>NC_071506.1:128265588-128576323 GCF_027887155.1 Malaclemys terrapin pileata | reverse complement strand
ACCTGCTCCTGTTACACTTGTAGCAGCTGGGACAGGGGAATGCAATTCCTTTGTTGCTGTGATGCAGATAAACAAGACTGCAGCCATTCCTCCTCCTCCCAGTCATTAAGTTTTTATGGCAGAGAAGAGACTGTTTTAAATATTAATGAGCTTGGCACAAATGTCTCACTTCCTTCTGCCAACAAAAACATCTCTCTGCCTGATGCTTGTCAGGATGGGCTCAGGAGATCTCCCCACAGCTCTCCTTTCAGAAGCAACTTCGCCCTTCTCATTAGATCCTATCCCATCCCATCCTTTGAGTAGCATCTCCTGGGATCCTCTCCCCCTCTCTGATTGCTCCTTTAATGACTCATTGTCTTAAGAGCCTATTGTCATTATCCTCACTCTGTCTTCCTTTGTTCTCAGCAAGGATTAGGTTCAAGTGCGATTTCACCAGTCAGAGCATCTATTGCCAATAAACTCAAGTCCCTTGGGCCCTGGACAGCTCACTCATTAGTTGTCAAAATATATGTATTTAAGAGCTGAGTTGTCAAAAGTTTTTGCCACGCCATTGCCGACGCCCACACAAAGTACATGCAGTTAAACAGGTCGGGATTTTGCACAGCTCCATACCTACGTCCTTCGTTATCGTTTATAGCTAGGTAATACTTAGTCACCTCAACCATGTTGGGGCCCCATTGTGCTTGGCGCTGTACAAACAAAGGAAATGTCACTCCGTGCCCCAAAAAGCTAGCAATCAAAGGTTCTGACCCTGCCAAGATGTATGTGTGCCAAATTTTAACCTCATCGATAGTCCAATGAAGGTGGCTCCTGCACTACTCCCGTGCTTGAAGTTAAGCCCATGCATAAATCTTTGCAGGTTGCAGAAGGAGTGCCGCCAGCTTTTCTGCCGCCCCGAAATGCCGCCCCCCACAGAGGCGGCGGAAGGTCCCGCCGCCAAAATACCACCACGGTTGCCGCCCCCCAAATTGTAGCACCCTAGGCGACTGCCTAGGTCGCCTAATGGGTTGCACCAGCCCTGGGTTGCAGCATTAAAAACCAGGCAGATGGAACAAACAAGTGGCTGGGGAGGAGGGAGGACAGGATAACGAAAATAAGCAAATGCTTAAACAGAGACTAGGTATGTGAGCAGTATCTATCCACTCGCCATGTGTCTGGCCAGATGTGCAGTCTCCCCAGGCAAATATCCAATTGCACATTCAGGCGCTTTAATGGACTGCATAATTTTTCCCTTGGTGAATGATTGATTTGGATTTTGGTAGTTGCAAAGCTTCGCTCTCATTCCTCCTGCCTAGACTCTGATTCTCAGGCATAGGTGCTGGTGGAAACAGTAAAAAAGCCTGAGCAGAGAACATCCATGCAAGGAGCTCAGGGTCTGCACTTACTTCTATCAAAGTCAGTGGGAGTTTGCCATTATTCTGTGGTGCTAGAAGGGACTCCTAGTTATCTCCGTTCTTTCAGCAGATACGGATGGCAGCTAATTAATTGAGCAGTAACTGCATTAAAGTCAGTGCTAGAAAATCAATTCAAAAATTGCTTAACAAGCCTGTGTCTTTAGGGAGTCCATCCACTGCCATCTGAGACCCAGACTTTCCACTCTGTGTTTGGAAATGACCTTAATTGAGTCTTTTAGTTACTAAGAGGCTTAGCTGGTCTGAAGCTGAGACTCCCCTGGTTGCGGAGAAGTGGCTGCTCTTTGTACTTGTATATCTTGTGTTAATACCTCACTCAGGGTGGCTTCAGCAAGGATAAGAAGGGCATGAGACGGCTCCATGGCAGAGGATGGTCCAGCAGGGGGAGTTCAGATTTGGGAGTGGGGAGCGGTGGCTAGAAGTTGTACCATAGGAAATAACATTCAGAAGCGTAGAATGGGCCAGAGTCATCCCTGGTTATAAATACACCTCTACCCCGATATAACGCTGTCCTTGGGAGCCAAAAAATCTTACCGCGTTATAGGTGAAACCGCGTTATATCGAACTTGCTTTGATCCGCCGGAGTGCGCAGCCCCCCCCCCCGCCCCAGAGCACTGCTTTACTACGTTATATCCGAATTCATGTTATATCGGGTCACGTTATATCGGGGTGGAGGTGTATATGTTTAGCGTCTGATCCAGATACCTGGGTAGTTGCTTGACAGGGATTGGAGGAAGGCTGCGAGTATGTTCCATGTTAAAGGTGCTTTTCTATTGCTTTGATTTACTGCATGACTGAGCTAAGTAGTGACCCATATGTGATTATTAACACTGCGGGCTGCCTGAGCTAGGCTACTGTGCGTGAGTGCCTAATGCTGCTGTGTGGTCGTCGGGATGTTACTCTATGTTTTATTAATTGTTAGACTTTCTCAGGGCTTTGGTGTGGACATTTTTATGTTTAAATCCAACTAAGTAAATAAACTGGACTTGATGACGAAATGCACGGGACTAGATAATCAAGCCAGCTTAGAATGGCAGATCTGCCATGTAGACACTCACATCCGATCTGTTCAGCTGCCTTTGTTACTGTGCACAGCACAGTGGTCTGATCACAGCTCTGAGATCCAGGAACTCCTGAGTTATGTGACTCTGAGAAGGGCAATTTCCTTCTGTGCCGCTGTTGCTGAGGGATTTGATTTGTCAGTGTTTACGCAGTTCTTTGAAAATGCAGCGCTATAGATGTGGTTGTTATGTTGCTGTTTCTGACCTCTTAATCTTTCATGCATTTTTAAGTGCAGTGGGTTGTTTTTTTCTGTCACCTGATTGAAGGGAAGGCAGGAGCCTCTCAGAAGGTCACAGGCACAAGTAGCTGCACTCTCTTTATTGAGGTGAGTGCTTCTGCATATATTTTTATTCGTGACCTATCCACTAATGGACAGCGAAATTATTGTCTTATATCTGAAGCAACCAAATATCTCTAGTCTCTTCCTTTCAACCCGCACCCCCGGGCTATGGCTATATACCAAACATAACAATGACGATCATACCTACTTCATATTTAGTGCTTTTCATCCATAATTCTCAAAGGGTGCGTCTGCACAGCAAGCAGAAACCTGCGGCAGCGAATCCCAAAGATTGGGATCCACAGATTCAGGCTTACGGGGCTCATGCAACGGCACTAAAAATAGTGTGTGTCGACATTCAGGCTGGAGCTTGGGGTCTGACACCTACAGACTGGGGCTGCTTTTAGCACCACAGAGCTAGCCCTGTGAGCCTGAGTTTGTAGACCTGGGCTCTGTGACTCGCTGCAGCAGGTTTTGGCTTGGTGTCTAGAGGTACCCAAAGGGCCCAAGAGAGGAAGTAGGCTGCCAACTCTCCTTACTCCAGGGGACTTAGACTCCAGAAAGGACTGCTAACGGCTGCCTGTCTTAGAGAAGAAATAGGGCTTAGCTGTGATGGATATAAAGGGAGTTCTTTACGTAGTCTGCTGGGCACAGATCCGTGGTTCCCACTGGCCCCTGATCGACACAGCCTAGTGCTACCCAGTGTCACCACACAGTGTCTTCCTGGCCTGGACTCAGCAGTCATGGAAAGGGCTGTTGACGACACTACAGTGGCTCCAGTCACATCTGCCAGTGACCTCTCTCCAGGACATGCATTTCTCTGGGCACAGAGGGTGCCTCATAACACAGAAACAAGGGCACATCCACTGACAGGAAAACACAGCAAAGTCAAAACTGACAAAAGGAAGTGCTTTTTTTACTTGATGCATAATTAGACTGTGGAACTCAATACTACAGGAAGCGGCTGAGGAAAAGAACTTAGCAAAACTTGAAGAGGGACTGGATATTTATATGTATAACTAGAATAGCCAGAGTTAATGTTATAATTACCATAGTTGATTTTTGGAGGAGCTATAAAGGCTCCTAATTCAGGGTTTCCACTAATCTCTAATTATTAGGGATTAGGTTGAGACCTGTATGGAGGCAGATTATACCTGTGGCAGAGTTCTCACACCTTCCTCTGAAGCTGCCTGCTGTCACTGACAGGATATGGGACTAGATGGACCTGGAGCTTCATCTAGTCTGGCAGGGCCTGTGTTCCATTGAAGTCTTTGCTCAGGCAACACAGTGCAAGGGAAGAGGAAGTGGGTTGACATTGGGTCAAGAAGGGGGACTGAACAGGTGAAGTGGTGGGAGCCAGGGAAGGAAGGAACCTTGAGCTCAGGAAGGAGTGGGAGACTGTCGGGCAGGACAGCAGGAGTCCTGGGAAGCACGGAGTTTGCAGTCCACGCTGCCCCCGGTTATTCTAAGGGAGTAACGTGTTTCCTTTTTACAATAAAGGCCACAAGGCTCCAGCCAACTTGTCCATCGCCACACGTCACCCTCTCGGTAGTAGCTCGTCGTATGGCTGTGAGGGACCCTGAGATGATACAGGCGGGGCCAATTGCAAAGGCCCCTTTGTGTCGCCACCATCTGCACAACTGAGCGCAGCCTGGAGAACATTCGGCTGGTTTGTTTCACTTCCGAGAGCTGAGGTTTTCCCCCTCCCCTGCCCCAAGAAACACACGAGAGTTTACCCTGCTCCTGAGATGTGGTTCTTAAAATAAAATGAATTGCTGTTTCAAAAACAGGCTGGCACGACTGGAATACAAATGAACAGGCCACACCACCTGATTGAAACGTACCAACAAAACGACTCCTTCATGTGTCAGGAACTCAGCTCAGTCAGAGGAAAATGTGAATTAACGAGTCATTGCAATAATCCCAGGAGGCCAGGCAGCCGTACGAGTGACATGTCCAACTTGTCTCAATTCAGACAGAACCGCTCCGCCCTCCATTTCCAGGTGCATCTTTTGCAGCCTCCTGCCATGTCCTTGTCCAGCATGCGAGTGAGCCCGGCACAAACACCAGCTCCTAGTCCCAGGCACATCTGGAGTGGACCTGCAATGAGGCTCTGACACAGGTGGGATTGGGAACGTGGTGCTGTGACTGTGTGTAGCGGCTGAAGGACCCTACCAAGGAAGGCTGGCCTTGTGGTTAAAGCACTGTATTGGGACTCAGGTGATCTAGCTTCAGCTCCTGGCTCAGACACTGGCTTCCTGTGTGACTCTGGGTAAGTCTCTTTGGGTGCAATTTTCAAAAGCCTCTAAGTGACTTTGGAGCCCGAGTCCCCTTTTCATAAGTGACTTGGGCCCTGGAGCCTGAGCCTAACTGAATGGCAAGGTCTCCTAAGTCACCTAGGCATTGGGAGAATGTTGCCCATTGTGTTTCTGCACCTCAGTTCTGCAAAGCAGGGATCCTGCCTTGCTGTTTAGGTTGTCGGTGCTTCGTGTCAGGGACTGTCTCCTATTACATGTGTGTACGGCACTAGCAGTGCGGGGCTGGGACCTCTAGATGCTGCGTCGCATAATAGCTCATTGACACACGCACCCCAGAGACTCCCTCAGAACCTGCTGCAGCTGTGCATGCGGCCTAGGGTCTCAACGGCATACGCGGGCACACTGCATGGTGCACCCTGTAGAAGGAGCTGGGCCTGAATCCTTGGCGTTTGGGCTGTAAGGCAACACTGGCAGATTTCTCAACCTCCCTTTATGCGTCCCTTGGTTTTTGAGCCATTGATTGTGATCCTGTCCCTGTGCATCAGGTACATGACTGAAGCCAGTAGAAGCTACCGGTGCTCAGCACCTGTGAATATCAGGCTCTAAGTCTCTGAGCAAGGATTTTTCACTAATAATAGTGATACCTAGGCTAGGGCTACACAACCACTTATGTCAGTGTAACTTACATCACTGAGGGGTGTGAATAAGCCACCCCCAGGAGAGACATAAGTTACACCAACCTAAGCGTCAGTGTGGACAGCGCTATGTTGGCGGGAGAGCGTCTCCTAGCACCAGAGCTACCGCTGCTCCTTGGTGGATTAGTAAAGTCGACAGGAGAGCTCCCTCCTGTTGGCTTAGCGCGGTTACCCAGAGAGCTCATAGCTGCATTGGTGCAGGTGCACCGCTGTAAACTCTCCAGTGCAGCCATCACCTTCGCGCTTCCAAAGCAACTCCCACCTAGGAGTCTCCAAGCACGTTCTTCATTAAACCTCACAGTGCCCCAGGGAGCTAGAAAAGCATCATTGTACCCATTTCTCAGATGGGGAAACAGAGAAAGGGGCAGGGATTTGTCCAATGCCTCCCTTGAACTCGTCAGGCCCAAGGGAGTCGTTGGAATTCATTATCTGTGTCACTCAACATGGTACCATGGCTCCTGTGTGAGGTGTTGGGCTCTGCTGAAATGCACATAATAATAGTCAGAAAGCCATAGTTTCTGTATTTCCCTTGACAAGCTACAGATCACGACATGTTGTGACTGCTGCTCAGCCAGAGCTAGCGAGCACTCAAGCTGTATCATGATATATGTCACATGCTTCCTGTTCTTAATGGATTGTCACAAGAGGAAGGCGTGTGGTGCAGTGACAGCTGGCAAGATGTGCCAGCTATTCCTTCTTCTCCATCTGTACAGAGAACAGCTCTACAGCTGAGCCGCTCCCCTTGCTGAAGGAGCCCAGCCATCCCAATGCACACTGCTAAGTGCTTCTCGACTCCCCATTCCACTTGTTCTGTCAGGCCCTCCATGTGTGTACGCCTGCTTTCATCTTCTAAGTGGGGAAATGCAGTTTGCTTGCATCTGATATGGCTGTGATCAAAGTCATTCAATGGTGATTTATGCCTTTGAAACTTCAGACAGATGCAGACTGCCAATGGGCAGAAGTCTGATAAATCGTGGGATGAAGAGGCAGCTACGACAAATGCCCTGGTGCGCGGGATGGGTTTGCTGGATTGGTCTTGTATAAACACGCCACTAGAACTCTCCAACCCTGAGCTGCATTAAGGTCTGAGTCTGCTGCCCTTATGTTCCCTGGCACCCTCCTCTGCCACCCCCCCACCACCACCCTCAAATCATTGGGACTCCAGTGAAATCCAGGGGAGGGCTTGAATACCAGATACTACTCTGTGGGAAGGCAGCAGGAATAGACACATAGGGCTGCATTATGGCATTTCAGATAGGACGGGAGTGTCACATTTCTAAGTTGCGGGCTACTCTCATTTGCAAGACCAGATGTGCTGGGATATCAGTCATTGGGCAAACCAGTTCAAAATGACAGGCCTCACTCCTAGCCAAGTGCAGCCAAGGTTCCAGTCTGAGCCTGGCCAAAGCATATGCAAAATACCAGTCACTAACCAGGAAATGGTATGTGCTAAAATCCTAGAAAAGTGGAGCAAGGAACACAAGGCTGCTCGTGCTCTCCCTCACACCTACAGCTGCTAGTTTTCATTTGGAACAGGTTTTGGAGGGAAAATGGCTTTTTTATCAAAAAGTAAAATTCTAGGGGAAATACCCCTTTCCAACTAAATTTTCTAGGTCCTGGTCAGGATTGGTTTCAGTTAAGGGGGAGAGGGGTTGGGTTTTCAATGAAACCTGAAAATTTTTGAAGCAAAACTTTAACAAAACCTTTTTTTCACATGACCAAAAACTTCAAACACCAATGTCGATCCATCAGCGCCAGTGAGGTTACTTCTGATTTGCACCAGCATAGGGCCCATTCTGTGCAATATCCATCTGAAGTATCATTTCCCTCCTGCTGCGTCCCTCTGACCCATCTCCCTGAACTCAGTGAGAGACTGAGACAAAAAAAGGAACTGCTCAAACTACCTCCACTAGCACCTCTCTGCCTGGCATTGGCTGCACTGATAACCCCCTTCACTCCTTCCCGCAACGGCAGCAGAATTCTGCACTGCCCCAAACAGCCAGAGGTTCATTAGTATGCTTGGCTTCCCACCTCAAAGTCATGATAGCTGCCGACCCTGAGCCTTTCCCAGCGAATCACATCCCTTCAGATCCTGTTTGCACCCTGGCAATGGGTTTGAGAGTGAAGCTCGAATGGCAGATCCCATTAAGGTAATAGTTGTCAAACATGTAAAGTGAAAGTGAGAGCCATCTGGTGCTGCTGGAAACCCATGATCTGTCTACACTGCCTTGTAAACTTGGGCTCATGCTTGGTTTTGAGTCCAACCCCTCCTCCCACATCCACACACAAAAGAACATAAGAACGGCCACACTGGGTCAGACCAAAGGTCCATCTAGCCCAGTATCCTGTCTTCTGACAGTGGTGCCAGGTGCCCCAGAGGGAATGAACAGAACAGGTAATCATCAAGTGATCCATCCCCTGTCGCTCATTCCCAGATCTTCTGGCGCACAAATCTTTCTGACTTGGCCCTTAGGTCTCAGGGGGTGGGTTCAAGCCCAAGTCCCACTGGGATTCAGGGCCAAGCCCTGTCATTTTGCAGTGTGGATGCAGCTCAAGCCTGGGTTTGTAGGTGACTTGAGTTGGGTCTGTGTGTAGTATTGTCACTCCAGCCTAGTCCAGCAATTGTAAACCCGGGTTCACAATGCAGGGAGGAGCACAAGTGCAGTCTTGGAAAGACCAAGTCTGCACCTGTGGGTCCCACAGACCCCAGTGTACACTGCAGTGTAGCTGCACCCTCAGTGGTCTCCAGAGAGTCCTTGGAATCGGTCAGTCCAGTAAACAGCCATGTTCTCATTCCCTGCTGCTCTGATCTGAGACAGAGCTGGGGTGAGGTGGATAACTCAGTAAGGATTTCAATACGCCACGTGGCCTATTCACGATCCATCGCCTGTTCCGGTACTACACAATCCATAGGGGGAGCCCTGCGTTGACTAGAAAGGAGGCTGAGTGGACTTCCCATCTCAAATTTCTATGATACGAAGTTATAAACAGAGATGTTCAATTAAATCTTTTCCTGAAGTTGTTTTAATGGTAACTCTTCCTTGCGTAGTCTAGTCATGAGTTCTAATCCTGCCTCTCTGTGCCATTCAGTATATTAGTTGGCCACTCTGTGCCTCAGTTTCCCCAGAACACTACCTCCCTAGGGCATTGTGCAGATTACTGAGTTAATGTCTATGGGTAATGCTTTGAAAATGGAAATGTCTATAAACATGTTCGGTGTTATTGGTCTTCGTTGTTCTGCTATGTCAGGTGAGCTCTGAGGGAGGAGAAATCAGCACATAGTACTTAACGGAGGAAGGATGGTCCTGTGGCTTAGGTATAGAACAGAATTTAGGAGATCTGGGTTAAATTCCCTGCTCTGCTACTGACTCGCTGTGTGACCTCAGGCAAGTCACTTCACCTCTCTGTGATTCAATTCTCCCTCTGTAAAATGGGCAGGATATATCTCTTCACCCACCCTCCTCTGTCTTGCTAATTCAGACCCATGAGCTCTTGGGGGCAGAGATGGTCTCTCACTATGCATATGTACAGGCCCCAGCACAGAGGGGCCCCAATCTCAGCTGGGATTCCTACATGCTACTATAATATTATTGCCCCTTGAACTCACGCTGGACCAACAGCAAGCTGGTTCTGAGTTATGCTAATAAGCGTACATTCACTTTAAGGCCCCTTTCCCCTGACAAAGGGCAGCATTTCCATTCACTGGGAAGAAGGTGGAAGGAAACCTCCCAGGGAACAAACCCTTCTTGGCATATGAGAGCACTGGGGGTGTGTGTGTTGTCATACTAATTGAATAACTCTCTGATGCGATGTGCTGGCAACAACGCAGAAAAACAACAGTTTTTGCCACTGTAGACAAAGTGATTTCAGAGGTGTTAATTAATGCGTTTCTAAAAGCCCCCTGCGGATAAGTCGATAAAGCAAGCAATATATCCAGCACTAATTGCCTGAGCGTGGAAGCCTTCATATGGGATTGATCTCTGATTTATGTAGGAACCACCCTCTCTGCACAATTGATTGTTTTGTTCCTTCCTCTGTCTGCCAAAAGAGCTAGTTATACATGCAGGTGATGGATTCAGTTGAGAACAGGGCCTTTGGCTTTTCTTCCAGGAGACAAATGAGGATTAAGCTTCAAGTTTAATTTACTGGATTGCAGATGAAAAACAAATTCACAACATCCTCCCTGAATCAATAATCTGTCAGTCATGTTTGGTATGATGGAGCAGCCATGGGAATCCCTGTAACAGAAACAGATGGCCTCAAGGTTTTCACAAAATACACCTGATTCTGACCTTTCATTAGCAACAGCCATGGAAAGGGTTTTCCTGGGCTCCCCTTCCCTGACTCCTCTGGCCTGAGTGGGGAAAGCGAATCCAACCTGATGTCTTATGGTATGATCATGTGGTTCAGGACACATTGATTTCAAGAAAAAAGAACAGGAGTACTTGTGGCACCTTAGAGACTAACAAATTTATTAGAGCATAAGCTTTCGTGGGCTACTGCCCACTTCTTCGGATGCATATAGAATGGAACATATATTGAGGAGATATATATACACATACAGAGAGCATGAACAGGTGGGAGTTGTCTTACCAACTCTGAGAGGCCAATTAAGTAAGTGAAAAAAATTTTTTTGAAGTGATAATCAGGATAGCCCAGTACAGACAGGTTGATAAGAAGTGTGCAAATACTTACAAGGGGAGATAGATTCAATGTTTGTAATGGCTCAGCCATTCCTAGTCCTTATTCAATGCTAAATCAAGGCCGCTCTTTGGTGCAGGATTCATTTGCTCTTGGAAAAGGAGGATGCTGCAAAGATGGGAATGGGGTGGGTTGGTGTTCTGGAAAGCTCCCATTAGCCTGTG
Organism: Malaclemys terrapin pileata; assembly: GCF_027887155.1. Taxonomy (NCBI): domain Eukaryota; kingdom Metazoa; phylum Chordata; order Testudines; family Emydidae; genus Malaclemys; species Malaclemys terrapin. The sequence continues at coordinate 128,565,751 of NC_071506.1, read as the reverse complement.
AAATGGGTCACCACTCACATTGGGGCAAAATGCAATGGTCTCTTTTGGCCTGTAACACACAAGGGCAGGAATTTCTGTTGGCATCCAGGATCTAGTTTTCTGCATTTAAATATTGGGATTCCCTGCTAGATTAACTTAGTGGTGGGGCACCGCACTAGTTTGGCAGCTCATTTTAGACCAGGGGTCGGCAACCTTTCAGAAGTGGTGTGCCGAGTCTTCATTTATTCACTCTGATTTAAGGTTTCGCGTGCCAGTCATACATTTTAACGTTTTTAGAAGGTCTCTTTCTAGAAGTCTATAATATATAACTAAACTATTGTTGTATGTAAAGTAAATAAGGTTTTTAAAATGTTTAAGAAGCTTCATTTAAAATTAAATTAAAATGCAGAGCCCCCCGGACTGGTGGCCAGGACCGGGTAGTGTGAGCACCACTGAAAATCAGCTCGCGTGCCACCTTTGGCACGCGTGCCATAGGTTGCCTACCCCTGTTTTAGACTATCCTCTTTATGTTCAGTTCTTTCTGCCTCTGCCTCCAATCCCCTTTGTTCTTTGGAGTCCTTCTCATTTCTCATTGCCGCAAATCCCTGAAATCCAGAGAAATGGCACAGAACCCATTAAAACACTGTAATGAATTTCCCTATGTATCACAGGAGCAAGACACGGGCGTGAGGAAAAGTCACTGATTCACAGTGCTCATGATTTTCCAGCAATGTGATTATGAATAGACATGAGCTGATTTAGCATGGGCTTTGGAACCAACAGGAAATGGTTAGGCTATTGTGTGTACAATTTGCATGAGCTAATCTACATTCAAAGAATGGGTACAGATGGATCAAAGAGCATAATAGACTCATGTTCTAGCAGACCTGTGTGGCTGACTGCCTGCTCAGGATGTGTTGCCAGTGAAATCTCCAAGGGCCAATCACTGGAACAGGCACACTGTGTATTGCATATCACAAGCTCTGCTGAGGGGCAATGCCCTTGGGGGACATGCAGTTCTGCATTGTCCCCAAGCAGCACCTGGCAGCTGGGGAGATGATGTGGTAAGCTCTCTTCTCCGACACAGCAATGTGCATCTGGAGTAACTGCCCTGAGAGAAATGGTATTACTCTAAATTTACACAAGTGTAAATGAACAGAATTTGGCTGACGGTCTTTGGTGATGTCTGCTATTCCATTGTTTCGGTAGTTCATCGTGTCCACAGGAGGAATTTTTGCTGAGCAAAATGCCAAGCAGTAACAAAGGCCTAGTCCGTACTAGATGTGTGCACTGGTTGAACTAAATCAATCAGAAAATTGATCCATTATACTGGGGAAAATTCCTAATCCAGAGGCGCTAAACCAGTTTAACCCTTGCCAATTTCACTGTAACGTACTGACTCAGCTGAACCTGTTTAAACAAAGGTTAAACCGTCTTAAGTGTATCTATATTAAGGGTTTGTACTAGTTGAATTAGATTATTTTTTAATCTATTTAGTTAAACCAGTGCATATTTCTAGTCTAGACAGGGTCAAGGAGCAGGAATGGTGAAAAGCATCAGGATCTGGCCTACTCCCATGCTTGAAGATAAGCATCTGCTTAAGTGCTTTGCTGGATTGGGGCCTAGATGGGTTTTCTTTTTTAATCCTTTCAGTTTTAAAGTGATCTTAGTAACAAAAGTGTGGAGTGTTTATTGTGACACTCTCCCTGGATACAGCTGCGATTTCTTGTGTTACACTGCAGAGCTGCTGGAATGTTTTTTGTGTCCTGAAGTACTGACCTTGGAACCTTGCAAGAGCATCCAGAGAGAGACTACGGCTGCCCTATCAGCTTTGGGATTCTCTTCCGCACATATAACAGATGGGGCAGCCCAACAGCAGTAGGAGCTTGACAAGCAGCAGTTTGCTAACATAAGAAGACAAATACTCATAGATTTTTTTTTTAAATGCAAAACTGAATCCTGACCTGTGAAATACATTTTTCCACCCCCAAAAGAACCACATTCTGATTGCAAGCCAAGGAAACTCTGCATGGAGTTGTAGCTTTAAGACATAGACATTTTATATGACAGCTAGCCTCAACTATACACTGAAAGTGATTGACAGATATTTGTGCATCGATAGGAATATTGAACAGCAGCTCCATGCGATTCATTTTGCATTTACAAAACAGAATATGAATAGCTAGGTACCAGGCCTGAGGGGAAAATACTCCTCACTGCACATGCATCACTGTAACAAATAAAAGTGACGTTTGCAAATGGAAAGAGACAGCATTCCCATCTCGCCAGCCGTCTCACTCATCCCATGCTTTGCAGACTTTGTTCAGAGGGGTGATTTTATCAATATCCTGCAGGTGAAGTCCCTGTTTCTGGGCCTGTCCATTCTGCACAGGGCAGGAGACTTTGGCATGCAGGTTCTTGAGGCAGACGGAGTCGGAGGATTCCCTGTCGGTGAAGATCTTGTTGCGAGTGCTGAAGCCACTGGTGCTGCCCGTCACCTTCTCCGAATAGGCCTCATGATGCCCTATCTCCTCTGAGCAAACCTGGAATTTGAAGGCTGCCTGGAAGCCCCGCTTGAAGTTCTCATTGAAGTAGCCATAGATGATGGGATTGACGCTGCTGTTGGAGAAGGCCAGCCAGTGCGCGAAGGGGAAGATGTAGCCCGTCAGCAGGTCGATCTGGTCGTCATCCAGCTTGGTGTAGTCTGTGAACAGCATCAGGGTCCACAGGGGCAGCCAGGAGAGCATGAAGAGCAGGGCCACCAGAATGAGCATCTTGATTACCTTGACCTTCCTCCTGGAGACAGCAGCACTGCAGCACTCCTGGTTCTCCACCCTGTGCTTGCTCACCGGGCCCGATGACCTGTAGAGTTTGACGCCAATCCTACCGTACATGACCATGATGAGGGTCAATGGGGCCACGTAGATGTGAGCAAAAAGGACAGTGGTGTAGACCTTGCGCATCTCGCTGTTGGGCCAGGCCTCGTAGCAGGAATACAAGGGGTAAGCCAGGCTCTGGTTGTCATTGTACACCATGTAGTGATCCTCAATCTGCACCACCGTGAGCATGACAGCAGAAGGGCACATGATGGTGATGGCCAGGACCCAGATGACCATGATGGTGTTCAGGGCCTTGAGCAGACTGAGCTTCGATTTAAAGGGATAAATGATGCAGCGGAACCTGATGCAAAACCAACACACGGATAGGTGAGTTCTACTGAGAGAAACTTTCACAGAGCAAGACCCAAAAGCAATCTAAGCACAAAGCAGTACCAGGTTCTCCTGGGACATGGTGCATGATTACCTTGGGCCAGGAAGACTGGTAGTTAACTCCCAGATCATGTCTCTTTGGGCCCATGCCCACAGAGGTGGAAAGGGGCAGAGGTCCCAAGTATCTAATCCAACCACTTGCTGGGTTTTTCAAAAGCTCTTAGGATTGGCCTAATTCTGCTTTCATTGAAGTCATGGTAAAACTTCCATTGAAAGAGAGAAGGGGTGAAATTGGGGATTGGTGCTAAAATGCCAAGATTGACTTCAACAGAGCCAGAATTTCACGGCTTGTGTCTTTATACTGTACCCCCATTCTGCAGTGGAGGTACCGGTTATTGATTCCATAGCACCAAGGAGCCCCAGTCCTGGACGAGGCCCCTGCTGTGCTAGGCGCTGTACAAACACAGAACAAAGGGATGGTTTCTGCTCTGAAGAGCTGATGATCTAAGTGTAAGACAAGCACAGCAGGTGGGGACAGGCAAGGGCGGAGCACAAGGAAACACTGAGACCGTGCTGATTAGGAGGATAGGCAGTGGTCTCGGGACACCAGCAACATGACCGTTGTCAGGTGAATGTAGGCTTCGTGGCAAAGGAGATTTGAGAAGGAGGATGAGTAAGGTTTGTGGCTGTGGAGGGGATGCTCGTTCCAAGCGTGAGAGGCAGAAGGGGAGAGAGCTCTTAAATGAAAACCTAACCAGTTTTTGACAAAAATGGATATTTTTCATGAATTTCTGTTTGATCAAAAAATCCATTTTCCATCATTAAAAAAACAAAACAAAAACACCCCACCCCACCACCTTCCGGCACCATCCCCCTTTCAGAGGAAAACATTCAACCAGCTCTAAAAATACCATTTTTTCTTAGGACAGAGGGGTTGCCAGGTTAGCTCAGACCAGGAGTCCCTCTTGCCCAGTATCTCACCCTTGACAGGGGCCAGTACCAGCTGCCCTCAGAGGAAAGGTCAAAAAAACCTGCAACAGGCATTTATGGTATCACCTGTGCAGAGGACCATTTTCTTCCTAACTCTGATCAGTTAGAGGCTGGCATGTGCCCGGAAGCGGGAAGGTAGAACCCATGGCCTACCCTTCCATTCCAGTCTTATCTGAAGTTTGCAGGTTCATTCATAAAGTTAAACTCCCCCAGTTAACCTGCAGCATAAGATTGCAAAACAAGGAAGCCTGCATTTGATTGAGGTAATTGTCTGCCTTTGCCACATTGTGCTGATGTGAATGGCTGCGAGGAGGCACACAGCTCTGAATGATTAAAACGTACGGGAGTGGAAATAACCTTTTGATTCTGGCTGTTTCTTACTTGAAACAATTTTGGAGTTATTAATTCAACAGTTCCATAACTGTTCTCCAAGTAATGGGGTTTTTAATTAAACGTAGTTGTCTTGCAAAAATATCAGCCTTTGAAGCCGTTCACGCTCAGCGTAGCGTCACAAATTTCAGACATGAAAAGCCTCGCGTTGGGACCGGATGGCTCAGGGACTGATAAAGGGAAGAGGAGCGGCCCCAGCAGCACAGAGCTCTGTCTTGCCCCTCATGCTAGCAGGTCCTATCTGATGGCTGCTCAGGGCCCATTGTGTGGAAGGAGCTTGGGGCTTGCATGTGGGCAGGCATCCACTAGGCAAAAGCCACCAGCAGAACTGGCCTGGACTGGCCACATAGCACCTAAGGGCAGGCCTGCCCTTGGAAGGCTTGGCCAGTCCTGCTCTGCTGATGTGCTATAGTAGCCAAGCGCTCCCAGTGTGGACACAGCTTACACCAGTGCTGCGCTTTAGATGCTACTGTCTAGCCCATGCCTGCCTCCATCCCCACCACCCTGGCTTTTGCCAGCACACCTCTGTTGGCCAAAAATCTCACCCCTGACCAACAGAGCTATGCAAGCAAAAGTTCTGTGGTGTCGACCTGGCCTAAAGGCCAAATGCTTGCACCGAGCAAGGTTCCCCCTCAGCACCTTGGCAGGGCAGTGTGGGGAAGGTGGTGCGGCTGCACCAGATACTGCCGGCACTGTGGATAAAGAGCCTGCTCCAGTCTATCTTTCCCCGTTGATCTTAATGAGAGTCGGAAAGGGGTTCAGAGCCCTGTGCTTTGATTTTCTTTATTTAAAGTCAGGGGGTGGAGTAGCTTCCGTTTATGCTGCTGCAGCTCCACTTTCCCTTGTGCAGCCTCTTCTCACCTGTCCACAGCAATCGCCACCAGCGTGAAAACAGACGAGGACACAGACATGCCCTGAACCAGCCCACTCATCTTGCAGATTCCATTGCTGAAGGGCCAGCCTAGCAGAAAATAATCAGACATGAGTCAGTGTGAGTCTGGGGGAAGCAGAAGCTCGTCAAACCCAAGAGGTGCAGTTGCAACTCAGTTGCTGCACCATGAAACGCCAATGCAGTTTGCTTTGCCCAGGGGAGCTCACATGATAGAGAGATTGGGAGAGGATGCTGTGGCCGAATACAGCACTATTTGCGGGCTGCAGCTGAAAAGAGTCCATGCAGCTTGCACATCAAGCCCCTACCCCGCAGAGAAGCTGTTGGGGGTGATTTCATTGTTAGTGGCTCTTCTCTGCCAAAGCAGCAATCGTCTCACTACAGGAACTCAGACAAGTTACAGAGTGGTAGCCATGTTAATCTGTATCAGCAAAAAGAACGAGGAATCCTTGTGGCACCTTAGAGACTAACACATTTATTTGGGCCTAAACTTCCATGGGCTAAAACCCACTTCATCGGATGCATGCAGTGGAAAATACAGTAGGAAGATATATGTACACGGAGAACATGAAAAAATGGGTGTTGCCATACCAACTCTAACGAGACTAATCAATTAAGGTGGGCTATTATCAGCAGGAGAAAAAAACTTTTGTAGTGATAATCACTGTCTTTTGTAGTGATAATAACTAAAGTTTTTTTTTCTCCTGCTGATAATAGCCCACCTTAATTGATTAGTCTCGTTAGAGTTGGTATGGCAACACCCATTTTTTCATGTTCTCCGTGTATATATATATCTTCCTACTGTATTTTCCACTGCATGCATCTGATGAGTGGGTTTTAGCCCACGAAAGCTTATGCCCAAATACATTTGTTAGTCTCTAAGGTGCCACAAGGACTCCTCGTTCTTTTTTCAGACAAGTTAGCATCTTATATTTGTATATGAAATGTCCAACTGAGAACAGTTGGCAGATCTGGGGAGTGATGGGGTGCAGGCCTGGGCAATCATAGGGTGCTGCAGGTCAGGATCGAAGGGCACTGGCAGAGCTGTGTGAGGGGGGCTGCAGGACAGATATTAAAGGTGTTGTCAGAGCAGTGTGGAAGCCCAGAACCGGAGCAGCAAGCCCTGTGGGTCAGGATTGCTATGACTTAGCAGGGCTGTGTGGGAGCTCTGGACTTGCAGTAGCAGAGAGTTTTCACTGGCAGAGCTGCCAGGGTCAGTGGGCTGGCAGGGGGCACAGCAGGTCTGGACTGGTGTCTCTTGGCAGAGATGTGTGTGGGAAGTTTATACAGAATCTCCTCTCCCTGCACCTGGGCAGCACTGTCAGTCCCTCACTCCAACAAGCGGAGAATTCACTTACCAGTTAGAGAAAATGAGATGCATTTCTGTGGCCCATTTAGTGACGTGTCTCAGAGCATCCCAGTATCCTTAACCCTCCAAGGACTTTGGGTGCCAGCAACCATAGAAGCTTCAATGTGTTAGACAAAGTCATTGTTTTTTCCAGGCTCCAAGCCCGAGACCATACAGATGCCAGCTGCCTCCTGCCTGACGCCTCTGGCAAGGGCATTATTCCGAGTTGCTCCTGGGCCAGAGCAGGAGGCGCTTAGCCAGTCACCCCTACCCAGGCCTAGGCAGCACAGGAGAACAACCCCTTGTGCTCTAGAGGGGAGGGAGCTGCTGTGCTCAGCAAACACTTAATGAAGCCTGAGGGAACAGTACTGATCCCTGTGGAGAGTCCTGGCCTGGGGACGGGCCCAGCCGTCACCGGGCCAGCTCAGGAATGCAAGAAGAGACTCTCCTGACCCGTTCTACCATGTGCAGCAGCCCCACAACTTTCCTTAGGGACCAAGGACCTGATCCAGAGGTCGCTGGAGCCAACAGTTGACTTCAGCGGGCTTTGGATCAAGCCTGTAGCACATACAAAATGCCCTGCACAATTCCCCTCATCTTGCCAACAGCATGGAGCAGAGCATGCTAAGGTGCTAAGCAGCTGCTGATCCCATGGAAGTCAGTGGGAACTACAGGCCCTCGGCCCCTTTGCAAACAAGGCAGCATTTATTTAGAAGTCTGCCACGAGGCACCCAGGTTTGCAAATGTTGGCTAGCTTTGCAGCACTTGTACAACCCTAAGTGATCCCTGTCTCTCTCAGGTGCTTACACCTTTGGATGCTCCCAATGGAGCTGCATTGCCTGTGTTCCTAAGGCTGCTTTAGGTCTTAGTGGTTTCCTTACTCTTAGCATTTATAAGTCAATTTCCTTCTTCAAAGGAATTAATAAGTATTAGTTGACACCTCCCCTCTGAGGCAGGTGCATATGTAAATGGCCCAGAGCAGTGGAGTTATGTGCCTGAGAACCCAGAGGAAACTGGAATTGAGTCAATCCTGTGCTCAGGGCCTCTCTTCTCATCAACTCTTGTAGGTGGGACACTGCTGGAGGTCTGGCCAGCACAGAGAGCACTCAGTGTCACCCTCTCTCCTTACCTGTGATTAAATTGTCCACGAGTGTGGTGGGCACACAAAAAATCCCAACCAGCAGGTCGCTGATGGCTAGGTTGAGGATAAAGAGGTTGGTGACTGTTCTCATCCGGCTGTTCTTCAGCACAATGAAGCAAACCAGACTGTTCCCAACCATGCACAAGGCGAAGATAAACAAGTAGGAGATTATATAGATAGCGGCAACAGGTGGGGAGTGCTGGTAGTAGGGCAAATATGTCAAGTTCCTTTTATGGCTCATTAAAGAAGAGATCGTCTTGTTGATTCTGCCTTCTGACTCCATCCCAGGGCCATCCATGGGCTGGCAGGGATTTTGCTCAGCTGTGAAAGACCATAGGAGAATTATGGGAATTTCAGTGTTTTGACAACAGAGAAGTTTCAAGTTGTGACAAGACTCTCAGAAACAATAGGTATCAGAGTGGTGCAGATATAGAGACTGAGATGGGCGTGTGCAGAGCTAGATAGATGTCCCCGGGGATAGATGCAGAAATGAGTATAGGTGGAGTGGTGAAAGATAGAGAAATGAGAGAAGGAATATTTGTACAAGACAATTTCCCCAGATATGTACAAACCAGCTTGGAATGTGTCAAGTGAAGTAAACAACTTATTAACTCATAGGCAGAACATTAATGGGAGAGGCAAGGCTGAAGGGAAAGTCCACCCAGCAGAAAAGTCATCTGCATAATTGGCATTCCATTATTGCATTTTTGTAATTAGTTTATGTACATAATGAGGGGGAGCACAATGACACCGCGGGAGCGGGCGGCGCAGCTCTGCTGTGTAATTATTATGCCTTTTAATGAGCAGGTGCCACAATAAGACAGATCCTCGGCTGGTGTGAATTGCCAGAGCTCCACTAAGCCAATGCAGCTCTGACTGTCTACACCAGCTCAGGATCTGCCCTTCTGTTTTCAGACTAATTCCATCCCTTGTGTTTCGAGTGGTTCTCTTCCCTAAAGGAGATTTGCATGCAAATTGGCTCTCAGTGCCTGAGTTATCCACCAATGCGCCTTGCTCAACAAGGGAGAGAGTTAGACTCTCAACAGCCCAATATCTTCTGCACAGCAACCAGCAATGAGGCCCCCCAAGGGGATGGAGCAGCAGGGTCAGTTGACCTCTGAAGGAGCAAAGGGCTTTGATTTTGGGGTAACTAATAAGGGCATGCCTCCACTGCAATAGAAGACACGCAGCAGAGCTGAGGCTGGCCTGGGTCAGCTGACCTGGGCTCGGGTTGCAGAGCTATAAAATTGCTGTATGGACATTGCGCTAGGCACTGGCAGCCCCTGACCCAAAGAGCTTGCAATCTAGATAGATAGATCTGTATGGGGAGGGAGGGAGGCTAGATAGATACCGGAACAAATTATTAAACAATCCATTTGTTCAAACATAGAGGAGAACAGGGTTATAAGAAATAGCCAACAGGGATTTGTCAAGAGTAAATCATGTCAAACCAACCTACTTTCCCCCTTTCACAGGGTAGCCAACCTAGTGGGTAAGGGGGAAGGGGTAGCTGTGTATCTTGATTTTGACCCAGTTCCACATGACATTCTCATAAGCAAATCAGGGAAATATGATCTAGATTTAGTTTCTATAAGGTGGGTTCACACCTGGTTGAAAGGAGTAGATGGCTGTCACACTAGGTGGGAGGACTTCTCAAGTGATGTCCCACAGGAGTCTGTCCGGGGTCCGGTGCTATTCAATATTTTCATTAATTACTTAGATGACAGAGTGGAGAGTAGGCTTATAAAATTTGCAGATGACTCCAAGGTGGGAGGGATTGCAAGCACATTGGAGGAGGATTCGAATTCAAAAAGATTTTGATAAATTGAAGAATGGGTCTAAAATCAATAGGATGAAATTCAATAATGACAAGTGCAAAGTACTGCACTTAGGAAGGAAAAATCAAATGCGCAGCTACAAAAAGAGGAATAAGGAGCTAGGCAGCAGTACTGCAGAAAACATTTGGGGAGTTAGAGTGCCTGTCGTGCAGAAGGAGTCAATTTGGGGGCTGTATTAACAAGAATGGTGTCCCATTGTTCCTGTGTGTAAGACACGGGAGGTAATTATCCCAGTGTACTTGGCACTGGTGAGGCCATGCTGGAGGACTCTGTCCAGTTCTGGGTACCCCACTTTAGGAAAGATGTGAACAAATTGGACAGAGTCCAGAGGATAGTAACAAAAATGATAAAAGGTTTAGCAAACCTGATCTATGAGGAAAGGTTGAAAGAATTGGGAATGTTGAGTCTAAAGAAGAGAAGCTGGGGTGGGGGGAGGGGGCTGATAACAGTCCCCAAATATATCAGAGGTTGTTATAAAGAGGATGGTGATCAATTGTTCTCCATGTGCACTGAGGGTAGGGCAAGAAGTGATGGGTTTAATCTGCAGCAAGGCAGACTGAAGTTAGATAATAGGAAAAACTTTCTAACTCTCAGGGGAGTTAAGCTTTGGAAAAGGCTCCCAAGGAGGGTGGGGTGTGGAATCCCCATCTTTGAAGGCTTGTAAGAACAGCCTGGACAAACAGCTGTCAGAGATGGGCTAGATCCATCTGGTCCTGCCAAGGGCAAGGGGCTGGACTCGATGAATTCACGAGGTCTCTTCGAGCCCAGTATCTCTGTGGTGGATGGATGGATAGACACCTGCATGCGTCTGGATGAGATTTTCTACAAAGTTTACATCCAGCGAAAATACAAACTGGATTCCTGCCCCCTTACAGGAGGTGGGCTACATGGGACATAATAGGCCCTTTTCATCTCTGTCTCTTATTCGCCAGCTGACTTGTCCCTGAGCAAAGCTCTGTGTTACAGTGGGAACTCTATGAGCATCCTATTGAGGGGCACTAGAGGGCAGTTCTGGGCTGAGAGAAAGCCCGGAAAGCTTTGGCTGGACAAAGGGCGTGTTCTGGGCTGTTGGGTGCTGTCAGTGCTGAGTGTCGGTTTTAAGCTGTCAGGCTCACTCCAGGGAGATTTCCAGACGCTTGCTGTAAGCCCTGTCCAAACTCCCTCCCCCAGCCACCCCTAAAAGCTGAGGGCGGGGTCACACTTTCAGGCACACCCCCGAGCAAGGGGGGATGCACAAGGAGCCTGGTCCTCAGAGAGGTTGTTCTGTGGCACAGTGACTCCCATCATTCCCCACCTGTACCTGCCGGGGTGCCGTCAGCGAGAGCCCTTTCCAGGTGCGGCATAGTCCCCGTGCAGCCAGACAGCTCCCATGGGCCCCACGGGGAACCAGGGCTTCGCCCTCTTGCCCACTCGCTATCCAGTTACTGCCAGGGAAGCATCCCTGCATGCCAGGGCCCCAATCCATGTGACCCTAATGCAGGCCAGGCACAGAGGGTGTGATAGTTCTTACCCCCCACCCCCGACACACACACACCCTTGTGCAGAAGGCCCCGGCATGATCAAGCCATTGATCTTTAACTTTTTTGGCCATCCTGGTGCTGCCCACGTGCTAAGAATTGTCTGCCCAGCACCTCATCCAAATGGCTGAATTCCTGGCACGGACCATCCCAGTCTGATCCCCACTGTCTGGTGGTGTGTAATTCTCCCCCACTCTCTGGAGCTACAGTGCTTTCCCCTGGGGAATGCCACACACCCCACTCTGCAGGGCAAAGCCAACCAGGCAGGAGCCTCTTCCCCTTCATGTGACTGTCTCCTCCTTATGCCTTGTTCCAGGGCACTCAGGAGTTCATCTAGGCTGTTCAAGCTGCACCTCTTGTTGAAGTATCTCCCGCGTGCACACATTTCCCTCCCGTTGGGAACAGAACCGCTACCATCGGCACCAAAGAATAAGGTTACAGGTGGCCTGGAGATCAAGACATGCAGACAGTTATCTGTTCTCACTCAACCACCTGGAGAAAAAATGTTCTGCTGAGATAAGCCTAGTCGATAAACACAGAGCGGTCATTGTCACATCCTTCAGAGCCCTATTCAGCTGTACAAGAATACAAGCAGTTCTCTTGTCTCCTTAGACTCCTTCCACATCTAAGGCTATAGCTCCACTCACACAGCAAGCGCCAACACTCATGCTTTAATTCTATGCCCAGGCTGAATGATACAGAGCCCTGTCATTAACCGGTTGCTCCAGTGAACTGATTTGGACCCTGGAGGAAGTAGAAATAGATCATGTTCATCTGATAGAGCTTTCAAAGTTCCCTGCAACATTTGGGGTATGTTTTTGTCTGATCCAGGGAGGGGTTTGTTCTGATTTTGAGACATTATTAGTGCAAATTCTTTCACTGAGTTTCTTTCTGCTTTGTTGATCAATGACCCCTCACTTACCGGGAAACATAAAATACCTACAATATCTATTTCTTCATATTGCGAGGGGAGACAGATTTTGCATCCATTTCAGCCACCAGGAGAATAGCACCCCTTCTCCATAGGGCAGCTCTGCAGAATATCAGGAATTATTTAGTTTCTTACCTGTGTCCTCTAGGAGTTGAGGGAATCCTCCTTTCAGGCTGGCAGAAGAAGCTACCAACTTCCCATTTAAAATCTTATATTTCCAGCACAAGAAGACTGGCCAGTAACAAAAGAAAAAGAAAGACAGGTCTGATCTCTAAATTATCTAAGCTTAACCCCTCAATCCATGGTGGAAATAAAATGCGAGCCTGTTCTGTGGTGATAGATGGGAGGTGCAGTTGTTTCTAATATGCTAATCTGCCTGAGCTCAGACTGAATGCAGACTCCTAGGTCCCCTTTATTATAAAGACAAGAACAGTGATGTCACTGAAAAGGCTTCAAAATGCAGAGACCAGTTGGAAGGACCTCTTGGTGTGAGTCTCTCTGTCACTCTCTTGCTTCTCCCTCCTCCTCCTTAAAGAACCCATTCCTTCTCACTCTGCACTTGTTCAAATCTTTTGGTCTAACCACATTTTTTTTTAAACGTCCCCCTTAAAGAGGCAAGATGGTTTAAATCGACGCATTGCATGGAATCACAGTGGGTTAGAAAGCTCAGTCCTGGCTCCATCATGCTGACACGTTTATTTTGGCATGCATGGAAAGCGCGGGGATGTGATTATTCTTTTGAATAACAACCCCTTGCCTGCCTCTTCGTCCCAGCCTCTCAAAGCACTTTACAGACACTCATCGAACACCGTAGCCCCGCGGGGAGGTAAGTATTATGCCCTAATGTACAGAGGGGGAACTGGGGCACAGAAAAGTGCCTTGCCCAGTAGAAAGCAAAACCCTTGTCTCCCAGCCCTCTGCACTGAATGAATGAGCTCATCAAGCTTATGATTGATGATGAGCCAAACAGCTCTATGCAGCTTGTGCAAGGGGCAAGTCCAGTATTTTCACCCCCTGATAAACACAAGTGCCCCTGTTCTTTCCTCCTCTTCCCCCTCCCCTCCACCCCACAGAGCGTTTCAACAGCATTAGCTTTGGATTGAAATCTGCTGTACATTAAAGGTTGTTTGTTTAAATGTTGCATAGCTTCACAGCATCCTTGAGCTTGTCTAGCACACACGGTCACAGCATGTTGTTCACTCTGATTTCGGCTGCTAATTGAGCCTGGGAAGGTGCAACTGTATCATTCACACAAATTGGGACGTGCAGCTCGGAAAGTTCCTTCCACCAGGAACGTGCTGAAGAGGAATGCAGGCTCGGTGGAGGCAACTGGGATGGGGAAAAGGTACATTTAAAATGTACACATTCAAAATCCTCTAGAATATATACCAAGAAAACAAATACACTTCAAGGCTCCTTTCCTTACTACCTCTGAGTCTCTGCATAGTTTTGCACCCAGCCTTCTGTCCCTTGCAGTGGAGTCATTTATGGACTTAGGTGGAAGTGAAGTAAGGGAGCAGCACTTAGAACAATCATACCAATGAGTGTTATTTAATTAGGATCTGCCAGCCTTGGCAAGGCACGCTAATGCTTTGGCTGGTCATATGGGCATTTCCCAGGGGAAATTACAGCCAGACCTGTCCTCTTAACCTCGGTATATACTGGAATGAAATTTAGCAAATAAAGCTGAGGCAGGTTAGGCACAACACTAATTTTTCTCCTGGCTGTTTTAACAACAGAAGCCTGCATACTGAAGTGAAATATCTAGGCTAGAGAGATGCTATTTGTCTATAAACAAATGCAAGAAGTATAATGAATAAACTGGAAGAACTGGAAGTATTAGTACAATAAGATAAATTATGACTTAACTGGCATCCCAGAGACTTGGTGGGATAAATCTCATGATTATAATATAGATATAGAGGGGTCTGGCTTATTCAGGAAGGACAGGCAGGGAAAAGAGGGAGGCAGTATTGCATTATAGGTCAAGAATATACACACTTGTTCTGAGGTCTAGAAGGGGGTGAGAGGCAGACCAGTTGAAAGTCTCTGGGTAAAGATAAAATGGGGAAACGCAAGGGTGACATCCTATTAGGGGTCTACTCTAGGCCACCAAATTAAGAAGAGGAGGTAGATGAGGCATTTATAGACTGGATAGCAGAAATAACCAAAATGCAAGACCTGGTAGTAATGGGGGGACTTTAACTACCCAGACATCTGTTGGAAAAGTAAAATAGCACAATACAAAATGTCCCATAAATTCTTGGCCTTTACTGGGGACAACTTCTTGTATCAGAAAGTGAAGGAAATAAGCAGGGGGCAGCCCTTTTAGACCTGATTCTGACCAACAGGGAGGAATTGGTAGTGAATCTGAAGGTGGAAGGCAGTTTGGAAGGCAGAAAGTGACTGTGAAATGAGAGATTTCATGCTTCTAAGAATGGAGTGAGAGCAGCAGAATAAGAACAATGGACTTCAGAAAAGCTGACTTTAACAGACTCAGAGAACTGGCATGCAAGATCCCATGGGAAGAAACTCTAAGGCATAAAGGAGTTCAGGAGAACCAACAGTTTCTCAAGGAGACAATATTAAAGGCACAACTGCAAACCATCCCAATGCAAAGGAAAGACAGTAAGAATAGTCAAAGGCCAATATGGCTCCATCTGGAGCTTTTTAATGATCTGAAAAGCAAAAGGGAATCTTACAAAAAGTATAAACATGCATGAATTGCTAAGGAGGAGCACAAAAAAGATCACAAGCTTGTATGGACACAATCGAAACTGCTAAGGCACAAAATGAGTCATGTATAGGAAGGGACATAAAATGCAGTAAGAAGAGGCTCTTTATACATTAGAAGCGAGAGCAAGACAAGAGCTCCTCTACTTAGCCAGGAAGGGGAGATAATTACTGATGATATGAAGAAGGCTGAGATGGTCAGTGCCTATTTTGCTTCAGTCTTCACTAAAAGAGTTAATGGTGAACAGATACTCAACGCAATTAATATTAAAAACAAGGGGGAAGGAATGCAAGCCAAACTAGGGGAAAGAACAGGTTCAAGAATATTTAGATAAGTTAGAAGTATTCAAGTTGGCAGGGCCTGATGAAAGTCATCTGGGGTACTTATGGAACAAACTCAGAACGGTTAGAATCTTTGAGAACTGCTGGAGGACAGCGGAGGTCCCAGGGGACTGGGGGAAGGGAAAAAACAGTACATCTCTTTAAAAAGGGGAACAAAGAGGACCTGGGGAATTGTAGACCAGTCAGCCTAACTTCAGTACTGGAAAGATACTGAAACAAATAATTAAACAATCAATTTATAAGCACCTAGAGGATAATAGGGATAGCCAGCATGGATTTGTCAAGAGCAAATCACGTCAAATCAACCTTATTTCCTTCTTTGACAGGGTTACTGGCCAAGTGGATGGGGGGAAGCCATAGATATGAGATACCTTGATTTTAGTAAGGGTTTTGACACAATGCCATATGATATTCTCATAAGCAAACCGGGGGAAAGTGGTCTAGATTAAATTACTATAAAGTGGGTGCACAATTGGTTGAAAACACATGGTCAAAGAGCAGTTATCAATGGTTTGCTGGCACACTGCACACTGTCTCTAGTGAGGTCTCACAGGGGTCTGTCCGGTACTATTCAATATTTTCATTAATGACTTGGCTAATGGAGTGGAGAGTAGGCTTATAAAATTTGCAGATGACACCAAAATGGGAGGGGTTGCAAGCAATTTGGAGGACAGGATTAGAATTCAATGACCTTGGCAAATTAGAGAATTGGTCTGAATGCAAAAAGAGGAAATTCAATAAAGGTGAAGGAGGGAAAGAAGGAAAAATCAAATGCAAAACTACAAAGTGGGAGATACTTGGCTAGGTGGTAGTACTGCTGAAAAGGATCTGAGGGTTGAGTTGAAGACAAATGGAAGATGAGTCAACAATGTGATGCAGTTGCAAATCAGGTTGATATTCTAGGGTTTATTACCAGGAGTCTCATATATAGGACACAAGAGGTAATTGGTGCTGGTGAGGCCTCAGCTGGAGTACTGTGTCCAATTCTGGGCATCACGCTTTAGGAAAGATGTGGACAAATTGGAGAGAGCCCATAGAAGAGCAACAACAATGATATAAGATTTAGAAAACCTGACCTATGAGGAAAGGTTAAAAAACTGAGCATGTTTAGTCTTGAGAAAAGAAAACAGAGGGGACCTGATAATAGTATTCAAATATGTTAAGGGTTGTTGTTATACAGAGGACGATGACCAATTGTGCTCCATGTCCACTGAAGGTTGGACAAGAAGTAATGGGCTTAATCTGCAGCAAGGGAGACTGAAGTTTGATATTAGGAAAAACTTTCTAACTCTAAGGACAGTTAAGCTCTGGAACAGGCTTTCAAGGGAGGTTGTGGAATCCCTGACACTTGTGATGTTTAAGAACAGGTTGGACAAACAGCTGTCAGGGATGGTCTGGGTTTATTTGGTCCTGCCTCAGCGCAGGGGGGTGGACTTGATGACTTCTCGAGGTCCCTTTCAGCCCGACAGTTCTATCATTCTGTGCTATTCTTATTCATCTGTGTCCACACCTTTCTTGAATCTTACCAAATCAATTGTCTTAGTAATATCAATCCATAACCGTCTCAGAGCTGACTCTGTATACTTCATTCTGAAAATATACTGACCATCAACATGGTAAAAATAATGGCCTGACTTTCAAAATCGCTCAGCATCCAGCAGCCCCCACTGAGAACAATTGAGAGCTCCCCAGCCAGACACACACACCCCTACTAGGAACAATGGGAGCTGCTGGGTGCTAAGCATTTTTTTAAATCTTGCCATACGTATAATTCCCCATTATGATAATACATGGCACAAACCTGAACTAACCTAGTAACCTTCATATGTCCTTGTAAATTGGGCATTTTACAGATGGGGAAACTGGGGCAATAAATGGTTAAGTGGGTTGCTCAGAGTTACAAAGGGTCATTCAGAGTCAGGATTAGAACTCAGGAGCTCCTACAGTCTAGTCCTGTTAGTGGACCACTCAACTGCCATTCACACACAGAATACACACATGCAGGTCGGCTGGCTTCTGCCCCCTTTACACATGCCCCCAATCCACATGAAATACTGTTGAACACACAAACCCCTCGCCATGTCTAATCTGGGGTCTAAGCCAGGGGTTGCTAATGCCAATGCTTTTATAAAGTAAGTGCATAATTGCCATTTTTCAAAGCTGGGAGAGCTTGTGCTAAAGGATCCAGAAACCAAAGGAAGCGCTAAATAATGAAAGAGCTCATCTGCATACCGCATCGCAAATGCAAATCACCCTGGTGTCCTGGGATTTTTCACTTAGACTATTGACAACACCATCAGTTTGTCAAGTTCATAATTAAAGGTCAGCTGAGATCTGCATGCCAGCGATGGGCTACCAAGTCACAGGGCGTATTGACACAGCCTTCAGTGTAGGCGGGTCTGAGGCCAGCAGATGCTCAGAGTCTGGCAACAGTTACTCTCCGCCTGATGCCTGTGGGTTGCTAGAATCACTTGCTTTAACTGCTTCTTACCCAAGGGTCCTCTTCCTGCAAGACAGAATACACTAGCCTCCTATCTAACCATGTCATCTTTATTCCTTCCCTATTCCCACCCTGTACTCTGTGCCCCTGCTGTCCTGGTCTTTACCTCGATTCTATGCTGTGTGGCAGGACAGCTGTCGTTATTTATATGTGAGGTCTGTTCTCATTAGATATTACTGGAATTTGTAATGCCGGTAGCACTCAGTGGTCCTAGTTGAGATCAGACCCCGTTGTGCTAGCTTTCTGTATATATACTTAGTGAGAGACAGTCCCTGCCCCCAAATGGCTCACAGTCTAAATAGACAAGACTGAGACAATTGAAGGATTATCACCCCTATTTTACAGGAGCGGAGCTGAGGCACAGATAGATTAAGTGATTTGCCCAAGGTTGTGTGTGTGTGTGTGTGTGTCACAGGGAGAGAGAGAGAGAGAGAGAGCGAGCATTATCATAGTTCAGAGGAGCAGTGAGCACTGCAGTCTTTGGTGCTTCTCCAAACCAAACCCCAAGCGCTGAACCTTTGTGGTCCCCCTGTCACGCATTGCTAATGGCTGCTTTAAACCATGGTTATCAAGGGGCTTTACAATAAACAATTTGTTCCTAGAACCAAAGTGTCCTCTGGCGGTTGGGAAAGGCCTATCACGTAATGGGTGCTACCACAAATAAAGATTGTAAAAGAGGGTGGGAGGGAATCCCCCAAATCTGCAGCACGTGGCCCTCAGTCTGCATGGCTGCACCAAACCACACTGCCCCTGCTTGCTTTACATGTGCTGCCCAGGGACTAAGGTTTGCACTCAGGTGTGTTTGTGAGATGAATGCAAACTGATTCCGAGGATACATGTAGTGCCTGGGAGGTGCGGGAGATCAGGCAGGGAGGCATCAGGCTGGCAGGTGCTGTTTGTGGCTAATTGGTATTAATGGAGTGGGTGTCTAAATGTGACTGACTGGAGCTGGGCTCCGTTGTATTTTCCAGCAGACTCAGAATGCCATTGGTGGTGAGCAGGACGTGGTATGCCTTAAATCACCAAGGATGAAATGCTGCCTGGTGCAAAAGTCTGCTTGAGGCCCATGAGCCCCATGTAAGCCTTCAGACTCCAAATCTGTCCCAGTCCATGCATATTCTGTCACTGACTCCCACAGTATCAGGGTTTGGCCTTCATCGCTGGGCTCAGCTGGTTCCCAGAATCTTGGGTAGGTTCTTGGGCAGGGGTCGCTACACCCCATCTGCATGGCCTGGATGCCACAGAGTGTAATGTCCTTGTGGGGAGCAGGAAAGTGGAAAGGAATAAACATGGCTATTTCTCCTTTACAAAACCTGATTCTGTGTGTGAGGAGCAAACATCTAAGGGATTTAACCATGTCTCTTGGGGGTCACGGCTGTGGCTTCAGTTTGGGATTAGCTGGGAAAGAACAGACACAAATTCTTCTGGCACACGAAGCAAACCTCTGTCTGCAGGTTGCTACTTCCCCACCAATGTGAGATTTGCATTAAGTATGGGCGTGATTCCTCACAGCCTTTCACCTTGGGCCTGTGCAAAATGGGTGTAAAATGCTCCCATGCTTCTGTGGAAATGTTTTACCTTCGCTTTGCACAGATATTAATAATGACACAAAGGCGTGCTATGCTCCATTGCCCAACACCATGGTGCAGCCCTTTGCCCTTGGGCAGAATGGGTGTAAATGCTCCCATTCTGGTTTGTGCACACTATGCACAGGTGTAAACGCCTACCTGTGGGGCAAGCCCCAGGTGCAAGGCAGGCTAGCTGCAAAGCCACCTCCTTGTCCTCCTTTAACTCCCTCCTTAAAGTCCTTCTCCAGCATGGGCCCTACAAAAAGCTGGGCAACGGACAGGCAGCCGGTGCTTGTTGTGCTCACTGGCACTTTGTGCCCCCCTTCATTTGTTTGTTGTTTGCTCCCGATGTCCACTCTCTTACACTTACATGGCAAGCGCCTTGTAGGAGAGAACGTCCCTTTGCTCTGTGTTTGTGCAGCGCCTGGCACAATGGGGCCCTGATCCATGGCAGGGCCCCTGGGTGCTACCACAGTACGGGGGGAATCCGACCCAATGTATGTGCTTGATGTTCACCCTCGTGCATTTTCACTCTC
Organism: Malaclemys terrapin pileata; assembly: GCF_027887155.1. Lineage (NCBI taxonomy): Eukaryota > Metazoa > Chordata > Testudines > Emydidae > Malaclemys > Malaclemys terrapin. Next base: position 128,545,840 of record NC_071506.1, on the reverse strand, counting down.
CTATGTGATGGAAACAAGACTGCAAATGCTTCTAAGGGCCACGATTGCATGACAGTGCATTAGCTTATTTAACTGTACCCAGTAACAAAGGGAAGTTAGTTTTATGTTTTGCTAGCCAGCCTGTTGCTAAGGTGGCTAATTGCAGTTATTTCATTCCCCACCCCGTGCTAGTGGGGGAGAGCTCACTCCATCCTTTAAGTCATTTGGATTTGAGTCATTGTTTTCTTGATGTTTTTCTCTCTGTAATCTGAAATGTGCAGCCAGCTCCTCTAGTGCTGAAGTTCCCTTATAAAAAGATTGCAATAAATAATAATTAATCCGATCATATTTCAATGCTGCCTAAATCCTACAGGATTTCAAAATTGGTTATAAACATAGGTGCTAAATACTAAACACCCTCCTGCAAAGGTGTTCCTGTAGGATAGCTGAAATGCCAGACCATTTTACTGTGTTATTATTTATCGGCATTTCCAAGGCACCCACCATCAACAGAGGACAGAGCACCTCACACGCAGCTCTCTCAGCCCCAGCCAGGTACCATTACCTCCATCCTGCCGCTCGAGTAACTGAGGCCCTGGGCAGGGTAATGACTTGCCCAGGGTAACAGAGAAAGGCTATGGCAGCACATTGAGCAGAATCTAGATTGCCTGACTTACCGGCCTGATTTGTTTTGAGAGTCATCACTGACATTTCTAGGACCTGATTCTCCATATCCCTGCAGCTTGTGTTGTCATTGAGACCAGTGCAGGGTGAGTGTAAACTCTACCGTAGCATTTTGCATGGACTTTGCACTGGTGTAAATGACTGCACAAGGCACAGGGCAGTGGAGACTCAGGCCCACAGTGTCCAAAATGCTGCAGTTGCAAGAGAAGATTAACCTGACTGTATTATCCCGGTAGCCTAGGGCCCTGCTAGAAAATACAGTAGAACCTCAGAGTTACAACAGTAACCTCCTTGGGACTGGAGGTTGTTCATAACTCTGAAATGTTCCTAATGCTGAACAAAACATTATGGTTGTTCTTTCAAAAGTTTACAACTGAACATTGACTTAATACAGCTTTGAAACTTTACTATGCAGAAGAAAAATGCTGCTTTTAACTATGTTAATTTAAATGAAACAAACACAGACAGCTTGGCTAGGCCCCAGGCTGTGCAGCCCAGGGGAAAGCACCCTGTTATAGGCCTGCTCTGCCCTCTCCTACTGTTCTTGGCCTGGGGTCCTTGCTCCCCATTTCAGACCTGGTTTCCTTAACTTCTTTTAGACTTTTTTTAGTAGTTTACTTTTAACACAGTACTAGGGTTACCATATTTTGTGCCTCCAAAAGGAGGACACTCCACGGGGCCCCGCCCATGCCCCCGCCCCAACTCCGCCCCTTCCCCAGCACTGCCGGCCCCCGGGCTCCCGGCCCAGCACCCCGGGCCGCCCAGCACCCCCGGCCCCCGGCGGCCCGGCGCACCGCCCGGCAGCCCAGCACCGCCGGCCCCCGGCGGCCCGGCGCACCCCCCCGGCCGCCCAGCACCGGCGGTCCCTGGCGGCCCGGCGCACCCCCCCGGCCGCCCAGCACCGCCGGCCCCCAGAGGCCCGGTGCACCCCCCGGCCACCCAGCACCGCCAGCCCCCGGCCCCGGGCCAGCCCCCGGCCCAGCGGCGCCGGATTTTCCCGGACATGTTCGGCTTTTTGGGATTTCTCCCCGGACAGGGATTTGAGTCCCAAAAAGCCGGACATGTCCAGGAAAATCCGGACGTATGGTAACCCTACACAGTACTGTACTCTACAGTATTTGCTTTTTTTTTTCCCCTCCAACTCTGCTGCCTGATTGTGTACTTCCGGTTCCAAATGAGGTGTGTGGTTGACCGGTCAGTTCGTAACCTTAGTGTTCGTAACTTTGAGGTTCTACTGTAGCATCAGGTGAGCTTGGTACCAACGGCAGATCATGATCTGACCAGAGTGCTATCTGTGCTAATGATATTGCAACAGAGAAAGACCTGGATGTGACACCCTGGCACCCGAATATTTACCACTGTCATGTAATTAGGATATGTTTTGTACAAAGTATGCTTTGTGAGGTATCATTCTAAAAGTCTTGATCTTCTAGACAGTAATAGCTCGTTGGATTGTATGTGCTATCATCGTACGTGAAGTTATGAAGTTTGGCTACGTACGGGGGGAGGGATAGCTCAGTGTTTTGAGCATTGGCCTGCTAAACCCAGGGTTGTGAGTTCAATCCTTGAGGGGGCCACTTAGGGATCTGGGGCAAAAATCAGTACTTGGTCCTGCTAGTGAACGCAGGGGGCTGAACTCGATGACCTTTCAGGGTCCCTTCCAGTTCTATGAGAGAGGTATATCTCCATATATTATTATGTGTTACTGAAACACGTTGTGAGGTTGAAAACACCCACAAGCAGCCTTTCAGGTACAACAGTAAAAAGGCCAAACAATGTTAATGGTTATGAGGAAATGCACACAAGCACAAGGATTACCCCAGGAACCATGTATAATAGAAAACTCTCAGAGATAGCACTACACAATGGGAACTGTTTGACCCAGTTTACAGCAAAAGAGCTTTTCAGCAAGGGGGGAGGGATAGCTCAGTGGTTTGAGCATTGGCCTGCTAAACCCAGGGTTGTGAGCCCAACCCTTGCGGGGGCCATTTAGGGATCTGGGGCAAAAATCTGTCTGGGGATTAGATCTGCTTTGAGCAGGAGGTTGGACTAGATGACCTCCTGAGGTCCCTTCCAACCCTGATATTCTATGATTCTGTGAAATGGGGAGAAAATATAAAGGGGGGAAATGACATCCTGGGGGGACCTCACTCTCCCTACAACACCACACCTGGAAACACCTAAGGGGCAAGGACTGAACTGTGGGAAGTGATGGTCCTAGGCTAGAGGGATTCCTAACCTGCGTACGAAAACCAGAAAAACCCAAGCTGCAGAGCCAAGGCAGCTTGTGCCATAAGACTCTGCCGGCCCGTTTATCACTCAGGGTGAGAATTTGCTAATACATATCCTACCTATCTAGTGTGTTAATCTCAGTTTGCAGTTTTGTTTATTTACTTAGGTGCTCTGCTTTGATCTGTTTGCCATCACTTATAATCACTTAAATCAATCTGTTTGTAGTTAATAAATTTGCTTTTGTTTTGTCTAAAACCAGTGTGTGGAAATTATAACTCAGGGCAGAAAGCTGGTGCATATCTCTCGCCGCATTGAGGGAGGGGGCAAATTTTATGAGCTTACGCTGTACAGTTCCCTGTGCAGTACAAGATGGTATCATTTTGAGTTTACACTCCAGGGGGGGGGTGTGCCTTAGCAACTGGGAGGTACCTTATCTGAGCTTTCCCATGCAGAGCTGATCTCAGCATCTGTGTGAAGCTGCAGCAGGGTGTGTTCCTATCTGTGTGTATGCTGGTGAAAGAGCAGGCTTGGAGAACTTGGCAACTTATCACAGCACCACAGTGGAAGAGGGAGCCCAGGCTGGCGGGTCAGGCAGGCTCAGTGGCACCCCAGTTGCAAGTGGCACCCCGGGTGGAACCTGTCACAGTGCACCCCCTTTAAAAAAGCCCCAAATCCCTCTATTGACTATGTGCAAGCCGACAAGGAGTGAGTGAGATATAGATGCATGTTGGCAGAGGGAGGGAGCTGGCTGCCCTGGGGGAGTTTGTGGAGTATAGTCAGAGAGGCTGGATTTACACAGCAGCTGGGAGGGTGCTTCCCAGCTCATGTAGACGTACACGCGCTAGCTCTGCTCAAGCTAGTGCCTAAAAATAGCAGCGTGGCCACACCACCTGAGTACAGTCCCACCTGACCCTCTGGGTACATACTTGGGGGCTAGCCCCTGATGCAGACTGTGCTGCCACAGTCACACTGCTATTCTTAGGTGCTAGCTCAAACAGAGCTAGACCACGTGCATCAGCCAACGCTGGGAATTACACCTCTCAGCTGCAGGTTAGATGTGCCCAGGCAAAGCTGCCTGCCCTGGGAGAGTGTGCAGAGTATAGACATATCGAGGGACCGCCTGGGTTCCATTCCCAGCTCTGAGAGACAGCATTAGAGTACGGTACTGGAAGTCAAGATGCCTGGTTTTTATTGCTGGCTCTGCCACTGGCAGCATGACTTGGGCAAGTCAGATAAACGCTCTGTTTACTTCTTTGTCAGCTGAGGATAATGACACATACCTATCTCCAAGGGCAGTTGTGAGGGTCTGTTAATTAATGTCTGCAATGTGGTTTGAGGTACTTGGGGGAAAGGTACAATAAGCATGCAAATGAAATGACTCTTCTTTTATTATCTTGAAAGGCATCCTAGTCTGTGCACAAACCTAGGCTTGTGAGTGAGAATAACTTCTACAGCTCACACTGACTCGAATGGACCCCCAATATTTCAAACCCTGGGCTAAATCATTCTCTTGTCTGTTGCTCCATAAGGTCATGTGAACCCTGTGGCAGAGAAATGACAAGAAACTTCTATTTGCTCCAAGAAAAAGCATTAGTTACCAAGCTGTGTTTCAGTGCAGAGTATAACGGAGCCAGTCTCAACCCACAGTAGCTCAGGAACCACAAAGAACGATCCACTTCAAGATAGCGCAACTGGGGACAAGCACTTACCTGAAGGCACTGAAAGGGCTGAGTTCAGTTTGATTGCTCTGAGTCATGAGACAAATGAATTGGAAGTGTGAGCTGTCCTCGTAGGCCAAAGCGGTGATGGATGGAAAAGGCGGCTCCATCTGATGCTTTAATTTCCTTTTAAGTGTCGTGCTAGTTGCATAATGTTAAAAGCAGAAAATGTTCTTGTGTGCAGTGAAGAGGGACTGTGAAAAATAAATAAATAAGCCCGGGTGGAAAATTCCCAGCACAACAGCAGGGCTGGCAGATATCCACCACCCGTCTCCCTTTCTGAACCCTTTGGTCCCGGTAGCTCAAGAGTTCACTCTCTGCACTAAATGGACAACAGCCGGCAGCGCTATTGCATGAAACAGAATAATTACTGTTAATAAAGAATAACCAATATGTGACTCAGGGACTTTTCAAGAGAGCGGAATCAATTATTGCATCTCTTACATCAGACACACACACCCCACACCGCAGTGATTCCATCTCGCTAATGCTATCTTGACTTGCTGCCGGAGTATGACCCTTTGCGTTACCCTAAAGCACAGGCCCTGCTCAGCTGGGCACATTCAAGCGGGACCATGAGGACCATTATATCTGCGGACCATTTTCCTTGCGTCAGTAAGACACAATACCAGCCGAACAGAGACTTCAAAACTCTTTCCTTCCATCACACTTGCTAGCGGTGATTCTTCTCAGTGGATACAGAATCTTGTTTTCTGGCTACACTGAGAGCCTTGAAATCAACTGAGGCACATGAATCATCCCCAATGGGGGAGAGAGCTGTGGGGTTCATCAGAGACACCCTGGGAAATGAAGTTGTAAGTTTTGATCTTCCACTTCCATGAGCTCATTGTTAGAGAAAGTCGGGGGGAAGACAGGGGGAGCTGAGACAGGTCACCAGGAGCTGAAGAGACAGACCAGAGTGCAGATTCCCACAGGGATGAATGCTAAGAATGGACTGTGACAAACAGAAAGGCTACAGCACTCTGGGAAGATTTTATCCAGTGCAAGGTGGAAAATTGGGTCCCTTGAGTTTGCCAACAGACTGTGCATCTCACTGTATCCACTTTCATTGCTCAGTCTTTGCAGCATGGATCAAGATGGATCCTCATTGATGCTGTTCCAGAATCCACCTCCCTGGTCCATTGAGAGGGTGTATTCAGTGCATTAAATATTTTTTAGGCATATCAAGCCTGAAAAATCTCACCAAGCCAATTAAAACTGCTCCCTGATTGCTGAACGTACGGGTTTCATTCAGAATTTGCATAATTTCCAACCTTCTCTCATCAAACTAATTCTCTTCAGCTTCCTCAAGTCTGCTGCTGTCTGACAGGAATAAATAAGTGTTTGGGTGACATTTCCAGCACATAGAAACGGATTACACAGGGAATTTACACTTAGAACGTGAGAAGTTATTTCCAATCTGGAGGGCAGTTGCTTCAGATTTTGCTCCTTTGGGACACCTAGAGCAGAACTCACTCACTTGGTCTCAGACTGGCACCTTTTTCCTTTGCTTTAAGGACCTCTTAGTGATAATTAAAAAGAAAAGAGCTTTTCCATATTTTGTTTTCATGTCAGGACTTGTGCAAAGAATCTGTATATATGTATTTAGTAGAAAATCTCTCCGGTGAGAGTCCTGGATTTTTGGGAATGAGACTGTTGATTTTATTACACCTTGCTTTATTTCGGCTTCCTTCAGAGGTTGCATGACACTGGGTTTGGGTCATCAGCTGCTTTTGAAAAGGTTACAAGGTCCATAGAGCTCAGATTGTCATATGTGAGTGGGGAGAAGAGGTATTGGGCCTAATGCACAGGACTGCGGATCAGGAGAACTGGGTACTGTTCTAAGTGCTGACTCACTTGGACAAGACACTTAACTATTCTTTTCCCTTATCTGTAAAATGGGGACAATTTTGGCCTACTTCACAGGAGAGCCAGGAATCTAAATTAATTCATTATTTGTTCTACTTATTACTTGTATTCCCGTGTTCCTGCTAAGCACTGTCCAAACATATATAAACATACAGTGCCTGTTCCAAAGAGCTTATAATTAATGGCCCTGATCCTGCAGAGCACTAATGAATCTGACTGTAGGGTGGGGGTCAGGGTTTGTAATGGGCTTTGAGACCCTTAGATGGAAGGCTCTGTATACTGCAAGGTAGGCTTGCTATCTTTATCATCAGTACACACCTGTATTGCAGGGTGCACTCTTTCCAATGGCGTGTTGCATTTTGCAAAACTAGGTAAAGAGCATGAAAAGCAATTTCTCCTGGGGTCTTAGGCACAGACTTCGATAGAGAAAGTCACAGAAAAATCTCAAATTTATTGTAGGTGCCGTCGGGCACTTCACTCTTCTCTTACCACTCTTGGTATTTTCCTCTGGCACATGTCTCCTTTTAAGCACACAGAGTGCAGTGGGGGAGTGGGCTCAGGAAGCAGCAAATCCTATAGCTGGCCTCAGTGCCAGTTTATCTCCTAATTTCAGGGCAGCGAGACTAATCCGATGCTATTACTAATGCATTTGAAATGTTAATGAACTCGGGGGTTACTCACACTTTTCCTAGTAAAGGCTAGAACTAAAAACCCGTGGCAGGGTTGAGTGTGGTATTTTACATTCCAGGTACAGCAAGCAAGGCATGGAGGAGGTTCCCAAAGCAGAGCAGATGCCCAGCTGCGCCAGGGGATACATGAACTCCACATCGCAGAATCACCAGCACAGCCGAGCTGCACCCGCTCTTTGAACTGCACGATAGCCTCAATGGAGGGTAGACTATCAATGAATCTTTGCAGCTCAGCCATGAGGTAGGTCACTAGAATTATCTCCATGATATAGAGGGGGAACGGGCGGCTGAGAGGTTACGTGACTTGCTAAAGGTTATAGCAGAGGAGCCTGTGTCGGAGCCGGAATTAGGACTCAGGAGTTCTGACATCCGGCGTGTGCTCCGCCCGCTAGACCAAAAAATCAGTGGAAGTTTCATCCTGCAGAGTGAAACACCAGGTCCCAGGTCTGTCTCCTCCCACCATTTCCAAACTATGGGAATCATAAACTTCCACTTGCGCAGCCAATGGGGACCTAGGGCCTGGCTTGCATTCACACTACAGCCCCTGTCCACTGCTCTGGCAGGGTACCGTAGGAGTGTAGGATTTATGTTAATGTCTCATCCGTGGGGCTAGCCTGGAGCTCACAACCCAGCTTGCAGGGAACGGCTGCTACTTGCTGAGCACTGATACCCGCCATCAGCCAGCACAAGCCCGGCAACTGAATGATGTGGAGTGTGGGGAGAGCTGGTGGAGACATGGTGTCTGGGGAGAAGGCAGCGAGCCTGGGGAAGTGATGAAAGCTCCAGCTCCTTCTTGCACAGAGAGGGAAGGTCGACCATCTGGCCTTCTCCTGATTGCCAGCTCTTAGAGGATTTCTTCAGGCTCAGATTTGAATAGGACCATCTGCGCTATAATTAAAGGGACTAAACACTGCTCCTCAGCTTTATAGCCTCTCCAAATATATCTATACACACACTCACCCCTTTCAGTTGCTCTCAGATGTTCAGGAGGGTCCTGGCACTGCTTAGAAGGAAGGGTGCTGCGCAGCATTTCAGAGACCTCTCTCCCTTGTCTACGTGCTCTAGCCTGCTTTGTGTTGCACAGGTGGCATTTATTTAGCAAAGAGGTGCTGTGTTGGTGTCACGGAGTGTGGGGGAGTCAGGGCCCTGCACCCCTCTTCCTGGGATTCACCGTGACCCTCAGCCAGCCAGTAAAATGAAAGGTTTATTGGACAGTAGGAATGCAGTCTAAAACAGAGCTTGTAGGTAAGGCCAGGACCCCTCAGTCAAGTCCTTCTAGGGGGCAGGGAGCTTACACCCCAGCCTCCGGGTTCCCTGCGTTCCACCACCCAGCACCAAACTGAAACTAAAAACTCCTCAAGCAGCTCTCTTCCTCCCTTCCCCTGCTCCTCCTCTCCTTTGTTCAGTCTCGGGGCAGAAGGTGTCACTTCTCCCAACCCCCCTCCTGTCTCAGGTTACAGTTCAGGTAGTTTCCTTCAAGGGAAGTCCCCCATCCCCAATGTAACTCCCCTGCAACATTCCCAGGTCAAATCTGCCCCGCTCCCTGCTCCATCACAGTTGGTATGCCAGAGCATAGGGGAGATGCAGTCCCTCAAGCACCGATGGGGGTGGGGGGTTGCCTCACCTAACTTAGAGCATAGGGGAGGTGCTCTGCTGGGATCAGAAATGGAGACAGGATTACGCAGGGACTGGAGAACCCTTACAGTCCGAGCTTTGCGACTGCAGCATTAACCCCTTTCGGGATATGTCTACACTGCAGCTGGGACCATGCTACAACACAGGTAGACTACACACGCTAGCTCTGCTCGGGCTAGCGTGCTAAAAATAGAAGTGTGGTGGACTACAGCAGCCTGGGAAGTGGCTGGAGCTACAAACCTGCCCGGCCTCCCGAGTACATAGGCAGGTGGCCACAGCCACATTGCTATATTTAGCATGCTCACTAGAGCAGAGCTAGCCTGTGTCTGTCTGCCCATGCTGAGAAGCACCCTCCCAGCTGCAGTGTAGATATACTCAAAGTTAGTTACAGCTCAGACTCCTTACGCCGCTGAGAGTCCAGGGGATGAAAAGGTTCAAACAACTTTTCAAAGAGAATGGAAGGTGGGACTTTCCCTGAAGTGTCTTTTTCAGATCAGCTACAGGACACCAGCTACATTGCAGGTGACAGGGAGCAGAATTGTCTCCTGTTCCGATTACTGTGTGCGCCTTTGGCATCTGCACGCACAAGCTGGGCTAAATACCCATTGCCCGGGTAAATGGCCAACTGGACCATGCACATGCAAAGCAGATGAGTAGCTGCACACACACAAATGCATGTGGCTCACTGGCCTCAATTCCCAATCCCAGTAAGTTATCTCCCTCCTGAGCCCTGGTTAGAGTTCGGACAGCAAACAGCTCAGCCAAATAAATCCGGGGCGGTCACAGGGAAATGAGTTAAGGCCGATGCTCCATCCTGGCAGCGTGGCAGGGGAGGCGTTCCAGGGAGCTCATGACAGTGGTTTATCATTCCTCACCTTACAGCCTGGGCTTTGAAATCTGCAAGAGAGAGATGGTGGAGTCATCATGAGACTATTTCAGTCACAAAGCATCCATGTCCCTAAAGCGCTTATGAGAGGCCCGGCGGGTGTCTAGTGGATAGGGTGCTGCATGGGGACTCAGGAGACCTGGGTTCTAATTCTGCCCACTGACCTGCAATGTGAGCTTGGGCAAGTCATTTTCCTTCCTGCCCTTTGTGTCCTGTCTGTTTAGGGGTAAGCCCTTTCAGGTAGCGGCTGTTTCTCAGCGTGAGTTTGTGCAGTGCCCAGCACAACGGAGCCCTGAGATTCGCTGGGGCTTCTAGGCACTACTGTCAGATAATACTACTGGGCCCTGGTCCTATATGACGGGGTAGTCGCAGAGTTACAAAATTGTCATGCAAATGTATGAGCTCAAGCACCAAACCTCTTCACGCCCCCCCCCCCCCCCCCCGCCACACACACACACACACACACACTGGCCATGACAGCGACAAGAACAGAAATGCAACCCATCCTCTCCCTGCCAAACCGCTGAGACTCACCTGGGCAGGTGGGTGAGAGGAGTGCTGTCGGGCTGAGCTAGGGAGCAAGACCTTCAGAGTCACTTCAGCACGAGCTGCGCGTCAGTAAGAATCTTAAAGGCCGGTGCGAGGGTGCTGCATGTGACTGTCCTGCCCTCATGGGCAGTGGTGACAGGGGCTTCCCAAACATTCCCAAGGAGAATCCCCAGAAGAGGAAATCCCGTCCTGGGGCTGGATTCGTTTCCCTGTGTGCCTTTCTCTGCCAGTTCAGATGTATGATCCCCATAGCCCACAGACCTCACTGGAGCAGCAATATCCACCTAAGCCTGAAGATGAATTTCCTTCCAACAATCTGTTGTTGATTCCAGTCCCATGCTCCTGATTGTTCTGCATAGCACACAAATGATGAGAGTCTGCTCCAATGAGCAGTTCTGTTTCCAGGCATGGCAAAATCCCTCCGGATGAACTTTTCTCCTCCTCTCTTGCTATTTTCTCAGCCTGCTCAGGAATACAGAGCGCTGATCTGTAATTTCCTTGCTGGCTACATCTCTCACCTTAATTGTGAGTGCCTCTGCTACCATTTCCATTTAGCATTTGTCATTTCCTTCATCAGGCCTGACATCTTGCCTCACCTAAATTGCTGCAATACCTCCAGCCTTCTCAGCCTGTCATTTCAAGGGGCTAATTTTCCTCGTAATCAGGCATCCCGGTGAGTTTCTTGTTTAAGTGAAAGGTATGGTTACCCTGGTTACTTTATATTCTAGGGGAACGGGGGTGCAGAGGAAAGGAACGGATGCAATGCAAAGCCAGAACAAGGCAGGGAGTAGTCCGTTGCGTGGCACATTGCACCAGTCTTTTATGGAGACTTAAGCAATCAGCCACATTGCCAGACTCATCTTAAAGAGCTCCAGATAAATGAGAGTCATCCAGTCAGTCATTCTAAGAGCACTTTCAATAGTGGTCATAAGTGTCTTCCCCTACCTCAGCTAACATACATTAATAGTTTGGTCTGCCTGAATAAAGAGCCAGGTCTGCTGCTAAATCCTTGATTATAAAAGAGTGCTGCTCCCGGCCAGTCTCGGCTTCCCCAAGGGTCTGTGGTATGTACGAGAGAGGTGCAAACAATTCATTGCAAAATCCAAAACTGGTCACAATTCAGCACGTTTGCATTACGTTACTGACACCGAGTGAGGACTGGTGCCGCCAGGGGGTCCAGGCCACGGCTCCCTGCAGTGGTTAGCAGCACTCCTTCAGCTGCAATTCTATGTGGGGATGTTAGTGCTGGTGGGAAGATGCCAGCCTGACAGCCATGGAGACTGAAGGCCTTTCCATAGTCACAGGCCAGACAGCGCAGTGCAAAGCTTCCCTCACTGCCTCTCGGTGAGAACAAAGGGCAGGGGGATGCCCTTGACAGGCCTAACATCATAACGGGCTGCTAACGCTGGCTCTAGAAGAGCTCATGGGAATGGCTGTCCAGAGCTCACGCGGCACTTCAGAGACAAGGGCCCAGAAGCAGGTGACAGTGACCCAGCCCAGGGCCGGCTCTGGCTTTTTTGCCGCCCTAGGCAAAAAAGCCACCCGCCCCCCCCCCCCCCCACTCCCACTCCCAGTGCGGCAGGGGAGGGCGGAGAGCCCCCAGCGGCCAGAGTGCCGGGAGCAGGGCGCTCTCCCCAGCGGCCAGAGCGCTGGGAGGAGGGCAGAGAGCCCCTGGCGGCCAGAGTGCCGGGAGGAGGGCGGAGAGCCCGCCGCGGCTCTCTGCTCTCCCCGACCAGCCGGAGCGCCGGGGGGAGGGCGGCGAGCCCGGCCGGGGCCCACTCTCCCCAACCGGCCAGAGCGCCGTGGGGAGGGCGGCGAGCCTAGTCGCGGCCCCGCTCTCGGGCCAAAACACCCCGCCGCACCGCCCCCCTCCAGGCGCCGCCCCAAGCACATGCTTGGTGGGCTGGTGCCTGGAGCTGGCCCTGACCCAGCCTGTCCCCAGTCAGTGCAGGAGGCCATGTGCTCTTGAGCACCATGTCTTGTAGGCCCATCTCCCCCACAGGCCACTGCTTGCCTAGGAAGGGCAGCTCCCTGCAAGACACCTGTGTGTTTGTGTGCTCTCCTAATAATGTGCATCACTCCCATGCAGCCCCCTTCAATCAAGCTGCTTAATTCAGAATCCTCTGTGACAGGACCACATAGTGTGAGCCTTAGAGAGTGCGAAGGAGACACCTCGCTGCACTGACGGAAGGATTTACTGCCGCGGCCAGGCAGAATACGAAGGGGCTTCTCGGAACAATCGAACCGAGAGAGAAGTGGCCTGCAGGGACATAACACTAGGCCTGTTTGTGCCTATGCCTCCACAGCCCATGAGGTGTAATTTGCTGACACGACCCCTTTCTGTCCACAGAACCTTGTGAGTTCTGTTCCCTTGTCTCAATGCTAGTGTCCTTAATGGACGTTCCCTGGCAGAGCACGCTGAGGCCCGGATTCTTCAGAAGCGGCCCAGCTTAGCCTCCGGTCTGATGCCTACTTTTCTGAGTGCAAAGAATTGCAGCATGTTAGACTGTGCTCAGCTCCCAGTCAGGGAGTTATAAAATGTTCCTGAAATGATTTGAAGGCACAAACTTGGTCTCTCATAGCAGAAACCTCTTACTTAAATAAGGCCATAGACACACATTTCATTAGGTCATGAGAGGTCTTCTGAACACACCAGGTCCTGAGTATTTATCCCAGATCTTCTCATAAATAATAAGATTTTACATTTCTCTAGGGTTGTGCACCCAGAATAACCTCAGTGTGCTTCACAGCTGGATGCAAACATCACTTCTCTTATTAATGAAGTGCAGCCCCAGCTGGGGTGGAACACAGTAACTAGTGAACAGTGACAGCAACACTGCACAATGGGTTGGGGCAAGATGTAAAGAAGAATCTGATCTCTAATTGACCGTGCAGGGAGCATGTGCTGGCTTGCAATTAACTGAGATGAATTTGGCCAGGTTCATAGATTTTAGGCCAGAAGGGACCATTGTGATCATCCAGTCTGACCTGCATAACCCAGGCCATAGAACTTCTCCAAAATATTCCTTGTTTGAATTACGGCAGATCTTTTAGAAAAAAATCCCATCTTGATTTTAAAATGTCCAGTGATGGAGAATTCACCACAGCTGTTGGTAAGCTGTCCCAAAGGCTAATTACCCACGTTGTTAAAAATAATGTACATCTTATTTCCAGTCTGGTAGCTTCAGTTTCCAGCCATTGGACCATGTTATACATTTGTCTGCTGCACTGAAGAGCCCTCTATTATCAAATTTCGGTTCCCCAGGCAGGCACTGACAGGTTGTGATCAAGTCACCCCTTAACCTTCTCTTTTGTAAGCTCTTTGGATCTATCTCTCTAAGACGTTTTCCAATTCTCCTTCAATCATTCTCTTGGCTTTTCTCTGAACCGCTTCCAATTTGTCAACATCCTTCCTGAATTGTAGACACCAGAACTGGACGCAGCACTCCAATAGCCATCAGATCTGTGCCAAATACAGAGGTATATAACTCCCCTACTCCTACTTGAGATTCCCTTGTTTATGAGTCTAAGGATCACAATAGCCCTTTTGGCCACAGCGTTGCTCTGGGAGTTCGTGTTCAGCTAATTACCCACCAGGATCTCCAAGTCTTTTTCAGAGTCTTACTTCACAGGGTAGAGTCCCCCATCCTGTAAGTATGGCCTACAGTCTTTGTTCCTGCATATATAACCTTACACTTAGCCATATTAAAATACATATTGTTTGCTTGTAACCTGCTTACTAAGTGATCTAGGTTAACACCTTCCTCTATGAAAAGAACCATTGCATCTTTAATGACCTTGGTTTAATATCCCCTTCAAAAGATGCCTGGCGCAGCTCCATTCTCTTCTGTTCATGATCTAACGTTGTACTCTTCATCACAGCATCTGAGCATCTATCAGTTTGGCATGGGGAAAGTGACTCCCCACTGAGACCACCTCCGCCAGGGGAAGGTAACTTCCTGCTGAACCCAGCTCAGCATGGCTCTTATTGGCTCACCAGAAGGCAACTTCTTTACTGTTTGTTGATTTCAATCCACCAGGGTTCCAGACCAAGTGTATAATACAGGGGTCGGCAACCTTTCAAAAGTGGTGTGCCGAGTCTTCATTTATTCACTCTGATTTAAGGTTTCGCGTGCCAGTCATACATTTTAACGTTTTTAGAAGGTCTTTTTCTATAAGTCTATAATATATAACTAAACTACTGTTGTATGTAAAGTAAATAAGGTTTTTAAAATGTTTAAGAAGCTTCATTTAAAATGAAATTAAAATGCAGAGCCCTCCGGACAGGTGGCCAGGACCTGGGCAGTGTGAGTGCCACTGAAAATCAGCTCGCACCCGTGCCATAGGTTGCCTACCCCTGCTAGAATAGGTTTGCTTTCATTACATAATTCAGCCGCTAGATGTCTCTGTGCTCTATAGAGTTTCAAACAGCCTGTGGTCCCTGATAAGCAAGAGACACAAAGCTGGAGCTGCATATGGGTCTGTACTTTGTGATTGTCTTTAATAAATGTGTCCTGCTTAAAATGGACACTGATTACATATGTCATGACATTACATACGGCCTTTGCCTTCCCGGGATCCCACCAAACTTCATCTCCCTCAAACCTGATTACTCGGGCTTTATGTAGGTGAAGTATTTTGCACCTCTGACCCATATATAAAGTTTGCTTAGCTGCATACACATTTTGATTGTCTATCTGGATTATTCAGGTCTTTAAGAGACAGTTAGATGGCAGAAGATGAAGCTTGCACTTCACAATTTATTATTTGGCAGGTTTAGTTGCCAGAGTCAGGCTACATGTATATCTGTTAATTACTGGCTAATTTTCATTTGTGCCCGTGTTTTCCTCCCATATCAAAGCTTTGGAAATGAAGCCTGGCACTCAAGTATTTCTTGTTCCTTGTACTCATTAATCCCATCCTATGGAAACAGTGGAGTGTTAATGCTCCCAAGGAAATATGCTTGTTTGGCTCGGGAGGAGGGGAAACCTTTTATAACCTTTTATTTTGGGGCACTGTGATTAAGTAGAGTCAATTTATATAAACTGGCATCATTTCCTAATGACAAATGTGGTCTAATTAAAAGCAGAAAGCTAAGTAAATGGTAATTTGTTAGAGGCTTGCCTCGCTTTTGCTCGTATGGAACTAGATGGCTGATTAACCCACCCACCATAGATAATTTCCTGTGATTACAGCCTACTGCGAAGGAGTATTGTTGGGGGCTGATACAGTATTTGTGTAAAACAAAACCCAGGGACAGGCTGCAAAATTGATGGGGAGAGGAGTGTTTGTGGGAAAGGAAAACAGGATGAAAAACTTGGATTATTGAGTCTGGAAATGAAAAGAATAAAAGGGAAGAGAAATGTCTGAGTTAACAGAATAGGCTGGTCACCATGTAGGGTCAGGAAGGGATTCCCCTTATTGTTCTGTTGTTCAAATGCACTGGGGTTTTGCTTCTGGTGAAGTATCTGGTAACAGATACCATATTAGATGGATCCTTGATCTATTCAAGGACAGCAATTCCTATCTTCCCATTTTAAAAACAAAGCCAATGTTACCTGAGCATATAATTTAAAAAGGAAGGAAGGATTGGCTTGTGGCCAATTTCCTGGTCTGCGATTTGGAAGATCTGGGTTCCGTTCCCAGCTCGACCCCAAGTTGCCTTTGTGACCTTGGGCAAGTCACTTACTGCTTCTGTGCTCCATCTGTAAAATGGGGATAACAATTCCTCCTTCCTGTCACCCTTTCTCTGCTTAGACTGCAAGCTCTGGGGCAAGGACTGTCTCTCACTATGTGCTCATACATAGGGCCGGCTCTAGGATTTTTGCCGCCCAAAGCAAAAACAATTTTGGCCGCCCTCCCTCCCCCCGTTCTTTAATTACCCCACCCCCGGCCCCGCCTCAACTCCGCTCCTTGCCCAAATCCCCAGCCCTGTGTCCTCCCCCCAGGCTCTCAAGTCTGGGACGGAGGGGGAGCAGCGGCGCGCAAAACGGCCGCTCGGGATCTCACCCTTCCTCCCAGGCTTGAGAGCCTGGGAGGGAGGGTGAGTAGTGGCGCGCGAATCAGCTGTTTCGCGCGCCATGGCAGCAGCAGCGGAGGTGAGCTAGGGCGGCCGGGGCACATTTTTAGGGGCGGCATTCTGGCACCGGCCATGCCGCCCCTAAAAATGTGCCGCCCCAAGCACCAGCTTGTTTTGCTGGTGCCTAGAGCCGGCCCTGCTCATACAGCACCTCACACAACAGGGTCCTGGTGTTGGCTGGAGCTTCAAAGTGCTCCTGGAACACAGATATAATGATAAATGTTTGGCCCGTAAGGCCTGTCTCCGGCAGAATTGTCTAACAATTGGCAGATGACATGTGACTGTGCCATGCTGGATAGGGGTCAGGAATCCCCTCTTAGGGCAGTGAGCTGTATCTACAAAGAGCTATTGATGTGTTCCTGCCTAGGGTCTTGTTTTTCTTGCTGCCTGACTGTCGAGCCCGAAGTGCCATCTGTGAGATTTGCTCTCTACTTAGCCATGACTCGAGCCTTCCAGCTGAGGGCAGGCAGAAGCTCTGTACTGTACACTTATCTTCTGCAGTGTTCTCTCTTTCAAAAGGACTGGTTCTTAATGGCTTATGCGTTTTCTGCCACATGGCAGCACAGGAGTCGTTTACATACCGCACGACAGGTTTAATGAAATCAGGAGTTTGCTACGTTTGATCTAATGCGAACAGAGAACACTGCAATAAACAGAGGATGGTTTCCCAATAGCCCATGTGGAATTTCCCTGTTTCAGATGCAGTGCACAGGCCCACAGCTGATGCAATAGGCTTGTTGTATGTAAAGACTCTTAGCACTGAATTGGTGATCGGAATGAAAATTGCTGTTATGCTTCAAAGCATAGAAACCTAAAAGACATTCCAAGATTCTTTTTTAAACCTATTCCGTCTGAAGGATCAATTCCATATCAAAATAACAAGAAGACAGAAAATGCCAGATGGGATCAGACCAGGTCTGTCTAGTCAGTACCCTGTCTCCCACAGCGGGAAGCACGAGATGCCTCAGACGAAGGTGCCAGACCCCTGCAGTAGCAGTGATGGGATAACCCAATAACCAGCCCCTAGGAAAGTCGCTTTCCGACCCACTGGACTTAGGCTCTTCCATCCATGAATCTATTTAGTTTGAAGGAGATGGCGGGGGGGGGGGAGGTTATATCATATTTAGGGTTACCATTCGTCCGGATTTACCCGGACATGTCCTCCTTTTGTGTGCTAAAAATAGCGTCCGGGGGGAATTTGTAAAGCACTCACAATGTCCGGGATTAGCAGAGCGAGCAGCTGGGAGGGCTGCAGGGAAGTCCCGGGCTGGACTCCGGAGCAGCTGTAGAGGAGCCGGATCCGCCCTGCATTCTGAGCCGGCAGCTCCCTTGCAGCCCAGTCCGGCAGCACTGTGCAGGGCCAGACCGGGTTTTGTTGTGCTGGGGAGCTCAGCCACGTGTCCGGCTCGGCTGCACAGAGCCCAACACCCTGTTCTGAGCAGCAGGGTAAGGGGGCCAGGGGGCAGGAAGGTTCTGGAAGGGGCAGTCAAGAAACGGGGGGGGGGGCTTTTTGGGGGGAGTGGAGAAAGTTTTGGGCAGTCAGGGTACAGGTAGGGGGTAGGGTCCTGGGGGGCAGTTGGGGGGGGTCTTAGGAGGGGGCAGTTAGGGGACAAGGAACAGGGAGTCTTAGGTAGGGGGTGGGGTTCTGGAGGGCAGTTAGGAGCAGGGGTCCCAGGAGGGGGCAGTCAGGGGACAAGGAGCAGGGGGGGAGTGTTTGGGAGTTCTGGGGGGGGCTGTCAGGTGGCAGGGGTGGGGAGATGGATCGGAGCAGTCAGGGGACAGGGAGCAGAGGGGTTTAGATGGGTTGGGAGTTCTGGGGGGGGGCTGTCAGGGGGTGGGGAGTGGTTGGATGGGGCGTGGGAGTCCCAGGGGTCTGTCTGGGGGTGGGGGTGTGGATAAGGGTTGGGGCAGTCAGGGGACAAGAGGCAGGGAGGCTTAGATAGGGAGTGGAGTCCTGGGGGGCAGTTAGGGGCAGGGGTCCCAGGAGGGGGCAGTCAGGGGACAAGGAGCGGGGGGGGGGTAGGGGGCTGGGAGTTCTGGGGGGGAGCTGTCAGGGGGCAGGAGTGGGGAGAGGGATCGGAGCAGTCAGGGGACAGGGAGCAGAGGGGTTTAGATGGGTTGGGAGTTCTGGGGGGGGCTGTCAGGTGGCAGGGGTGGGGAGATGGATCGGAGCAGTCAGGGGACAGGGAGCAGAGGGGTTTAGATGGGTTGGGAGTTCTGGGGAGGGAGTGGGGAGTGGATGGATGGGGCGTGGGAGTCCCAGGGGTCTGTCTGGGGGTGGGGGTGTGGATAAGGGTTGGGGCAGTCAGGGGACAAGAGGCAGGGAGGCTTAGATAGGGAGTGGAGTCCTGGGGGGCAGTTAGGGGCAGGGGTCCCAGGAGGGGGCAGTCAGGGGACAAGGAACGGGGGGAGGGTTGGGGGTTCTGGGGGGGCGGGAAGTGGGAGGGGCAGGGGCGGGGCTAGGGCGGGGCTCCTCCCGTCCTCTTTTTTTCTTGCTGAAATATGGTAACCCTAATCATATTGCTTTGTTTTTTCAGACTTTGGGCCTGATTTGTCACTCCTACGTCACCATTTGCCTCTGCAATGTGAGAGTAAAAGGCTCCCCCTAGTGAGAGTGGAGACGTTTGATTTCATAGCATTTTACATCCACACTAGACTGCTGCAAAAGACAGCACAGGGTGCAAGGCAATGGCGAATCATGGCCCTAGAATTCAATGGATTTTGAACTTCTGTGTACGGAATCAATGGTTCCAACTAGCACCAGTATCAGCGCTGCAGATTTCCACCTCTTCCAGGGTATTCCATGGAACAGAGTCCACCCCACATTCCTTCCTGGCCTGTGTTGCTCTTTAAGCACCCGCTGTACACTCCCAAATTCCTCCAGGCCTCCGAGAACAAAGAGGGGGCATGTGACAGGCTGAGAAGTTCAGCCTATGTGAGCGCGTACTGGGACAGAGTGCTGCAGCACATCTCCTCAACGGCACTGGCTACCATGAGCACATCACACCTGTCCTCCACGCCCTATACTCGCTTCCCATAGAACATGCAGTCAAGTTCAAGGTCATTATCTTCAAAGCTCTCCATGGCATGAACTCCCCCAGGCACCAAGGACCATCCCAGCTCTCCCTACCTTCCACGCCAAGTGCAAGGCATGTCTTTGAGCTGCCATCTCTAGCACATACCTAGCAACCTGTGTGTGTAGATATAAACGAAAGAAATCCAGAACTGGAACACTGCCTGCACACACTTCTCTCCCTGGTGAGAGCTGAAGAGGAACAGTCCTGTCTCTTAATGCACGTCTGGAAGGCATTCAGATCCTATGGTGATGAGCACAGAACAAGTACCTGTGTAGAACAGAACGGACCAATCTGCTCTGTTCCCTGCCTCTCCCAGCATCCCTGCTCATTGATTTTCGGGAGTCACAGCTGCTTCTTTGAGGCTGGGCTCAGAATCCACAGGGAGCATTTAAAAAATCACAGAGAACACCAGCTTGAAGGCTCATCCTCTCGCTGGCACCTGCGAACTCCCTGCTAGTCTACGCTGTGTAAACACCAGGCTAATTATTCCTGGACATCTGCTAACTGAGGCAGTTCTATTTTAGCATGGTTCAGGTGAGGAGGGGGGTGATCTGTAGGTTCTGAGGGGCTCCCCCCCCATTAGCATTCAGAACTCACAGAGCATTGTGTCCAGGGTCAGTCAGTTCAACAGCAAGCACTTTTGCTCTTTACTTATTCATCTCTGGGCAGGAACAGAGAGGATCTAGCAAATGTCTGCAAATGTTTAACTAGGAATGGCTTTAAAAGGACTCACTTTTTATTGCTCAGAACAAAAATATATACATACAGGAGCAGATTGCCAGTGGCAGTGAGCTCTCCCAACCCCCAGTAACATTGGAGGGGGAGGCCAAGGCCCAGCACTTCTGGAAAATCAGCTGCCATGATACAGACAGGGCTGGATTTTCAAAAGACCTCCAGCTTCCGGTGTTCACAGGCCGCTGAGCACTTTCTTGACCACCCGGCACTCATTTGAATGCCTAAAAAGGAGCTGTGAGCGCTGAGCTCTTCTGAAAATCTGTCCCAGAAACGATCCGCGACAGGTCTGAATGGGAAATAAACTATGGGGCAGGCTGAGGTTTGCAGCCATAGGCTGAGCTGCAGTGGGAAACTCCAGGAGGAATTCTGACTGGCTCAGCCAGAATTCCCTCCTACGGGCCCCAGGGAACACAGCTCAGAGCAGCAGCTGGAGCAACCTGCAATGAGCTCCTTGGGCAACGAGAGCTGCAGGTGCAGGCAGTAGCCATGTGGGCTGTTGTGCACCTGAATTATGAGCGGCCTTTGGGCAGGGAGAGGAGGTGGGAAGTGCGTTCTCAGGAAGGAGAAGTGGCCACTTGGAGCAGGGCATGAGCTGCTGCCCAAGAGAGGAAGGACAGGCTTGTGGAGAAGGCAATGGCCTGGGACTCAGGAGACCTGCACTCAGTCCTTGACTGTGCCACAGACTTTCTGTGACCTTGGACAAGTCACTTGAACTCCCTGTGCCTTGGTTTCCCATCTGTAAGATGGGAATAATGATATTTCCTTCCTCCACTTCGTCTGTCTGGTCTGTTTCTTACCATGTGCATAGTACAGTGAGCCATTGATCTCACATGGGGTCTGCCTGTTCTGTTGTAAAAAATAATCGTCATCAAACACGCCACCTTCCGGCGAGTTCATTTCCAGATACTCCTGCATGCTACGCCATTCCATGGAGACAGAGGGCCAGATCCCTGGCTGGTGCCCATGAGCGGAGTTCCATTGACTTCTGGGTAGTTATGCTGATTTATGCCAGCTGGGGTTCTGGCCCAGAGAATCCCGGCTGGAGGGAATGACTGGATTAGAACATGCTCCTGCCGACTCTCCAGCACCATCTCTTGTCCGTTCAGCAGAGTGGAACAGTTTCAGAGCACAGAATGACACTCAGCTGACGTGTGAGAGGGGGGTTAAAAAAGGCAAGCCTCTCCAGGAATAATAGTGTCCTCCCTCCCCCATCTTACTCCCTTGTGCAGCACTAGTGACAGCAGGCAGGCTCCACCATGTCTCCGCACCAAGCCCAGCTACTCAGGTGTGAAGGGGAAGACTGGGGCTTTCTGAAGCTGCCTGGTCTGGGTCATGGCATTTCACAGGTGGCGGTAGGTATTCGCATCTGTAGAGGAAGAGGTTCGTGTATTTAATATTTGTTCTTTTCCTTTGTGGTGCAAAAGGTGAGTGTGCAGAGGACATGGGGCTGCGTGGTCAGTTGGGGGCACTCTTGCACCATACAAAGGGAAGTGGGCTGTGCTAAGCCGTTGCAGATGCAAAGTGAAGAGGATCCCCATGTTCCCATGGCAGCCCCATTGCAATCAACAAAACAATCACTCTGTGCAAGGCCTATGGAACACTGAAACCCCCCAAAAGTCCTCCAAGGAGGGCTAGAGTGGTGCCTGGACTGTGCGCTGGCCTCTGCACAGGGGTGAATGTTACCCAAAGGGCCTGATTCACCCCTGCAGCCATTGCCAGCAGTTCAGAGTGGGGTAAAATGCTGCCATTCTCCTTAGGTGGCAGTTACACCCACTTTCCATTGGTTTAGATGATTCAACAAGCTGCAGGGCAACTGTGAATCAGCCCAAAATGAGCAGGGGGTTGCAGGATCGAGCCCTTAGCCTGTAAGCTCTTTGCCGCAGGGACCTGCCTTCTTGCTTGTCGATAAAGCACCTGGCATACTGTGGGTGCAATGTAAATAACAATGCTCTGGCAATCTCCCGTTTATTTGCAATAATGAGTTTACCAGGACCACTGTACAACAGGGTACCGATAACCTCTGGGTACAACTGCCCTCCTACCCTATGCTTATAGGCAACCATTGGCACAGAAAGCAACCAAGCTGAGAAGGGTTTGCCAGGGGATCTTGCCCTTCCATCACGTGTGAGAGCACAAGTCCAAACACTAACAAGGCTACGCTGTAGACCATTAATTTTAGTGCTGCACTATAATGGGTTCGTGTTCTACCTGGCTATGGTGTGGGAGACTCTGCAGGTTCAGAGTATTTCTTTTATACTTTTTATTTCCTTTTTAAAAAGTATTTTTAAGAAAAAACACATACCCCTTAGATAAACACTGCTGCCCAGCCAATGTCAGACTGGTCCACGGCCAAATCACACAAACATGTGCTGCCTAGCGGAGACACTTCTCAGGTCATCTCTGTGTATACAAGAATGAGACGCAGGCCCTGAGGTATAGTCAGCCCCCTAGCCCTGTTCCCTTTGAGGCCTGGTCTGCACTTGAAAGTTTCTCTGGTAGAGTTTTTCGATTAGGGGTGCTTTTTACCAAAATAGTTTACCACAAAAAGCTTCAACAGTGAATACAGTGATAGCGATCAAAAGGTGGCTTGTACCAGTATAAAGAACAAGGAGTACTTGTGGCACCTTAGAGACTAACAAATTTATTTGGGCATAAGCTTTTGTTTAAACCCACGAAAGCTTATGCCCAAATAAATTTGTTAGTCTGTAAGGTGCCACAAGCACTCCTCGGTCTTTTTGCTGATACAGACTAACACGGCTACCACTCTGAAACTTGTACCAATATAGTTATTCCACTACTTGTACAGAATTACCTCTACAAGTATAAATATACCAACACAACTGTGTGCAGAGGAGAGGATTGTACTGCTTTAGCTATACTGGTCTAAACAAAGCTGCACAACTTTGTAGTGTAGACAAAGCTAGGGTTACCATATTTTGAGCCTCCAAAAGGAGGACACTCCACGGGGCCCCGGCCCCGCCCCGCCCACGCCCATGCCCCAACTCCGCCCCCTCCCCTGCTTCCTGCGAACATTTGATTCGCGGGAAGCCTGAAGCAGGTAAGGGGGTGTGGGGGGAGGAGGCGCGGCCCAGTCTGGCCCCCCTGGCGTCTCCAGCCTGGGTCGGCTCGGGCCCTGGGGTGCCGGCCCCGGGCCCGGCCCCTGGCCGAGCACCCCCGGCCCGCTCAGCACCCCCCGGCCCCCGGCCCGGCCCTCGGGCCCCCGGCCAAGCACCCCCGGCCTGCTCAGCACCCCCCGGCCCGCGGCCCGGCCCCCCGGCCGAGCACCCCCGGCCTGCTCAGCACCCCCTGGCCCCGTCGGCCCCTGGCCCCCGGCGCTCGGCACCGCCGGCCCCCGGTGCTCAGCCCCCGGCCCGGCACCGCCAGCCCCCGCCCCAGCACCGCCGGCCCCGCATGTCCCGATTTTCCCGGACATGTCCGGCTTTTTGGGATTTCCCCCCGGACGGGGATTTGGAGCCCAAAAAGCCGGACATGTCCGGGAAAATCCGGACGTATGGTAACCCTAGACAAAGCCAAAGAAAGAACTTTTCTTTTCAGATTTATTCTGTAGGTCAGGTTGCCTATTCTAGTTTTTTGGTAAATGCTTTAGGACAGCGTCTGCTGATATTTATGTACATTCCCTTTAAAACAATCTCAGTCAGGACATAAATGCAAAGCCATTTCCAAGGGTGACAGACAGTAGCTGACACCTTTCCCCTGTCCTAGGTCAGCCTATCATTTGGGCATCTTCATCTCCATACTTCCTAACAGCATTTGTACCCCACAGCTGCCTTCCACAAAGCCAGCAGGGAGAGTTGTAATAGGGTGCAAGGCCAGCTGTGTCCCATAGATTTAACAAATTACCTCGTTTGCATTAATGCAAACATGTGGCCAACCTTTCATCAGCCTGCTAAAGTGCCAGCAGCCCAGCAGGGGGCATGCAGATGGAAACGCTGCTTGGTGAGAATGGACCGCACTGGAATTGGAGTGGCAGGGTGGTCTTGCAGATTGTGTGCTGCCAAATGACTCGCCACAAAGATGGGTGACTTTGCTCCAAGGGACAAACGCTGCTCATCTTAGCCACCTGGGTGGCTCCAAGAAAGCTTTAATCCATGGATATACCCAGTCACCAAGTAAAACTAGCCTGACATGTGGCTATTCACAGCATCTGGGGCTTAGGCGTGCACATCTGTACACAGTAATGGACAAAACTCTTAACAATAATGCAGTTCCACCCAAAACACACATACAAGTACGCTCACACACACACATGTACTCATGCTCACACACATGCTAAGACACCTATGTACACATAGTAACATGCCTGCATGCTAACACATACTAACACACATGCAAACACACATGCCTACATGCTAACATACATGCATACACACATATATCAAACTCAAAAAGCCAACTATAAAATGAGACAAGTCCAATCGAGCAGCTGCCAACTGCACCCAAAAGAGAAACCACAATTCAAAGGTTAAATTTGTTTACCATAGCTCTCGCTTGCGCTGTTTGTTTAACTTTTTATTGATTGCATATCAAACTAAAACTGAATTCACACACCCTGGGTTTCTGATAGTTATGATTATTACAAAACATCTATTCAGCACCGTAGATGTATTCAATGCTTTACAAACACAGCCCCTCCCCTGAGAGCTCATATTATTATCAAACCAGAGGACAGCGAGACAACATTCCCATGTCAGGTGCCTTACAAATAAATATATATAAAAGAAGGGGGCCTAGTGGTTAGAGCACTGGATTGGGAGTCAGGAGAGCTTGAGTCTATTCGTGGCTCTGCTACCGGTCTGCTGGGTGATGGTCATCAAGTCTCTTCACTTCTCTGTGCCTCAGCTTCCCCATCTGTAAAATGGGGATAATGATACTGACCTGCTCTGTAAAGCACTTGGAGATCTACAGCTGAAAAGCACTGCCTAAGAGCTAGGCATTCCTCTTTATATTGAATTTAGCATTTGATAGGATTCCCCACCCAAGTATGGCACAATTAATTATTTTACACAGCTCCTCCTCCCCAGCAGGTAAAGCACATCCCCATAGCATCAGTTCCCATCCTTCAGCTGCAAACACCATGGAGGCGCTGGCTGTAGCATCGAATCAGCTTTTAATAGTAAACACTGAAGAGGGATGTTCGCTACCATCCGGGCCATGAGACACACGTTTACCGACACAGCAAAGGAACAATGAGGGCAGAAAAAATAGTAATTGTTTTTGTGGGAAATTAACCTTTTTTCTCTTTTTTGTAAATATTTTTTCAAATTTTTCCATTAAATGTTTTCATTTTTTCCCCTGTCCATTCTCCCCATCACCACCCCCTTTTCTGGTACCATAAAGGAAGGGCCAGAGAACACAGGCACAGAGAACCTCAAATAAACTTGTTAGTCTCTAAGGTGCCACAAGTACTCCTGTTCTTTTTGTGGATACAGACTAACACGGCTGCTACTCTGAAACCTCCCCAGGTTAAATCCATGTAGGTATTTATAGACTGTAATAAAGCCACCCTTAACCTTCTCTTTGTTAAAACTAAATTGATGGAGCTCCTTGAGTCTATCACTAGAAGGCAGGTTTTCAATCCTTTAATCATTCTCGTGGCTCTTCTCTGAACCCTCTCCAATTTATCAACATCTGTCTTGAACTGTGGGAACCAGAACTGGACACAGTATCTCAGCAGCCGTCACACCAGTGCCAAATACAGAGGTAAAATAACTTCTCTGCTGTTCCTTGATGCAAGCCCATCTCTAGAATCAAAGATGTTTAGAGTGACTTCGAAGCTGAGCAATCATACACCATGGTGGTGAGTGCAGTATAAAATGCCTAGGCAGAGAGAGAGAGAGAGTAGATCTCTTGTATGCTATCCGGGTGCTGTCTTCTGTTCGTTGGGGCATTTGCTTGGCTCCATATGATCCTGATATTGAACCAGAGATCCCGGAAAGGGCCATTTGTGATGCTTTGTTTCAGCCTCTCTCTCTCCCGTCACCTCTACAGGTGAGCATTCAGCACGAATGCAGGTTCACACGTTTGTGACCCTCATTACTAGCCAGGAGCCCAGAGGAGGAGCAGGCTGTGAAATCTGTCACTGCACAAATTTCATGAGTGGTGCTGAAGGCCACCCAGGAGGGCCACCCTTGCACTGGCTGCCTTCTCAGGAGGCAAGTGGAGCATGAAGAGCCTCGCTGCATGGAGAAGCTGGGTAGCAAGAGTCTGAGCTTGGCAGGGGGGCACAACTGCCTCCCGTTCCTTATGGCTAGCTGGGAAGCGTGTCCCAAAACACGGTTCATTTGTTGCATGGGAGCACAGTATGGGACAGGCGGAGAACCCATCCCCAGAAATACTTCATGAACCCCCTGCCACCAACCCAGCCTATGACAGGGACGCTGAGGGTTGCTCCCTGAGCGTATCATTTGAAGGTACTTCCTTCCTTCCCCCACTTTGTCTGTCTTGTCAGTCTGAGTTACAAAACTCCTTGAGGTGGAGACTGTGTGTACAGTATAGGAGAGGGTTGTTATACGTCCCACTTGCACATGGTGAGAGTTAGTTGAGCAATGGGGTGAGTGAATAGGGAGGGGTGATCCATGGGGTGAGGTGGGTGCATGGAGGGGGTTGGTGGAAGGAGTGGGATGGGGGGGAGAGGAGGGGTCAGTGCATGGGAGGGGAGTTGGGGGGCAGTGGGACTGGAATGGGGAGGGGTCAGGCCTTGGGGAGGGGGCTGGGGGTGGCAGTGCGAGCAGTCGGGGTATGGGGAGGGACTGTGGGAGCAGGAGCAGGGGGGGCATGGGATGGGAGTTGGGGGGGAGGGAAGGGGGCTGGGAGGAGTGGGATGGGGAAGGGAGGGGTCAGGCCCTGGGGGAGCAGGAGGAGGGGGCGGGGCAGTGGGCGGGGTCAGCAGTCGGCCACGCCTGCGCCCTGGTGCCGCGCGCGGGGCGGAAGGGGCGTGGCCCGCCGGCTGGTTCCGGGTCGGGGGGCCGGCGGGCGCGCGGGCAGCCCCAGTCGCCATGTCCGAGAGCTGCCGCCAGGGCCACACGCCGAGCCGGGCCATCCCCGCCAAGCGCCTCAGCCTGCCCGACGGGGCCCCGCTGCCGCCCGGCGACTACAGCACCACGCCGGGGGGCACGGTGTTCGGGACCACGCCGGGCGGTGAGCGGGCCGGGCCGGGGGCGGCCAGTGGGGGGGGGCTGCCGGGGTGTCTCTAGTCGCTGTCCCGGCGGGGCGGCGCCCCGAGGTGCCCTGACACTGCTGCGTCCCCAGGGAAACCCGCGAGCGGCGGGTCCCTGTTCTCGTGCCCACACGCCCCGTGTTCCCCGGGAGCTGCTGCTCCGCGCGATGGCGGGAAGGGCATTTCTCCTCATTGCAACTGCACCGCCCCCATGGGCAGCCTCTGGGTCATTTGCAGTTAGGGTGACCAGACAGCGAGTGTGAAAAATCGGGACTGTCCCCATAAAATCAGGATATCTGGTCACCCTATTTGCAATGGCTGGGGAATAAGCTGGCGAACTCCGAAGTCTGCGCTAACGTTGCCGTTTCAGAGTTCATATTTATCTAAAAAAGACGGGGAGTTCAAAAGACTTACACTGTGCAGTAGCCTTCAGCTGTAGTGTTATTTCAGCCTGTAACTACAGTATGTACAACTGCCTCCAAGCACCGCCTGGAACACTACTATTGTTTTGCTGATTTGGCTTTTAAAGGACCTGTCAATTTCAGCAGTAGTATGTCTACACACTTGACTCTATCTTGATAAATGTGTCTCAGTTTAGGCTAGCCTGAGAGTGTGACTGCACTGGGAAATACCATATGTTGCAAATGAGTTGCAAGTAGTTCCAGCTACTGCAACTGAGAGTCCCTGCCAGTCTGTAGTTTTGCAATCACTTTTCTGTCATTTAAAAAAGGCTTTCTCCCCTGCTGCTGTATGAAAGATCCACATAAACGGCAGAACAGTGAAATTGGCTCTATTGCAAGTGCTGTCAAATGCACAACGTAAATAAATAGATGGGAGGATTTTTTTCATTAATTTTACACGCTAGTGACCTTAGAAGTTGCATGTAATGGTAGTGGTTTTAACAAAAATCAGACAGAAGCCTGAAGCTTAAATTGGTGTCTCTTTTTTTTTTTTTTTTTACCCAACAATTGGGCTAGCCTAAGAACATTTGGTCAATGAAACTGAAGGTCTTAGTGTCTTTTGTACTAGGCATCTGTTTTGTTCTCTGAGATCACAAGCAATAGAAATTCTTGAGCCTTAGGTGCCTCTTGCAACAATTGTGCGTATAGGAGCAACTGATTATTTCTCAATATATGTTTGTATGCTGTGATAAGTTACAGTTGTCACTCACACATGTTTCATTCCATTGATGGAGGATCATGAATGAGATGTAAAGAGAGTAGTAGAGGCAAAAAAAAACCTGAACAAATTCTTAAATGAAAACACTGTTTTGACTAGAAGAAGTAGTTAAATACTCAGAAAAGGCTGAAAGATAATCAGTCCAGAATTAATAGGATGGATGTTTAAAAAAAATAGCTAAGGGATGGGGAAATTTTTCAAAATATCTAGTCACTAGTATCATCCTTTATTTTCAAGAATTCTATTTAATTTCTCAGTGATCTGGATAATCCAGATAATTAATATTTTAATGTGTGCCTGTTTTATGGATTGAAAAATGTAGGGTGAGTTAAAAAGCTCCATGTAATAATGCACTTTGGTTCTGCTTGTTATCTGATTAACATGCATTTTATTGCTGCTGGGTAGTTACCATATGTTTATGTTCTCATGCCTGCTCCCCTGTAATTATTAACAATGGAGTTTTAATCTCACTTTTCCAAGACTAGTGTCAATAGTCTAAAATAAAATTCCTTCAAACCTCACTTTAAATGTACTGATCTGTAGACCAGCTTGAATGAAGAAATTACTAATAGTTCTTAATATAGTATAGTCTCACTGATCTTCCATGTGCTGATCCATATACCCAATAATTATGAAAAGACCATTGCACTTCACTGTTCAGTAGCAGAGACAGTTCTCAAGTGCAGTCTTGTGTTACATAAATACTTGTTCCTTTGGAAGGTTTAATTGAAAACCTTTAATAAAATGTTACCATTCCTTTACAGGTGTACTGTGAAGTATTGTAAACAATACATCAAGTTGCACTATTCAGAATAAAGGAGCATATTTAATTTGCCATGGAACACCCATGACTAATTTTACAGAGCCAAATGTTCTTCACTTTAATCTCCCAAGTAGTTCCATTGATTTCAGTGGAACTGTGTACATGTGAGGCAAACAGGATTTAGTGCCAAAATCAGAATCCCCAGTAATTGTTCTGGCCATTGGTGCAAATTATCACAATTCAGCTCTGTTGGTGTCAGAGGCCTGGTCTACACCTAAAACTTAGGTTGACCTAGCAGTGACAACTGAGGGACATAGTTAGGCCAACCTATGCACTGGTGTAGACACTGCTAGGTTGAGGGAAGAATTCTTCCATCAACCTAGCTACCCCTTTTGAGGGGGTGTATTTACTACAGTGACAGAAAAACCCCTTCTGTCTCTTTAGCAAGTGTCTGCACTCCAGCAACATAGCTGTGCTATAGTTCTGTACCGCTTGTAGGACAGACATACCGTAGTCTGGTGCTGAGGAAGTTTGGAAGGGCATATATGTTCCCTGTGGCTTCTGGAGAGTATTACTCTAAGATTTAAAATTGGTTTGACTATTTATGGTCTGCCTGATTCTGATAAGTTCCAAGCAAACTCAGTACATGTTTTCTTTCTTTACCTTGGGTGAAAATGAATGAATTGGAAAAATCCCGATATGAACCTCAGGGAGTCGTGTTGAGTCATCATGGAATGATACTGGAATGTGATTTCTCAGAAAACCATATGAGAGCTCGACCATTTTGTGTTCCTGAAATAGTCACTTTTCTCATGTCAATACTATTACAGAATGAGTGGGCTTTTAGTTTTTGAATGATTTATTTAAGGCCACTGATTAGGAAACACTTCACAGCTCCCAACTTCTGCAGGCTCTGTGGCAATAGGCTAAACTCCATTCTGCAGAAAGAAAGGGCAATAATTTGCCTTTTCAGTCATTGGACATGTGCAAGTTAGCTCTCCTTTACTACTTGACCTCCAGTTCTGGCTTTAGGATGTCTCCACTGCATAGAGTCTAAGAAAGATGAGCTCTTCCTTGACTAACGTGTCCTGAGGTGACCCTGGGAGAGCTGCAACCCTGAGATGCACCGCCGGTGTCCCTCACGTACACTGTTGGAAGTGGAGTTCCCTTTAACTTGCTGTTTTCGGTGGCATCAGGAAAACGCCCTCCAGTCATCCAGAGGACTTAGTGAGTCCCCAGAATGTACTTAGTGAATGGAAATGTTCCTTCTGGGAGAACATCTGAGCACTTCTTTGGGCCCTCAGGAAAGCCAGGATCCTCCATTGGCAGGAACATGTGGGCAGAGATGTTCACATTGGGCTGGAGTAATTCCTGGGTCTGTAAAATTCAGCTGCTGAAGTAGGCTTAAAACCCTTGAACTGTGGTTCACTGTGGGTCCAAGCTTAGCCTTGGTGCCACCAAAATGAGCTCAGGATTCAGATGCACCATCTCAGAATTGTTACCTGATCCTTCTGTGCTCCAAGAACCCCAACAGAACGGGATCACAGAGCAGGGGAAAGGATCCACTACCCTGTGGCAGCACAGGAGATGAAAAGTTTTCATTTGCAGCAGTCAGGAACAAAAAAATAAATAAAATTAAATCAGAGCTCAGCACCAAGAAGTGAACATGGGAGGGGTGTGGGGGAGAACCAGTCATGACCTTTAAACTTATGGAGCCTGTTCTTTATAATATTCCACTCAGGGCTTGTCCTGGATCCTTGTTTGACCCTCCAAGGCACATGGGTATTGTCCTTCTCTAATAAATTCCACATGAGTTAATTGCTTGGGAGCCTTCACCAACTCAGCTTTAGGCACTCAGTTCCTTGATGTAAACACACATCATGTAGAATGTTATTGTCCGAGGTTGAAAGGAGCAATGGACAGTGGGTGGTTTTGAGTGTAACACTCTGAACGCTGGCAGAGGGATTTGCCAGTGAGAAGAATGTTTCTACAGTTTTTTATGGGGAGTCTGTAGTGCTCTGGGTTGGGAAGGCTTCTCTGTGCTGTGTATGCTTCCAGCTCAATATACCCCCACCTAGGGTGACCAGATGTCCCATTTTTAAAGGGACAGTCCTGTTTTTTGGGACTTTTTCTTATATAGGTGCCTATTTCCCCCCCACCCACCCTCTGTCCCGCTTTGTCACAGTTGCTATCTGGTCACCCTATCCACACCATACCATACAGTTTTTTGGCTGGGGGGGATGCTGGTTACCTTATCCATCTTGACCAGAAGGCAGTTGAGAGAATGAAGTATGCTTGGCCATGCAGTTAGAATGAGGAATAGCCCCTAAAATAAACCAAAGGCAGCAGCTGAAATCATGCATGGCTTTTTAATGAGTTCAGCAGCTGGGGCGCTGCAGCAGGTTGTCACTGTAAGGGCCTGAGCCTGCATTCCTTGTTTCCCCCGACATTCCCCCAGGAGTCAGTGGGAGCCTGGGGCGCACAGGGAATGTGAGGTTGGGCCCAGGGACCATACAGTTAACTGGTTAGAGCCATTAAACTTTTGAAGATGACAACTGCTGAGCCAGAAACTTGTTAGCACTTTCTAGGATTTAGTAACTTGTGCATCACTTCCAAGAGTTATAGCAGTCTCCTTAAGAAGGAAACTGGTGGGTCAGGAGCCAAATTCTGGAAAAAAACTCTCTTAATTAGGAGTCTGTAGTGCACTAGTCTAAGTTTGCTAGGGTTTCAAGGAGCTTTCTTTGTTCCTCTTGTCTCCCACAATCTTTGATCAAAGTATCACAGCTATTACTGGTACACTTCATACTTCTAATAAACTTAGTTTTGATGGGAACATTAACAACAAGGACCAGGTGCCCCTCCTCCAACTACAGGGATATGCTCAGATACTACCTCTTGGATGCTAGTACAAAACCCTCATAGAGAGGAAGACCAACCAGAAGCTTATAGAAGAGAGCAACTTCTGCTCTTCAGAACCCCTTGTGCATGGCTGGGGCTCTATTGGAAATGAGGGGCAAACCCATGAATCAGCTGTCCTGGAACAGGGAGTAAAGCTTGCTTTGCAGAAGCTGATGCAGGTTGTTTCACCAAATGGTTCTTATAATAGTGTGAATTGAAACTGAGATTTTTTTAACTGATCAGATTTGCATGTTTCTCCTGGTGGAAGGGGCCTTTATGAACCTTGAGCATCCATCCATCCCCTTGTGTTGACAACTGTTGTAACAAGTCAGAGCAGGGTATACAGGTTATTTAGTTTCATAAGTAATAGCTCAAGGCATATGCCTCTGCGCGAATGAATGTAAACCAGGAATGTGCAGTTCTTGCAAGCCTGTTATGAAATGTACTCCTAATACCTAGTATGCTAACTGCAGTTCTAGGAGCCCTGTCCTTATTTTGTAAGTCTTCCAGCTACCAAAGGCTATAACTGCAGGCTAGGGTTGTTTCTTTACCCAAATCCTGATTAACTGCACTTGTACTGAAGCATAGATCTGAACTGGAGACATTGCTAGTTTAATTCTACTTTGATCTGTAGAAACTAGTCACAATTATTTTCAATTTTGAAAAGGTTCCAATGTCTTGGAAAATCATTAGCATAATTTCCTCGACATTTAATATCTAGTTACATGACTTTACAGCCATGCTATGGAATATACGAGTGTGCCTAGCATTCCAGGAGAGATGTTATCTCTGATTTCTTCTTGTCCACATGCATACTGTCAGCTGAGAACATGGGGGGCGAGAGGGAGGGAGGGGATTCCTTTGTCCTGTTTGGTTGGATGGGGCTAATGTATTAAATGTCCAATCCTGAAATGAGATGTTGCAGCCCTCTCCTTGGCATGCTCTTTTGAATTCTTTCTATATTATGGATGTTGTATCTCTGGAGGGATCTTTTGACTCTGGTTTGATATTTTTCCAACATCAGATGCCTTGGTAGGGGAATGGGCTGTTCAGCCTACTCAGTGTTCCTTTTAAATCCCTGCCCTCACTTAACTCTGCCCTCACCGCAAGGTTTGCTTTCTGCCCTTTAATAAAGATGTAATTTTATTCTTCTCTAACAAACCAGCAACAATAGGCTGGGGTCCCATTCACCACTAAAATAAACAGCAAGTAAACTGCAAGTCATTCTTTGATTTTAGTTATGTGATCCTAACAAATGTAAACTAAGTTTTCTGAGCTGGACAGCCAGCCCAGACCACATAAAGGCAATACCTCCATGCAGAAAACTCTGCTGTAATAACACTAAAAATCTGACTTTAAAAAGAGAGCCAATTTCCACTACAAATTTCCTGATCTATCTGCTTAAACGTGTGGTCTTTCAGTATTGTAGGTAATCTCAGAAAAGCGTGTGAAATTTATATACTGCCACCATAAGGGAGATGGGATGAGACTATCAGAAGCAGTTTAAATCTTAATTTGACTTGATTTTTTCCTAGTTTTGCAGGAGCCTAAATATTATTTTCATGTAGACTTTGTAACTAGGTGTTCACTGGGCTGCAGTGTGTCCTAGTAGGTTGAGCACTGCATTCTGTTCCCAGCTCTGCTACTGGCCTCTTTGTGGCTCAATTTTATGTAAGTTAGGGTTATTGATATTTGCTTTCCTTGTAAAGCACTTTGAGATATGCTAAAAGCTGACAGTATTTCACATTTTTTTCCTCTAGGTACAAGAATTATTTATGACCGGAAGTTTTTGA
This sequence comes from Malaclemys terrapin pileata, assembly GCF_027887155.1. Taxonomy (NCBI): domain Eukaryota; kingdom Metazoa; phylum Chordata; order Testudines; family Emydidae; genus Malaclemys; species Malaclemys terrapin. The sequence continues at coordinate 128,511,898 of NC_071506.1, read as the reverse complement.
TGGAATGCCGCAATTCCCCAGTTGCCAAAACCTCACCTTGTGACCTTCCAGACATTCCAGGTGTTACCAGTCCAAACGTGGAGGAGTTGAAGATTGAAAACAACCATGTCCACAATTACGAGGAGAAGGTGGGCGTAGGTGAGTGGCACCCCCTGGCAAAGCCTGAAAATAACTTGCATGCTTCATCTTTTTTCCTTGGAAAATACACAAGAGCACACCCGGGCTGGAGCCAGAATATTGTTATAACAGCTAGGGAGGAATTGATGCTGTGTGTGGATTCAGGCTAAATCAAGGTATCTCTGGGGTTAGACTTTTGCTACTGTGCTTCTTCCTTACACCAGAATGATATGGGGATCAAAGGGGAATTGAGGTTGTGGCCCGTACAGTCCTTGATCTCTCTGCAGAGATGTCTAGTCTCAAGGACCAATTACTGTAAATTGCACTGTCAGTTTTGTGATGTGGGCATGTGTCCACTGAAAACTAAGTAGGTTGACCTGCCTCTGGAGATTTCCATTACTTGCATCTGAAGAAGTGAGGTTCTTACCCACGAAAGCTTATGCTCCCAATACTTCTGTTAGTCTTAAAGGTGCCACAGGACCCTCTGTTGCTTTTTAAGTAGGTTGAGTTTCCTAACTTAGCTCACACGGACCACTGAGCAAGATTTGGCTGGTAACTTTTGGTCACTGTCTCACTCCCTGGCTTCAACTATCAAAATTGATCAGCCTACAAGTCAAAATAAGATTTGTTCCTCTTTTGGCTCAGTTTGGTACCTGAAAAGTTTCTTCTGCATCCCTGGCAATAAGGAGTGTAACAGAGCTGACCATTTATGTAGCTTGCAGTGTTGTAGCTGTGTTGGTCCCAGGATGTTAGATTCAGGGTGGGTGAGGTGATATCTTTTATGGGTCAGCTGAGTAGTAGGGTCCTGGCTTACACTGACGTCCTATCAACAGCAGCAGCTACAATAGCAATCATACATGCAACAGTAATTGCATCATGCTGTGCTGACTAAAAATTACATTTGCCTCTTGTTGCAAACAGAAACCCACATTCGTGGTCAAACATGTCATAGGGAAAAGGTAAAAAATACTTCTGTTGCTGTGGATTTTTTTGAGTAGTGTTCCAAGTGATGGGCAGATTTCTCTTCTCACATCCCCCCAGATGCATCATGTCTCTGAGGCTCTGCGCGCTCTGCATTGGCAGAGTGCCTGCTGGCAGAGTAGATGTTCTTTGTATGGAAAGAGAGCAGAACATCACCAAAGAGGAATGGTTTTCCCCCTAACACCAGAGCAAGCCGCCATCTCTCACAACAGTTCTCCAGGAAAACTCAATTCCTGTACATAGCAGGCTGAGAGTTTCCCCAATCTTCACTACCACATCCAAACTTCTATGCTCTTGTGAGGCTGCTGGTCTCTGAGCCTTACATCCATGTAGTGTTTGATATTTAACATAGGACTTCATCAAGTACTCACCTGCATTTTTGTCGTTTCTTTTCAACAGGTGAGGAAGCTCAATTTGACATGGACATCTAAAGTATGTGCCCTGAGAGTGTTTATCCGGTGAAGAATGGGACCTCAACGTGAGGGCTCCCACCAGCCAGGCTTTTAGAATAGCCGTGCTTTTCTGAGTGACTTGCTCTTTCCTACGAAGGGCAGTCCATTCGCTTTGACTGAGAGCAGAACTCATCCTGTTACATGAGGACTGGAAGTATCAACTGATTCATATGGGTGTAAATCCATGAGTATGGCCCCTGCTGGCGATGGGCAACAGTGAGAGGAGGAAAGCTCTCTATGATTTTTTGTTTCATGTTTCTATGCCTTTGTTAATTGGTGTATATCAGTACTGTAAAGGTGACTGAAATGTAATATCAGGGGAGAAATAAAATCATTTGGGGTCTCCAGGTTTGGGGATTAATGCCGTAATGTGGGTGTTTGGTCTTTGCTGATTAGAGCAAGCAAACTGCTGCCTATTACTGTGCTGGAAAGGTATATTAGGGCAATCCCACAAACTAGATTGAGGCCAGAGTCTTTCATACAAGGGTCTGGGCATAAGTGCTCCAAAAAGAGACACTGGGCAACACCCACTGATGTGCCTTAGAGTGCAGGTGGTGGAGTCCCCCCTTGGTATGCTGGAGGATGGGCCTGGCTGGGGCCACTAGAACCAGAGACTACCTGGACTACGATCAGAAGGGCTGGGTGCATGCTGCAGCACTTGACCAGTGCATGGGGCTGCCCACCCTGGGTGTCCCCTGTCTTGTGCTTCGGGAGGTGAGGGCAGCCTGGTCTCCTGCTTCTCTTGTTTTCCTTGAGCCGGTCCTGTGGGAGGGTGCTCCCACCCCTCCCCTTCCATAATGTGTCATTGGGCCTCTGCCCCCAGAGCCTCCTCGGCCACCCCCAACACACCACCTCAGCCAACTGAATGATGTCCAGCCGGTCTGGTTCCAAACTGCATCCACAGCACATCTCTACACACTCATGCCCCATAGCATCCACTTCCTTGCCCTTGTGTCCCACACTGTGTGGCAGGACCTGTTGCTGCATGGGGAAGGTGAGGAATTCCAGCGGGCCAGACTATATTTTGGGCCCACCAGGGATATTGGTGGCTCCTCCGTGGAACCATGAGCACAGGCGTGTATGTGGCGTGGTTCACCATTTCCCCTGACACTTGTCCCTTCTGCAGTGAGAGGGAGACCCTAGCATACATCCATGTAGTGCATCAGGTTACAGCCCCTCCCGAACCTTTTCCTGAGGTTCTGGCTGCACTTTTCCCCACATCTGCTGATTTGTGGACACCCCATCCAGTGCCCCACCCTGTCGCAGGACAACCTTGTCAGTCTCCTCCTGGCACAGGCCAAGGCAGCTATCTATCACTCCGGGAGGGGCGGGTGCTCATTTCCAGTCCTGTCTCCGGGCAGTGTCCACTGATTCCTTAGACGCCTCTGAGGAGCGGTAGGCATTGCTGAGGGTTCTCTGCACAGTATCCTCTGGAGCCCTCATTTTTAACCTGGGATCTCACTCCTGTTCCTGTTTTCTCCTTCCTTGTCTCATGTAAGCAATCATGCCCTGGGCTTAGTGGTTCGTTCTGTTAATGGGGAGGGAAGGTCCTTAGGTTTGGGGGGGCCTAGACCCGCCTGCTCCAGTCCAGCAAATAGCACACACACAATCCCCATTACAAAACATCTAGAATGCCCCAAAGTCCAGCTAGCCTTTTAAGACTGAGGGCACTTTTAATGCTTCCCAGGACTACTAGAAATCCACAGCAGCCCAATGTCTAGTCACTTGCAAGAGATTGAAACATGTCTTCCAAGCATGCTTCCAGAACGAGATCTCAAGCCCTGTGTCCATAGAGGCTCTGTAGCCAGCTCCTCGGGTGGTTCATCCTTTCACAAGCACCCCAAAAAACCCCTCTCCCATACAATCACCTCCCCTCCTCCCTCAAAAGAGGGTTTAATAGCTTTCTTCTATTGCAGGGCCAGCCTCAGCAAGCCCACAGGTGGAAGCTCTCTCTAGCCCATCTAGTCTTAAAAGGAGACACCTACAGCCACGTCTTCCTAAGAGGAGCAGTTCAGCTGCACTCAGCTCCCAGACTGGAGCCTGTAGCAAGTCTCCTACCTGCAGTAGAAAGGACCCCCATACCTGTCCCCAGCTATACCTAGCATCTCCTTCCAGGTAGGTAAGTCTGAGCCTCCAGTTCAAGTGTATTGATTAGGGACCCCCTGCCATCCCTGTTCCCCCAAACCACTAAACCCTTTCATCATAAAAATGAGGACCACTTAGCCTAGTTCCCTCTTGAGTGTCTCTTCTCTCTGACCTATGTTAAAATTCTTGCTTAGAGCTTGTCTTTCACCAGATCACTTTGGTACAGGGCACCAGGCCCAATCCAGCATTTCTGTACTGGCAAAGCTCCTGATTGAAATCAATAATTTTGCTGGAGTCAAGACAACTGGATCAGAGCAATGCTTGGTAGCAGGTTGCAGACAGCACTCTAGTGTCTTGCTAGCTGGATACTGTCTTTAAATTCGGAGTTTCCTTTATAATTTTCTGCTCTTATTGGGCAGGGATTATTTACAGCTTGATGACAAATACCAGCTTTGACCAGATGTTTAGTTTCAATGCTATTGAAGGTACAATAGGCTGCTGGTGTTGTCTGACTGGGTGCTCCAGGGAGGGAGTGAACACAGTGTAAAGCATTGGGATGTGGATTGGAAGTGGGGCTTTCCACAAGACTTATCTGGGGGAGAAGGCAGATCATGTGTCTTCATCTGCTTTTTACTGTTGAAAAGTCTGCTAATGAATTACAAAGGACACATCACATTAAATTACTCTATTACTCTGAGAATTACAAAGGAAACAAAGACAAAAGAAATGACACCAATCAAACTGCATCGAAGATAAGGTTTTAAATGAAACACTTGCAATCTGACAGGAACGGGTATTCAGAGTTGTTGCTTTCAGCACTCATTCCATCCCTATCTTGACACTAGTGCTTAGCGTGTGTGTAGGGTTTTACTGTGATCTGTATCTAAGGAGCTTTTCCTATCATTAGCAGAATGTGTACAATAGAGCAATAGAACTTACTGCCTCTCTTTGTTAATTGGCAAATCCATATGCACATCACTTGGTTGAGTTTTCTTTCTTTCGTTAAAGCGCTGGTAGCTATGCACAAGAGGTGATCGTATTCACATTTTCCAAAAGGAGTGCAATCTTCTGGTTACTGATATAACCAGCAGAGGACTGGGGGTAACAGTTTAGGTGCTTTGTGTCTGTGCTGAGAGAGCTTTTCTAAAGCAGTATGCAGACTGGGCGTTAAAGATACCAGCACAAATATCTGAGCCATCAGAGCAGAATTTAACATTTCAACTAGCCAATCAAAATTACGGATGTTGTAGAGAGAAACCAGAGGGATCAGCAGCACATGACATGGACTATTTCTCTAAATAAACACCCATAAAAGTATCTTTCAGGCCTGCTCCATACAATTTCTCAACCAATGTAACTATTTTGGTAAGGGTGGGGTGATTTTTTTTTTAATTGAAATAGTTATACTGGTACAACCTGGAGGGGACACAGTTCTATCAGTACAACGGTGTCTTAGAGCAGTATAGAGTTTTTCCTTTCCCAAAACTATATTGGTCTAAAACTGCATCCACACAAGGGGAGGCTGTATTCTTTTAACTGCACTAGTATAGCTAAAGCAATACAACTTCTGTGTGTAGACAAGCCTATACTGTGCATTCATTATCTTGGGAGGCCAGTCAAGTTTGGCTCTGCAGAGAACTGGATAACCTGAGTTTCCATAGACCAGGACATTCAGGTCACATTTTAAAAACAGGGTGTTTTCAAAACAGCTGAGGGACCACTGGCAGACAAATGACAAGGTGAGTCATTTACAGACCAACTGTTACATGTGTGAAACTTCAGGGTTTTGCATAGACTGCAGGATAAGCAGATTTTTCTCTATTAGGGAGCATGCTGTGATGTTTATCCAGCATCAGGTTACAATAAGGTGTATAGTTATTAAGAATTTCATGCAACCTAAGTGTATCTAACCTGAATGATCAAAAGCAGCTCTGTTGTATGACTTCTGTAACCAGTTTTCCTACATGATGTTCCTTCCCCTTTCCAAAGGCTGACAATAGATCTGTTACAGGAAATGAGTTGCACAATTTATAGGACAGCCTGCAATAAGCTGCTACAAAAATAAAAAGGCATGTCCAACTGATTTGGCTCTGGAAAGATAAACTCTCACAAAAAATGAGACTATCTCAGCCCATGGGATTCTTTAACAAAGCTCAACTAGGAAGGGACATTTGACACTGTAGGTGTTTGTTTTGGTGCAATGGTGGCTGGACATTTATTCCCATTAAAATCTTTATGCGCTCCCAGTTGGACTTTTCAGATGAGCACTGCCTCTTGCTAGAAATAATCACGGTAAATTAACTTTCACTGATTCTATTTCCCACATCATCTAAAATAGCCACATTGAACATATAGCAAATACTTCCAAATATCATTAATCCTTTCTGCAGTTACGCATAGGCAGATATGTCATTTATGAGTGTAAGTCAAAGATTTTCAAAAGTGGCTAGTGACTTTGGGTGCCTAATTTGAGACATCTTAACAGCCCCTACATTTTAGAAAGCACTGAGCTCGCCTGCGATCCAAACTTTTTAAGGTTCTCACGTTGGGCATCCAGAATCACTGTTCACTTTTGAAAATGTTGGTCATAAGAGTTCACATATCAAATGAGGGAAGTATTATGGCCTGTTATACAGGAGCTCAGAGTAGATGATCACCATGGTCCCTCCAGGCTTTATAATCTATGAATCAGACATTTGGCCCCAGAGCCACAAAGGTATTTAGGCTCTCAACTTCCACTGAAATAAACAAATGAAAGTTAGACCCTTAAATACCTTTGTGGATCTGGGCCTTGGCCCTTGGTTCATCAAAGCCAGTGTAGCCTCCATGGGTGATTCATACCTGATGGTTCAAAGAAAGGCAAAGTATCACCATGAAGCACCTAGTCAAGTGTGAAATGCTCTAGGTGGGAGGCAGAATTCCTTCCTCACTCCTAGAGTGATCAACCCTGAAGCCTGAGATTTGATTACCTATATATTTTCCCTATCCTAAATTGCTTAGGAATTGTGTTTTGCAAGCTCTAAAGAGCTTGGTCATATCCAAAACATGCACAGAAAACTACAACCGATCAAATAAATCACTGAATAATTTTTTGGTAGATTCCACAATATCTTTCAAATAAGCTAGCTGATGTTTATTATTATCCCCCATCCAGTTATAAAGCTGAGCTGATAATTTGACAAATACAATAGTACCCTGATTTTATGAACATTTATCTTATGAATGACTTCTTATATGGACCAAAGAAGAGATGCGGTTCTCTCAAACCAAGAAAAATCAGGCACCCGGTACTGTATACATCTGTCACCATTCATTATGTACCCTGTCACTGAATGACTGTAGTTTTGCAATGTTCAATTTTATTAACCCCCTAATTAGTTCATAAAATGGGGGTCCTACTGTATATTCATGAATAGTTTATTGGAACTACATGCTAATTTAAAAATACATTTTGATTTGTTATGTATTCACCTGGCTGGTCCCCTGACCGTGATTCTCTGTTGCATTCATTTATCCTTACACCAGTCCTCCGGGTTTGTAAGCAGCAGGATTCTCAATTTACAGATGGAGCGACTTTGGCACAGATCTCACCCCGAAAGATTACACAGGGAGCTTCTAAAAGTCTGGAAGAGCTATGGAGAGTGGGCCCCAGCAGTGCTGCCTTACCACCCTCTGCTCTGACCATTCTGTAGCACTCCTTCCCAGGGCAAGGAACAGGAGTGGGAGCTTGCCTCCCACTCCTTTGTTCTAACTACTAGGTAACACTGCATCCCTGAGCCCGGAGGAACCTTAATTTCCCCCTCTTTTGCATAAGATGTGCAAAGAGCAGCTAAGCCCTTCCAATACAGATCTCTGTGTTTTCTGGGGTTCATTACTTGTCTGTAAACCATGTGCTAAAAGATGGGCTTGGCTGGCAGCCTAGTGCAAGTGTTGCCCCTATCATTAGTACCCACAGACCTGCCACATGTTTGATGGCAGGTGATTAATGGAATTGTTGATTGGTGTTGAAATAGCACAGCTGGGATTTTTTAACATAATGGTCTGAGTGTCAGCATTCGCATTAGATTTCCTGTCTCTTGTCACTTTGCCTCATCTTTATGTGGAAGCCCAGTCCCCAGGTATTTAAAAATACCTATCATTCCTTGCTGATTGTTTTCCTGCTCACTTCTTTCTAAGCCTGGAAATCAAACCCCTTTTCTTACCCAGACTGTGTTTTTCTCTCAGTTGCATGTGTGCATTGATTCTTTGGACAAACAGTTTCATAACCTGAGCACACACTGATTTGTTGTTACGGAACCCCTCATAAATGCGGAGCTGTGTATGTTGGTTTGTTATTGTAGGGTCACTCTTTAGTACTGGGCTGCATACACTGATTTGCTCCTTGGTGCTGGGCTCTGCCTGCTAGTTTGTTGTTACAGGAGGGCATGTGAGTGCTGGGCCCGTGTGTTGCTTTGTTATTGAAAGGTGACTCGCTCGTCCAGTTTGTTTTGTACCATTGCTCAGGAGTATTGGGTGGCTGCTGCCATTTTAATTTTTTTGGTGAAAAAATTGCAACCTATTGCTTGGGAAAGCACAGACCACAGCGGAACAAACTTCCTAACAGCCAAGAGCCTGCAGGGACCATCTCTGGGGCTGGGAAGATAACCCCTGGCCTCTTTGCTAAGACTGCTAACACAGGGCCAAATAGTAAATGACTGAAACCTCGCTAAGGATGAAATGGAGACTCCTTTAAACAACAGTGTGACACAACGTTTTTTCCTGTTGGGTGGAAATACACGATGGCTCAACAATGCATATCAGTTTCTTAACTGGTACTGATAAAACTAACTCTACAGTGTCCAAGGGAGACCAGTTCAGCTCTGTCCCAAAGCAAGCAAACCTAGAATTTACCCAGCAAATCTAACAGCTTTCCTCGGGATAGCCTCACACTCGCTGAGAGGGGTCACCCGCTCCCCAAGAGGTATGTTCCGCAATGGGACAATGAGGGCTGCGTGTACCAGCTCCTGGGGAACCAGAAATGGCGCTGCTAAGCTGTGGATTGTGGGTGGGAGTAGCAGAAAATGCACCAGTGTGTCTCCAAACGTTCCAGACATTCGCTTCTCTCCTGTGGGGTTAACTGGTAGGAATGCCTTTGACAGCAGCTGTTTGCCTCTTCCTCACATGGTTAGTAGCCTTCTCCTTAGCACATCTTTAATCCCAGGGAGAGTGACCACCAGGCAGGCATTGGAATGCAAAGCTGTCTGAAAACGATCAGTGCAAATCTGTCACTAACTGCTAAATGCACTCTGCAGCTTTGAAAGTCTAGCTGCTGCATTTATGTTGGGGTGACATGTCAAACACAGGGCAAACCTCCTCTCAATTCACTTCCCATTGCTTAACAAGCAGAGGTGATAAACCCGGCTAGCAGAGCCTGCCTCTTGGGTTTTGTCTGCACACCAACCCCTGCAGACCCCTGGGCAGGCACTTTTACTTCTAAGTAATCGTGGCTTAATCTGGTTCAGCTTCACCCTGTTCCTGACTGACGCTAACCTGAAATAAGCCTGATTTAAACCAAAATCAGACTCTCCACACAGGGGTTTGCAGCTGTGGTTTAACTAAATGGGTTTAAAATTGTGCCTTTAGTTAACCCAGTGCCTTGGAAGCCAGACAAGAAAGAGAGGTTTGGTGTTACATGCAGGTGTGCGATGGTGCCTGGCTGGCTCAGGGGCTGGGGTGAGCGAGAGCCTTTATCCTCTGGTCGCTGGTTGGGTTGCAAACCAGTGACTGGCTGTCATTACCACTTGTGGGCTTTCTAGTGGCCTGGGTCCATTTCCTACCACACAGGCATCCACATCACCACAGTCAGCACTAAGCATCACTCTCCATGGCCATCTCCGAGCTGCTGGAGAGTGGGCAAGCCCGGGGACGCCATCTCATCGCTAGAGGCCTGGCCCCTCAAGGATTCAGGCTTTGTTCCCATTATGTGCAACACAGGAACTGTCTAAGCTAGAAGAATCCTTCAGCACAGGGGACTCGGGGCCCTTAGGAAGTCAGGGATCAGTGGAACCCCATCAGAAACAACCCCCCTCACCCTGCCCTCATCTACCCCTTCAGGGTGTGATGGTCTCATCTGCTTGTTCTGTGTTTGTACAGCACCTAGCACAGTGCAGCCCTGCTCCCTCACTGGGGTCCCTGGGGGGCTGCTGCAATACAATAATACCCGTAGTAGGGGAACGCTGTCCACAGAGTGGAGCGAGCGCCCCAGGACCCGAGGGAGCGGGAGGCCCATTGCACAAGGCCAGACTTGTTCTCTGTTACACCAGTATGAAACTCCACTGAACTCACTGTTCCTTTTCCTTCCCCCTGTGAAACTGAGACCAGAATGTGCCTCCTCGTATACTATCCCCCCGAGCCTGCAGCCCTACTTCTGTAGGGAGACACGTACACCTGGGCCAAGTCTCTTCAATCAATGGTGTTCTTTCTGCACAGGTTCCAGCGGGTCCCGTCCCCCCAGTATACACCCCCGCATCCTGATCCAATTAAAGGATCAGAGCCCTGTTAATAATTATTTTTACACATTGTATTTTATTTCTGGCACTAGTGCTTTCAGTGCCAGCCAGTGCTGGGAAGTGCAGAGACTGCAGGACCTTATGGCAAAACCCTGTCGAATTGAATAGGGAGGGGACACTTTAAAGACCAACAGGATTTCCCTCTCTCTTCAGGTTTCAGAGTAGCAGCCGTGTTAGTCTATATCAGCAAAAACAATGAGGAGCCCTTGTGGCACCTTAGAGCCTAACAAATGTATTTGGGCATAAGCTTTCATGGGCTTTTCGTGATGAAGTGGGTTTTAGCCCATGAAAGCTTATGCCCAAATAAATTTGTTAGTCTCTAAGGTGCCACAAGGACTCCTTGTTGTTTTTTCTCTCTCTTCAGTTCCTTCTGTTGGGTTTTGTATCCAATCCATAGCGGATGAATCCTCTGCTCAGTTCTTCAGGGTAGTTGCTCAAACCTCTAGCACTGTTCCCATTCTCTATTAAGTTCTATAGGGATTTTCCATAGGAGAATTAAACTGAGAAGTAAAGGGGTGGGAGAAGCAGACTAGGAAGGCTTTGTCATTGTCTCCTTCAATGTAGACACTCGTGACACTGACGGGCAGGGTTCTCCTGTTGCTGTAGTTAGTCCACCCTCCAGAGAGACAGTAGCTAGGTCGATGGAAGAAGTCGTCCCTCAACCTAGCGTTTTCTATGTTGCTCAGGAGTATGGATTTTTCAAACCACTGAGTGACATAGCTGGGTCGATGAGTTAACCTTTCCCGGAGCAGGAAAATCTCCAGTTAACTTCAGGGTAAGTCTGAGGGGTGGTCTACACTGGAAACTTACATTGGCATAGCTGTCTTTCTCCTGGGTGTGAAAAATCCACACCCCTGTGAGACGTCATCAGCCGATCTGACCCCCAGTGTAGACAGCGCTAGTCGATGAAATCATTCTTGCGTTGACCTAGCTACCACCTCTTGGGGAGGTGGATGACTTGTAATGACGGGACAACCCCTCCTGGCTCTGTCGTGAGGGTCTGTGCTGAAGCGCTACAGAAGCGCAGCTGTGCCCTTGGAGTGTGTAAACGTAGTCTGAATTTGGCATGAAGGTTCAGGGAGGATTTTACTTTATCTCACTATCTTAGATATTTGTGAGATGCTCAGATGCTGTCCCTTAATATCTCTCTCCTCACAACCCTGTGAGGGAGGGCAGGGCTGCTAGCCCCATTTCACAGATGGGGAACTGAGGATAAAAATTTACAGAAGTTACTAGATGAGTAAGGAGACCAAGCCCCATTTCTAAAGCTAACTTAGGCACACAGGCGCCTACATTCCAAGGACTTCTGCTGAGACTGAGGCTCATAAGTGACTGGGGTGCGGACCCTGAACAGATATTTAGGCGCCTTACTTCCATTCGTGTCTAGAATCTAAATGGGACTAGGCTCTTTACTCACTTGGGGTAACATTTTGTAAAGCCTAAGTGACATCCTCAGGTCCCCCCTGCAGTCTATGGTAGAGCAGGGAACTGACCTGAGTCCCAGTTTGTGCCCTGCCCATTGGGCCATCCTTCCTCTGAACCAGTGCCTTATCCACACTGTTCAAAGGGGCCGTCTCCAGCTGAGCCAGTGAGTGAAAGGATCAGGCAGGGGAGGTAGAACCAGTGCTCCCCTCTGGCCCAGGTGTTGCTCTTTGGCCGGCCAGGCCGGGCAGTAATCAACAGTTTGCTTTAGCATTACTCTTGTGCCTTTGATAAGCAATTTCCCCATAAACAGCCTTTCAGACTGTTTACTCTCACTCGCTCCTTTTCATATGGAACCAGAGCAAACTCCCCTTATCTTCCCCTCCTTGAACTCGGGCGTGGCCTTCCTGAGGGCAAACAGGCAGGTGGTAAGTCCCACAGGTTTCCATGGCTGACAGAGAGCTTTGCAGGCCCTGAACTGCAGAATGATCAGGCTAATGCTATCTGCAAACTTACACTGTCAGGTCAAGTACAGCCGACTGGAGCAATGAGACTCTCTCTCAGGAATCTGGTCTCATGCACTGATGGAGGAAGCTAAAAAGATTCTGAGGTTCAGTGTTTATAGAGTCCCAGGCCAGAAGGGACCATTGTGATTATCTAGTCTGATCTCCTGCGTAACACAGGCCCTAGGACTCCCCCGTAATAATTCCTGGTCCACTAGAGCAGGGGTGGGCAAACTACGGCCCAGGGGCTGCATCCGACCCTCCAGATGTTTTAATTTGGCCCTCGAGCTCCCGCCAGGGAGCGGGGTCCAGGGTTTGCCCTGTTCCGTGTGGCTCCTGGAAGCAGCAGCATGTCCCCACTCCAGCTCCTACGTGTGGGGGCAGCCAGGGGGCTCCGCACACTGCCCCTGTCCCAAGCGCCACCCTTGCAGCTCCCATTGGCCGGAATCGCGGCCAATGGGAGCTACAGGGGCAGCGCCTGCAGACGGGGCAGTGCGCAGAGCTGCCTGGCCATGCCTTCATGTAGGAGCCAGAGCAGGGACATGCCGCTGCTTCTGGGAGTCGCTTGAGGTAAGCGCCACCTGGAGCCTGCACCCCTGACCCCCTCCAGCGCTCCAACCCCCTGCCCCAGCCCTGATTCCCCTCCCACCCTCCAAACCCCTCAATCCCAGCCCAGAGCACCCTCCTGCACCCCCAACACCTCATCCCCACCCCAGAGCCCGCACCCACAGCCGGACCCCTCATTCTCTCCCGCACCTCAAACCACAATTTCATGAGCATTCATGGCCTGCCATACAATTTCCATACCCAGATGTGGCCCTCGGGCCAAAAGGTTTCCCCACCCCTGCACTAGAGCATAGCTTAAAAAAATCCAGTCTTGATTTAAAAATGGTCAGTAATGGAGAATCCACCACAGACCTTGGTAAATTGTTCCACTGGTTAATTACACTCACTGTTAAAAATGTGCACCTTGTGTTCAGTCTGAATTTGTCTAGCTTCAACTTCCAGCCATTGGCTGTTGTTATATCTTTGTCCATATAGAAGAGTCCATTATCAAATGTTTGTTCCCCAGGTAACTACTCTCAAACTGCAAAAAGAAGAACAGGAGTACTTGTGGCACCTTAGAGACTAACAAATTTATTACTCCTGTTCTTCTTTTTGCGGATACAGACTAACACGGCTGTTACTCTCAAACTGTGATCAAGTCACTCCGAACCTTCTCTTTGTTAGACTCAAGGAGTTCAATCGATTTAGCTTATCGCTAGAAGGCAGGTTTTCCAATCCTTTAATCATTCTCATGGCTCTTCTCTCAACCCTCTCCAATTTATCAGCTTGACTAGCAACCAAAGCATTGGCTACTTCTCTACTTTGCAAATATGGTGGGAGTGTGTTTTCCCATGAGATTTGTTTCCTGATTCCAGCCAGGTTGGAGGTGATGCAAGAGCTGCAGCTCTGTTGATTATGTGGGGTTTGCTCTTCCACGTCCCCTTGCTTTGGTGCTGGAGCCTCCTGTTCTAACCTGCCACCCAGCTGATGGGAAGGTTGAGATGATTCCTCTCTCCCTGGAGACCAGTAATTCATCCCTGCCCAGGCCAACTTGTAAAGATGTTTCTGAAAGGCAAATTCCCTGCCTGTAGAAGAAACCAAACTGCTCCAAATGGCAGGATGCTCACCCCATTCCTAAAAGGACTTCACCCCAATCACCTCGTCAGCGAGTTAGACGCTACACTGCAGTGTCTGCACACTCAGTCAATGGCAAACCCCCTGCTGACTTCGATAGGGCCAGGGTTTCACCCAACGCGTTGATCACGACTCTACACAGACACACACGCTATGTCATGGAGGGAAATTAGAACTGTTCACCAGACCTGGCTTAGGTGCAAAGCTCCGTGTCCCTCAGCTAGTGGGCAGGGCCGGCTCCAGTGTTTTTGCCGCCCCAAGCGGGCAAAAAAAAAAAAAAAAAAAAAGGTGTGATCGGAGCTGCTGCCACTTCATTCTTTGGCGGCAATTCGGTGGCAGGTCCTTCCTTCTGGGAAGGACTGAGGGACCCGCCGCCAAATTGCTGGACATGCTGCCCCTCTCCATTGGCCGTCCCAAGCACCTGCTTGCTGTGCTGGTGCCTGGAGCCAGCCCTGCTTGTGGGACTTTGTAGCAGAACCTTTCATGAGCACTAACCGTGCATGCCCCAGGTCAGCAGCTGCAGAGCCTGCATTCTGATCAGGATGGAGAACTGCAGGCTAGGAGCTGAGGTTGTGGATACCGCAGCTTGGGTCAAACTTCAACTTGGGTGTGATTCAGCCTGACCCAGAGCTGCACCCACATCCAGTTGGTGATAGAGCCAAGCAGGGGCTCTCTTCCCTTCAGGAATCAAACAGTGGAACCTGTGCTATGCACCATTCCCCCTGCTCAAACCCTAGTCGAAAGCAGCCAAGTGGTTTCCAGCACAGTTTTGTTCCTCTTTTAGTTAAAGAACCACTGGCCCATTCGGCTGGTCCCTGGATGGGCGCTCAAGGCAGATTTCACTGTATTGTGAAGAGACTTTAAAGGAGTCTTGCCCCCTCCACCCAATTTCAGCACATTTTGGTTGATCTATTTATTTATTCATTTCAGGCCCCAATTCTACCCTCAGATGCTTAGAGTAGCACCATGAGGTCCCATGGTGCCAGGTGCAGAAGGTACACATCATGAGAAACAGACAGTAAGTTCATCAGGGCAGGGACTAAATAGAGAAGACCGGGAGGGAGGGGAACCTGAGGCACAGAGCAGGGAAGTGACTTGCCCAAGGTTGCACAGCAGGTCACTGGCAAAACAAGGAACCGAACACAAGCCTCCTGGCTTCTAGCCCAGGGCCCTACCCACTCGCCCACCCTGCCTCTTATGGGTGACGGGCCTGTGCTTTGCATTGACTTCAGCGAGAGTCCTGGTCAGGCACACAGAGGCAGGACTTGCCCTTCACAAGGGGCACTGACCTCAGAACACAGAGACGTGGCTACTGCATGAAAGACAGGGAACACAATAACTGGCACTGCCGATGGAAATGGCCCGGGCACGTAGGGTCCAGAGGCCAGAACGTGCCTGGTCTCACTGCACTGCTGTTCTTCCCAACAAAAGCCTGGTCCCTGCGTTTCTCCTTAACACAGCAAATGTATATTGGGCTGATGCTCACAGGGGCTGCAAAGCTTTTTGCTAACAAAGATTAGGTCCCCATTCATAGCGCAAGCCCCAGAGCTCTATGCCCTTAAGTAGGCACCATGCATAGCAAGATCAATGAGATTTTATCCTGAGTCTCCTGGCGTTTGATGTTCTTCTTAAAGCCCTGGCTCCCGGAGTTGTAGAAGAGTCTCGGCTTTCAAAGTACCCACGCGAAACCTTGGAAATGCAACCCTTCAAGGCTCAACATTGAGAAGGCAAAAAGAGCCCCCAGGTTCCTGGTTTGTTTTTTAAACCAGCCTTGTAATTTTGGGGGCGTCTGACTCACGCTTGGCATTAGCACAGTGCAAGGCTTTCCCCCTTTTCGGAGGAGTTTAATGGCTCCTGCAAATGACCCTCAAGTGGCTTGTTAATTACTGGCGGGTCTCAGCAGGACATGCCATCTGAATATGTAAGCAGCGCTGGTCATCAATGCCAGGAGGAGGGCCTCTGCTGTGAGAACCAGACGCGCTTTGTTTATCCCTGGGCTTGGATGTGGATTGGAGTTAATCAGGCCAAAGCCCATGCTGGGGGATGTGGGATCCTCATGCTGCTGGGGCTCTGCAGCGGGGAGGGGACTCGGGAAGGGCTTCTCGACCTCTGCCCCAACACCAGACATGCTTGGCCTCTCCTGGGAGCCATCCCAGAATCCTTTGGGCTTGCTCTTTGGGGCGCCATGAGCACTGGCTCTGTGGTGTGGGGGAGAGGGGTGCTCTGAGCATGACCAGCAGCAACGGGACAGGAACCTGCGTGCGCTCATCACCATTCCCATGGGGGTGGCATGATTTGCACCCCTAGAGAGGGCGTCCGGCTCTCGGAGGGAATGCATGACAGAGCTGGGCCAGGCCAGCAATCAGGGCAGGGAGGAAGGGTCCCCCAGGCCTTGTGCTGATGGTGTGGGAAGCATGAGTCACATGGGTAGCAAACTTCCCCAAAGTCAGACAGCCCTTCAGTAACGGGTGGGACACCTTGAGCAAGGAGAAACACAGGGCTGGAGAGCAGGGATTGCTGGGAATGAGCCAGGTTAGGCTGTGGGCTAGTCTCCCCTGGGGCCTGGGGAAGGTCCCGTTGCTCCGGTTACTTTCAGCTAAACTGGACAAGGCACTAGCAAGTGGGGAATGCCTTGCCCTGTCCTGGGGATGGGCTAGGTGGGACCTGTCCAGTCAGGAAATGCAGTCGGACTTCGCCAGCTGAGCCTGTTGAAAATGTGACCTTCTCCTAGTCGTGATGTGGCTTCTGTTATCTCTTACTTCCCTGATCCTTAAAACGGGGGGAGACCCTGGCCCTGGAGCAATGCCACAGGGGCAGGGGGTTGCTGGAGACTTATTGACAAGGGACAGATGGGCTCGAGGCATGCTGTACAGTAAAGCTGGCTGCCACCAAGGGCCCCCCCCCCCCCCCACCACCACCTCCAGAATCAGGTCAGGACCAGCCTGTGCATGGAGGGAGAAACCTCTCCCTTCCACTCTCTGCAATCCAAATGCTGTACTCTTCTCTACCAAACCACTCACAGGAGTGTCATTCTCCATACCTTACCCAGAGAGAAACTGAGGCCTGGTGTGAGGCAGTGACTCGCCCGAGGACCTGCAACATGCAGTTCAGCCCCTTGTATGTATGCACAATGACATGATTGCATGCTATGCTTTCCCTTGGCCCCTGGCCCCGTTCAGGGCACAGGACGGACCTGCTCGGGGATGTGTCCTGGTTGTGTAGTGAATAGTGGTGCCCTAGGAGTCTGGCTGCAGCTCCAGCACTCCTTGGGAGTGGGGTGGGGCTTTCTCTTGTTACACAAACCTCCACATCCCCACTACCCGAAAGGTCCCAGAGGTGAGACTGAAGGACATGGCTAAATTGTGTAACTGGGGGGAGTCTCTTCTTTGTTTTTAAGATGGGGGAGAAAAGCAAGAGAGACCCATTTAGCTCTTCCCATCCCAGGAGGGAGGTGTTTCACAAGCTTTGTCCTCCAATGAGAGGCAATCTATGAATTCTCCTGACTCATTCTCACACCACCATGTGCATGTCCCCCTTCATTGGGCTGCTTGGTAGTCTTTCACAAAGCCTGTCTAACTATGTCATGCCTCGGCTACCAGAGTGTCCTGCTCAAATGCACTCATGTGCACACATGCACATATTATTTGTTTAATTAAAGGGGCCCAAATGCAACCTCACCATCTTCTGGGACCTGAGAAGTAGGAAGGAAATCAGTGAAAGCCTCCCAACATCACCACCATTCACTCCCTCTGGAGTCTCAAGCAAACCAATCACACCCCCAAGCAGGGCTGTTTGGAGCTTGTTGGGAAGTTGATATTTTCCCCCATGAAAATTGTATGATGAAAACAAAACATTTTTCGTTTTTGTCAAAAATCGCCTTTGAATTTTTTGGGGTTTTCATAAAAAAATGGAAACGCTTTTTTTTCTGCAGTGTTTAACAATGGAAATGTTGGGTTCTGTGGGTTGTTTTGGTTTGGTTTTTTCCCACAACATGACAACCAAAATAATTTTTTCTACAAAAATGTCCATTTGGTTGCAAAAGCTGTTTTCTGTCCCCCCCACAAAATTTGTTGTTGGAAAAATTTTGCCCAGCTCTATGGTATTGCAGGCTGCTGATAGATCGAATGATTTCAGCATGGACACATTGGCCCTACCCTCAGCTGGCTTGCTTTCCTTGATCCTTTTCTTTCCCTGGGCTAAGCTGGTTCCCCGTCATAGGTTAGAGCAGTCTGAGGATTGTTCTAGTTTCCAGTGGCTGCCGGGGGCCTGAAAGCCAGCAGCTGGGGAGCTAACAGAGTGGGCAGAACCCTGGTTTGGCTGTTCCCAAGGCAGGATTTCAGAGCAGCTGTCTCTGGGTGGACAATACCTGGCCACACTCACTGCTTGGCTTTGGAGTTCATTAGTTTGGGTATGTTTGAGAGCATGAATGGCTTTGCAGAGCCAACTTGCCTCTGGGGTGAGCGCTCAGCCCTGCCACACAAGAGACAAATCGTTGGGGTTCAATCCACCCTCCCCAGGATCCCACTGGGGGGAAATGAGAGCTCCTCGTATTCTGCTGTGGGGAGTCAGCCCCTGGCACTTTGTGGCTTGCACAGTTGCCAACTTTCACAGGGTAAATAAGCACCCCGACTTTCACAATAAGCCAAAAATCAAGCTAATCCCATTTCAAAACAAGACCGAAACAAGCCAGTCCCTAGGAACCCCAACACTCTATGTGACTAGTTCCCCCCGGTGTGCAGTCTGGGACTGTGGTGGGCCTGCTGTGCACCCCTGACTCTCTCCCACTCTTGCCCCTGCTTCCCCCCTCCCCCTTTGCCCCTGCTTCCCAAGAGCCGATCAAAAAGAAGCAACAAGCTACAGGCCAAACAAGCTACAAGCCAAAAACTAGCCAACAGGCAACTCACAAGCAGGGCCGACTCTAGCATTTTTGCCGCCCCAAGCAGCGCAAAAAAAAAAAAAAAGCCGCAGTCGCGGTGGCAGCTCTACTGCCGCTTCATTCTATGGCGGCAATTCGGCGGCAGATCCTTTGCTCCCAGAGGGAGTGACGGCCCCGCCGCCAAAAGGGCCGGACGTGCCGCCCCCCTCTTCATTGGCCGCCCCAGGCACCTGCTTGCTAGGCTGGTGCCTGGAGCCAGCCCTGCTCACAAGCCAATTAAGCCAAAAACAAGCCCAATTTTTGCGTTTTTTCCCATGGGTTTGGCCTGTCTGGTGGCTTGATCCTGCATGGTGCTGAGGGCCTCCCGCTGCTGCTCAGGAATGTTCAGTGCCTTGGCAGGAGCAAGCGTTTGCTGCTTTGCCACCCTGGACTGGATCAGTGCCCCGAGCTCAGTGGTGCCGAGTGGTAAGCGATTCCCTCTGCCACAGGAGCTCCCCTCCCCAGGAGGCCTTGAAGCACAGAGGCAGTACAGGGAGAGTGTGTGTGGGGATGGGGGAGGTATAATGGAGATTAAAGCCAAAGAAGCAATTGCAACGGTGAAAACAAAGCACGATACTGGAATATGCCAGGCACCATTTTATTTAAATATGTCAGTTTGTTTATTGGTCAATAATACAACAAAAGACCTTTTATTGTGGATCTAGTCATTTAATCATAGTGTAGCTATCATGGCTTTAACACCGTGAGTTAGATTTTAGAGATAAAGGGATACTGAAGAAGCTGGAAGCATGAGCTGAGCTGAGATTTTTCAGTCTAGAGGAGTCAGGTCCGTGCCAATCCAGACCTCTGCACCTCCATGATATTCACAACAAGTTTGCTTGCCAATAGCAACCCTCTTGCTGTCTCTGGTTACTAGTGAGCCCTGCAGGGGTTGAGAGGAAGGATGGTCTTGTGGTTAAGTTGTTGGCTAGGGCTCAGGAGGCCTGCGTTTAAATCCTGAGACTGTTCCAGAATCCCCGTGTGACCTTGGACAAGCCAGTGAATTGCTCCGTGCCTCAGTTTCCCATCTGTATAGTTAGGATAACAATAGTTCCTTTCTGCCACCCTTGTCTGTTTAGATTGTAAACTCTTCAGGGCAGGGAGTGTCTGTGTATGTACAGCACCTGGCACGATGGGGTTCCAATCTGTGTACCCAGTTACCCAGTGTAATACTAATTATAAAACGAATGCCGTGTGTTCACTGTGTCTAAATTCTCGAGACTGCTTTGAAAAACTCAACCATTAGTGTGATTAAATATTAAGACAATCGCCTGTGCCTCTTCTCTCAGCCAAACTGTAACAGGCCAGAACATTTATCACACTTGGAAGAAAAACAAATAGCATTTGCAATGTTTAACAATAGTGAACAGTAACAAAGGAGACAGAGCTAGTGGCATTCTCAATGGCTCTGTCCATTCCAAGGTCAAATTCTGCTCTCTGCCGCCTGGGTGCCTCCGCTGGGAGGTGTGGTTCTGTCACTGAGAGCAGAATTTGGCTCCTAATGTTTTTGCAAGAGATGCTTCACATCGAAAATCCTGCAGACTAGAGCCGTTTCCCAGTGCAGTGTCTAGCAATACAGACACCAAAAGGAAACAGTGCTTTCACAACCCATGAGGACAAGGGCAGAGCAGATAACGCCTCTTGGTTTGGTTTTTACAAATAATACAGCATGTAGAAAAGGGAAAGCCCTTACAAAGGAAAGTAACTAGCACGCTGCATTTTTTTTTTTTTTTTTGGCTGGAAAACTGTTTTGTGCAAAAAAAAAAAAATCCCCAGATCTAGTCAGCAGTTCTGCCTCCCCTCTAGGTGCTCTGATCTCCCCCTCTTTGTAAATTACATGGTTCTCTTGGTGACCATGCACAGAACAAACTCCCTGTGCACTACTATGAAAGTAACGATAAAAATCTCTTGGCCTATATGCACGAAATATAGAGCTATGTATTTACAACATTAAGAAGAGCTATTTACACCTGAGTGAGTACGTTTTGCTGGCCAGCATTGGCCCAGTTCAGACAAAGCTGCGGCAGAGGTTGCCAGGGGAAGGAAACATCCACGAAATTCCCCTTGCAGAGCTTGTCTTCCCAGATTCACTGATCAGGGTGGGGTTCAATGTCAAGGGGGGTATTGAGCATTTCCCACATCCCTGCCTTTATCCTCCTCTGTCTTCTTCTCAGCCTTCTTTAGTGAGGGCTGCATGGAAAGGCCAGGTCAGAATCCCAAGAGGACAGCACCACGCGGGCAGCTTGATCCCCGCCATGCATTAATCGGTGGGTGGATGATGACCTGAGCCTTTGTCCTTATAAGCACTTAGACTTCAGATCCTTGGGGATTGGTTCCTGGCTGCACAGGGCTTATTCCCTGCCACCCCCAGAGAGGGACGAGCCTTGAGTCTCATGTTGGTAGCCTGGCCATGCTCATCATTGAGCTGCAGGATCTCTGTCACCCAGAGGAGAAGAGCTTGCTTCAGTTGCAGCCACATTCCTCGATGATCATGTCTTCATGGTGGCGGAGGACAACTTCCCCTTTCTCATAGTACAGCATGGAGAGGGGGCTCATCTTGACTGGAGCACAGGCTGGACAGGGCACGCGGTTGGGCTGGTACAGCTTTAGCAAACTCTGTTGGGAAAGGGGAAGGCGTTAGTCACCTGGCTTGTAACAATGCAGCCTGTGGCCAAGGTTTGCCAACAAGTCTAGTGACTGTGGGTGCCCCACTTGAGACCCCTTACAGAAGCCTGATTATCAGAAAGTGCTGAGCATCTCCCCCCCACACACACACACTCCGGGAATCCGGCCCTGGCAAGTCCTCTCTAGCCATGCACCCAAAATCACTAGTCCCTTTGGAAAACGGCCAGTCCTGGTAGCACACGCAAGCTCCAGCCATGAACCAGGACCCCCCTTGTGCAAGGCGCTGTACAAACAGAACAAAAGCTGCCCCCTACCCCCAAATAGTCCTTGCTCTGTGAGTAGCCCTGCTGAGATCGGTGAGGTCACTCCTAGAGCACGGTACCCACTCAACAGCAGTATGGGTGGCCCTTAAATAGCCTGGATGCACCGATGTTCCCAGGATAGGACCTGCTGCAGGTAAAGGAGCCAACCCTTGCACAGAACCCCATTGGCTGCAGGGCCTGACTGATATTCCTGTGGCACGAAGGAGCTGCTTTCAGGGTGATGCTTAGGCCAGCGGATAGCGACTGCTTGAGAACCTCCCTGTCACCCCAGTTTTAATTCACCCCAATGTGTTCGGGTGGCAGAAGCCCTGTGCCCTGTGACATTTTAAAACCAGACTAAACCATACACTAAAAAGCATAGGGGCCAATCCTGCAGTGGCTTTAGGATGGGAACGGGGACATGGACTGTGGACTTAATGGGTCCTTCCCGTTTCGAATGTCTCTGGTTCTAGGATGCTGTGGTTGGCTTAGCAGTTCGCATGAAACAGAACTTGGGAAACTGCCCACTATTCTTTGTGTTTCACTGTAATCTCCATGAGCAGCAGACCACACCCTGCACAGAGCCAGGGGACAGCTCATCCCGTAGTGGTGGGGGGCAGTTCAGGGAACCTCTGCAGGAAACCTTTGCTCTAGCAGAGAGGAAGAGGCCTCATTTACCTGAATATACGCATGGTTAGTTGGTTTGAAGGTCTCATCCACGGGCGCTGGGCACTCTCCCTCACACCGGTAGGCGTTGTACTTCTTGGGGTAGACAATCCAGCTTCCCCAGCCGGTCTGCTCAAAGTTCACAATCATATCTACCCTCCTGCACAGAGACCTGCCTTCCTCCCCCAGGCCCGGGGTGGAGAGGTCGGCCATTTTAATCCTTTGCCTCTCCTGCTTGTTCCGACGGTGCCGGCGGTTCCCCAGCTCTTTGGCAGTGTTGTCAATCATGACATGCTTGGAGGTCTCCACAGTTCTGATGAGGGTGGATGCCCGGGAGGGCTCTGCTGAAGGTTTATCTTTGGAGAAAACAACCAGCAGGACCTTGTCCGTCACACCATGGGATACGGCTGGCTCCATCTGGCTGGAGCCACTGGAATTCTGCACACCCATCGATCCAGTGGCATTGCTGTCTGACCCGGTCCTCTCCTCCCTCTCCTGCCCCTGGGAGCTCTGAGCATCTGCATGCTTCCCGTTGCCGGAGGCCACCCCTTGGTGGAGCCAGGACTGAAGCAAGCTGGTGATGTTGAACACTCTCCAGGAGGAGTGGCTGATAGCAGGACTGCTGGTGAAGGTGCCCAGGAAAAGTCTGTCCACGCGGGTCTGGTTGCCCTGGTGCTTGCGCTCGTGGCTGTGGTAGATGTCCACCGTCACATTCTGGGACTGAGGGAAGTATGGCAGGCGGACCCGCAGCTCGGCCAGCCTCACCTCATGGCTGCCGGAGATGGAGGTCATGTCGAAAGAGAGAGTCCAGTGATCCCCAACCTGGAGAGAACCTGCAAGAGATCAACACAGTGGCAGAGGTGAGGGACCTGCCCAGCACAAAGCATTCGCCCCACAGCCCTTTCTGGGGACTGTAAAGAATCCAGGGGTTGCCCACGGGGCACTGGTACTGCAGTGAGGGGCGGGCAGAGCTGCAATGCCCCCAGGAGAGCACTGGGGGCACAATGCCTCCTGGAGCTTCTGGGGTGCAGCTGCTCTGTGCCTGCTCACACAGTCCCCCCCCCCCCATGCCCACGAAGTCTAGTCCTGCTGGTTGGTGCAGGGGGGAGCAGAGCAATGGGCCAGGCCTGGGGGAGCAGGCCTCTCGCTGTCACAATGGTCACGTCTCCCAGGTGTGGGATGCTTTGCCCCATTCCAATGGATCTCCCCCAGTCTGGACCCAGATTTACCCGCCTACTCCCCACACGTGGAGTTGTATCTTGTTTATTGGTTTAATTCGCTAGGGCTGGGTTCTGCCTGGCCTCCCAGCATGGCACAGCAGGTGGGGCAGAGGGGGCAAGGAGCCTTCTCCACCTTCTTTACGTGGGCCAGGGAGAACTGCCGCTCTGTGCTGGGTGAGGGAGCACAGGCCCCAGCTCCATTCTTCACCCCGAGGCACCAGCCACCTTGCCTGGCCTTCACACAGGAGAGCATGCTGCCCGCCCCTCACTAGGGGAGCTAGGAATAGACCCACAGCATCTGCACCCCACATGGCGCCAAGAGATATCTGCCTCCCAGTTAGGGTGACCAGATGTCCTGATTTTATAGGGACAGTCCCGATATTTGGGACTTTTTCTTATATAGGCACCTATTACCCCCCATCCAAGTCCCGATTTTTCACATTTGCTGTCTGGTCACCCTACTCCCAGTGCTGGCCCTGGGGCACTTCAGTGCCACCCTGTCCTGGCCTTGCTGGGGGCTGGGCCTTGGTAGTCCTGGCCAGCCCTTTTTTATAGTATGTATTTAGATGTACCGCTCTCTAAAGGCACAAAGCCATCCCTCCCTGGGCCGAATGAGCTATGCAGTGATGCAGCAGCTTCCCCAGAGCCAGGAAATATGGCAGGAACGAACCCCAAACTGCACCCTGCCTTACCCCACCAATACCAGCCCCGCAGCAGCAGCTGAGGGTTTAATGTACCCCACTAGTGCAGTCTAGTACTAAATGATGGTCATACCCCCAAGCAAGAGGGGCAGATCTAATCCTGTGCCCTCTGCTCTACAGGAGGTCAAACTGCGACTCCTCCCCATATCCACCAGCCGCTTCTCCCAGCATCCCTTCCACCTTACCCCAACTGAGCTGCAGCCAGCTTGCCCTCACCTAGGCCCCAGTCTCTACCGAGCACTGATTAACACAGTCCTGCAGTTAATGAGGGCTGGGGGGTTCAAGGAACCTCTAAGGGAATGAGTGG
Source organism: Malaclemys terrapin pileata (assembly GCF_027887155.1). NCBI lineage: Eukaryota > Metazoa > Chordata > Testudines > Emydidae > Malaclemys > Malaclemys terrapin. The sequence continues at coordinate 128,487,374 of NC_071506.1, read as the reverse complement.
TCAAAATCTCATTAAAATTCAATGGGATTGTGGCTTCTAATTCACTTAGACGCCTTTGAAAATCCCAGCCTAAGTAGTTTCCTTTTGTTGGGTTGTTTGAAAATGTAAAGCACCATAGCATCCACCAATCAGCCAGGCGAGGATTTGATATCCCATTCATTCCCATAGGATCAGAGTGCTGCATAAATACCTACTTCTCACCTAGTGCTTTTCATCAATCGTTCTCAAAACCCTTTGCAAAGGGGATGGGGAAACTGAGGCACAGAACAGTAAAGTGACTTGCCCAAGGTCACTCAGCAGAGCAGTTGCAGAGCTGGGAATAGAGCTGAGTCCTTGCCCAGGGGTCTAGCTTCTACCCCACACTGCCTCCCGATAGAATTGTTCATTAATGCTGTTCATGCTGTTGCTATTGGGTAAAATTTGCAAATTTTACCCAAGTGACTTAGGGTAGGTGCTTTTGAAAAAGCTCCCTGTTGTCAGTTATTTACAGCATTAATAATATAAAGTCATGCGACTTAGAGTGGAGAAAACAGGAATTATGCTGATGGGAAGACGCCCCACCCTTATTCCAAAGCACTAGAATAAGGTTTGCCAGGGCGTCTGTTTCCTTTCTTCTAGTAACTTTGCTAGGTGGTTGGTCATTTATAACTTTCCTGGATCTGGCCATGCTTGCTTCTGCAGCTATTTTAAATGCTTTGCTTGTCATCATACAGTCTTTGTTCAGAATCTGAGGCCACTGCCGCTGCAGTCGGCAGGCCGAGGGCTCCCATGAATGGAGTGAGAAATGCAATGCCCACCGGTGCGCTAAGGCTTTCAAAACTGCCTTGTGAATTAGACAGTCTGTTCCCTTCGCCTTCCCCAGGGGCTGTTTTCCTTGCTGTGTCCACGTTCCCCTTTGCATCCAATAAGCAGTTAGTTAAAATCACTGCACTCTGCCACTAAATACTGCAATAGCAGTACAGTACGCTACAGCCTGAGACGACACTGGCGTGTTGAAGGGCACTAGCCAATCTCCCTGATCCCACGCTGGCCTTTGGCAAGCCGAGGAAGGGACCTACTCCACTGTACAAAGATTTGCCTTTCCAAATAACCTGCCAGCCAAAGTTTGGATACCAAGGGCAACACCTTAGCTTTTCAACCACTGGCAGGGGAAGCCAGGGCAAGCATCCTCCCACTGCAGAGTTCAGGATCCAGGCTCAGGACTGATCCCTTCAGAGCAAGACACCCCCCCTCCTCCCTCCACGATTCTCTCCCTCTCTCCCACGACATGCCACCCGTTAACAAAACAGCAACTGGCTATTGCCCAAGCTTGTTCCTGCCAGATGTCAAAACAGTACAGATGTGGATTGGGTCCCCATGGGGTCCCTGCTTCACAGACGTCTGGGGTCCCAATCCACAAAAGCAATGGATAGAAGCACTGGACTAGCCAAGGCCCTACAGGGAAGAGTCTGATAAGCAGCAATCAGTCAATGAGGTACTGACAAACCTGAGGGCTCAACCCCCATCACCGTATTGCTGCTGCTGAGCCAGGTCCTAGGGCAAGCTAGAAACACAGGGAAGGAAGAAAGGAAAAAAAGAAAGAAAAAGAATAAATGAACATCACCTACTTCTAGCCACGAGGCTTAAGACTGAGTCAGATTCCTGCAGTGCTGATGTCTCCAGGGTGGACTGTCCCAGGTGATTCCCAATGACCAGAGATCTGTACAGCTGCATCATGTACAACGGGTACCGGAGAGCAGGGTGTGGGTGCCGGAAGCCACGGACTGTAGACAAATTCTTTAGCCCTGGGCTAGGTCCTGCTGTATGTAGCTGCTGCTCATCCTTCTGCTGTGAGACCCCGGTCAGCTCTGACGTGCCCAGCGGCATGAGGATGAGAGCCCAACACACCAGCTCCAAGCCACACACGTTCCTGGGTGGCATAGCTGCTGCTGCTCTCTGAACTAAGCTTCTTACACTTCCCTCTGGCTCCTTTCAACACCCGGAGCTGTCTGGCTCTCTGAGTGTCTTTCCTCTTCACTGCTGCACTATATACCTGAGGCTCCCTGAGCAGGCTCTAGCCTGCAACCCTTTGATGTCAACACTCCCTCCATCCTGAGTCCAGAGCTGTCAAACCTTCTACAGTCTCCACATGGTCCCTATTCTTATGCAACCCCTCCCTCTAATGAGGAAGTGATGGGAAGACACACAGAGCAGGTGATTAATTACCTCTCAAAACTCTTCCCCATTATGCATTGGCCCAAACTGGAATGTGGCCTGAGTGATCATTTCCCAAGGGCCTGAGAATGGTCAGATCCTGAAATTCCCCTTCATCCTGGTGCATTTGCTGGTGGCTTCTGCTTTTACACTTTGCCCAGAGAGAGGGAATCTGGATTTGGGTGGCAATGTCTCTGCTTGTTAGAAGCTCATCATTTTGGTCTGGGTGATTGCTGTGTGACACTTGTGAAAAGGGGGCTGTGGAGGTAAAGGGTGAATTGTTTTATTTGGGACACTTTGCAGTGCAATAAGTGCAAAATAAAGTTATTTAGAGCCTGGAAACAGGCTGGCTGCTTTTAACAGCAGCAAACTGGAAGTGAAGTGTCATGAGAGACAATATAAAGCTAAATCTTTTATGATAAGGGAAGCACCCGAGATTGCAGAAGAGCAAAGAGGAGAAAGAAGACCAGGGAATTTCACTCCCTGTTTTTGCTTGTTGCTTTAGTTTTGTAAAGACCCTACCAGCTCCTTTTTACTGAGTCCCATTAGAAAATAGAATTCTCTCTGTATGCCCATTCTGGAGTGAAGTTGGACAATAACTGAATTTCTCTAACCAATAAAAAGAAGAACAGGAGTACTTGTGGCACCTTAGAGACTAACAAATTTATTAGAGCATAAGCTTTCGTGGACTACAGCCCACTTCTTCGGATGCATCCGAAGAAGTGGGCTGTAGTCCACGAAAGCTTATGCTCTAATAAATTTGTTAGTCTCTAAGGTGCCACAAGTACTCCTGTTCTTCCTTTTGCGGATACAGACTAACACGGCTGCTACTCTGAAATCTAACCAATAAGAGGCAGCAAAATGCTTTTTTGAAAACATCCCAGTTTCAAAGCAGAATTTCGTCTCTCTTCTTCAACCGGGCAGAGAAATTCACATCAGTAACATGCCCTGAGGTCAAAGTTTGGTCCTGTGTTCAGTCTTGTTTACATTGTGCCGTACTATTTTATAAATCAGTAGAGTCCTCTTGAGTAACACTTTTTACAGCAGCACTGTCACATTGCCAAGCATTTCCTCGGTATCCATCACGGTGCTGGGAGAGCGCTGTGCTTCTGGAAGTGCTCCTGTCACATGAGGCATCCTATGTGGCCATTTCGTTTTTATGGCATGTTTCATAAAGAGTAGGGGCACTGATTGAGTCCTGGCCAAATTCCAATTAGGATAATTCTATTCTGCCTCCCTAAATTCCACCCCAAGCATTTTCAGTCAGATAGAATACTCTCCTGCTAACAATAGGATTATTTACTGAGTAAGATGCTGCTCCGCGTGAGAAGGGGGATCAGAACCTGGCTTGGGGAGAGTAAGGACATACTGGGTGTTTGTGGGAAAAGTCAGGAATTGAACAGAGATCTCCCAAGTCCCAGTCTACTGCCTTATATATAAAAACTAAATCAGGCTCCTAAATCTTTATATCCTACCTATCTACTGTGCAAGTTTTATTTATCGTACGATGCCATCTGAAGCAGGTATATTAGAGGACAATAATGAGTGTAATTTAGTCCCTAGCCTTGATGGAATAATACATGTGTAAGGTCTATAGGGATCTGTCTGGCTCCATGTGATTCAATGGATCTTTCCGCTAACTCAGAGTTCCAAAGGTAAGCTCTAGGGTACAGAGATCTCTTGTGGATTTGCCACTCCCTGAAGGATTTTGGGCCCATAAGACAGCAATCCTGTATCCATTTAAGGACCCAGTGGTTTCCTGTGTGGAAGCTTATGGAGGAAATTTGAGTGCTGGATCTGGTCTTGTCATTTTTTCCCCCCATCTGTGATGGGCATAAACTGGATAATAATCTATGGAATAAAAACATTTGTTTGCTTAATCCAGACGTACTTTGACACAAACTGCTGCTGTAGGTGAAGAATATTCTTTGCCTTGCAGCTCTCCAGTTGGAGGGGCCATGAGGGAATGTTTCGATTCCTGCTCCACCGCAGACTCCGTGTGACCATGGGAAGTCGCTGAGTCTGTCTGTGCCCCAGCTCTATCCGTACGATGGGGACAAGACCACTTCCTTCCTCTCAGAGGTGTGGTGAGGATAAATGCACTAGACTGTGAGGCACTCGGTGAGGCGGGCCATACCTAACATAAATAAATGGAGACGGCCCATCCGTAATAAGAGAAGAAGGTATGTCCTGGGTCAGGTCTTTCACCACCAAGCTTGCCCCCTGAAACCAACGTCTGCCAGTGCTCTAACCAAATCTGTGCCCTTGGAAACCCACCTCTCCCCAAAGAAACAGACCAGTGCCCTGGCTTCCTGCTCTTCATTTAATAACCCTCAAGGACTCTCCAGCCAGCTACCATAATGAGATCTGCAGCAGCAAGCCCAGCCACCAAACGCCAACCCCTCCCGACAGAGGGGAGGAAGCTGTGACTCTAGGAAGAAGGGCACCAGCCTCTCTGGTGCTCAGAGGTGGTCTCCACGGCACACTCTGTTCTCCCAGCCAGTCATTGGCAGTAGCCCTGCCAATATGCCTCCACCCTACATGAAAGAATCCATCCTTGTTCTGATGCTTCAGATCTCACTTGAATGGCCAATCAACTTCAAAGCAAATCCTTTCATCTTGATTTGAAGGGAAGTTCCAGCATTGATTCACAATCCACTCGAGTTTGTTTACTTTGCTTCCTTTCATAGTGCCTCGTGCCTTGGCAATGTGACGCCACGTGTCTGGAACCTACATCTGACCTTGCGTCTGCCACGGGCAGCAGAGGAGCCGCAGTCGTCACTACTAGAGGCAACGATGCCCCACCCATCAGATTGCAAGGTAAGGCAAGACCGCTAAAAGCTTATTGGAGGCTAACCCAAACAATGGTCCAGATTCATCCCTGGCACAATCCCATTTACAGAGGTCAATTTGATCCATTATGCTAAGTTCTGAAGGCTGCTGAATGCAGCTTCAGTGGACCACCAAGGAGAGTGGGTTACAAAGGTGGAGGGTCTCCTAATGAGACATCCCATGCAGTGGCCCTGGAGAGTTCAGCCCCCGGTACTGGGACCAAGAGCCTCCCAGCTCACCTTAGCTGTTGCAATGGGATATAAAGCGAGAGGCATCTCTGCGTGAGTGGGTCCCAGACAGCTTAGCGCAGATTGTCACCAACAGCTTCATGGCACCCTCAAATGAACAGGAAGCCAGTACCAAGACCTGAACATGGGTGCAATAGGACCATAGTGGCCTGCCCTGCTTAGAACATCTGGGCATATCTAATTTAACCAATTCCCTGCCATTGCAGGGGTTACCCTGGTCCCTCCTAATCTCTGCCTGTGTCATAGAACAGTTTAGTCTCCTGAGGGCTGTAATATTTTGGTCTAATTCAGGGTGTTGTGGTTGGTGTGCTGTGGCTGGGTGGGGTTTAGTGGCCAGTGGTATACAGGAGACCAGATGATATGGTCCGGTTAGGCCAGAAGAGACCGAACTTTATGGCTCTGTCAGAAGGCAGATGGCTGCATTGCATTGCATGGCAAAGGCATGGAAGTCCATGGTGAGGCCACCATCTCTTGGCCAGCCATCGATGGGGAAAGGTCCTTGGGCCCATGAGCTGTGATGGATCCAACTGGAGTCCACCTTGCTGAAAGGCAGGCAAACATTCCCAGTATTCCCTTTTGCTGCCATTACCACTGCCACTTACTTTTGCTTTTGCAGCAGCTGGCTTGCTGGTACCCAGGTCCTTCTATCAGCCACGCACTTTGGATGCTACAGTCTCATTCAGCTTTGATGATGATACTCCTTTTTAGTGTATCTGTGCAGCCCAGGCTGTTTCACCATCCCTCCCAGTGTCTTCACACACTGCACTCCTTGAATAGAAGGGGAGAGGAAACCTATCCCTTCATGAGAGAGCAATTGCCTTGTGCTGCCCTCTGGGGTTTCTCACAGAGGAAGAGGTTGGAATCCCTTTCAGAGTGTACACTCTTTGGGCCAGCTATTGTGTCTGCATACAGGAAGGAATATATGTTTGAGACAGGATTGGCGATAGTTAAACTGACTCAAATGGAATCGAAGTAAATCTAAATGCAAAATGAAGTAAATCCATTTTTTTAAAATGTGCCTTAGGTGTTGTAGAGAAGAATTAGTAATAATTGAAAGCGAAGCTGCTAGCTTGATGATCAGATAATGCAGAATAGGCTGGAAAAGCTCTGAGAAAGTGTTGGAAATCAGTGAGTGCCTGGAAAGCAAATTCTGTCACTTACGTTATGTTTTGCTTTTAGTTTGTTTAATGCAGCACACATCTGCCCAACCAACTGTGAGATCAGCCAGGCAGAAGGTTTGAAAGAAATGGTAGAACTTGTCCAACACAGATCAGTAGCTCTAGTGAAACAGAGCCTTTTTTTTTTTTTAAATGTATCTTGCTTATCCCTGAGTATATATACGTATACCGAAACATTCAGCCCTGACATAAGCAGGTACAACTTTGTGGGTTTCAAGGCTGTTTAAGGAGTAGCTTCAAATATAGCCATGTGTGAACATTTTTAAAAGCACCTAAGTCCTATTTTAAAAAGTGACATGGGCACTTAGGCCCCAGTGGAAATCAATAGGAGTTAGGAGCTTAAAAACCCTTGTGGCTCTGGGCCTTAGGAGCTTACTTTAAATTCAATGGGGCTTAGGCTCCTAAGTCACTTCACATGCTTTTGAAAATGTTACTCTGGGTCTAAAATTGCAAAGGTAAGATATTTCTGGGGTCCACTGACCCTAAGGCGTCATAGAAAGATGTCTGTCTGCTACAGACATTTTAAGCTTGGATGTTTTGTGGCAGTATTGTTTGCATGTTTCCCTTTACTTAAGCAGAGTTGTTATTATTCATGGATTCATTTTCCCTAATGCAAATGCAGGGCTGTTATCTCTGGGAACCTATTGTATTACATTGCTTTCTAGCATTCATCTTTCTCCTTCCAGGCACGTCCTCATGAGCTGGCCTCTGACATGGGTTTGTACTGCCACCTAGCGGCCAGAGACATAAATCTTCTCTTTCCCTTACTGTCTTTTCCCAGAGAAAGGTCTCTTAGGACTGGAGTACTTGTGGCACAAGTACTCCTGTTCTTTTTGCAGATACAGACTAATACGGCTGCTATTCTGAAACCTCTTAGGACTATTTTCCATTTCTCCCCAGCATGCAGTTAACATACAAGAGTCCAGCTCTCTCCACTGCTGTTAACTTTTCCCCAGCATGCATTATCTGGGATGAAGTGGAGCTATATTTTCCCCTTCTTGTGAAACACACTGTCCATATTCTCACCGCAGTTATTCCCATCTACCAAGATGAACCAGGTAACTATAGGTCATTAATCTGACATTAATCTTGGGCAAAATCATGGAAAGGCTGATACAAGACTCCGTCAGCAAAGAATTAAAAGGTGGTAGCATAATTAATACCAACCAGCACAGCTGTATGGAAAATAGGTCTGGTCAGCTAAACTCAATATCATTTTTATGCGATTACAAGTTTAACTGATAAAGGTCATTGGGTTGACATGGAAAAATGTCTATAAAGCGATTGATTTAGACCCAGGGCCGGCTCTGGCTTTTTTGCCGCCCCAGGCAAAAAAGCCGCCCGCCGCCGCCGCCCCAGCACGGCAGGGGAGGGCACCAAGCCCGGCCGCAGGCCGCTCTCCCCAACCAGCCAGAGTGCCGGGGGGAGGGCGGCGAGCCTGCCGCGGCTCCACTGGCGGCCGGAGCCCCGGGAGGAGGGCGGAGAGCCCGGCCGCGGCTCCGCTCTCCCCTGTGGCCAGAGCGCCGGGGGGAGGGCGGAGTGGCGGCCAGAGCGCCGGGTGGAGGGCGGAGAGCCCAGCCGGGGTTCCACTCTCCCCGGCGGCCGGAGCCGGAGCACCGTGCCGCCCCCCTCCAGGTGCCGCCCCAAGCACAAGCTTGGTGGGCTGGTGCCTGGAGCTGGCCCTGTTTAGACCTGCCCAGTATGAGCACAATATACGATCCGTATAGATCAGATTACATAGATTAAAATCCAGCTAACTGGTTGATCTTATAAGGCAATTGTGAATGAGAAATCATCATCCAAAGGAGGTGCTTGCAGTGCAGCCCCCCAGGGATCTGTTCTTGGTGCAATGCTATTCAATATGTTTATCGATGATCTGGAAGTAAATGTAAAATCAGTGCTGGTAAAGTTTTCAGATGACACACACATTGGTAGAGTGGCAACTAATGATGAGGCTAGGTCAGCTATACAAACTGACTTGGATTACTTGGTACACTGGGCTCATTTGCACAGCAGGTGTGTTAATACAGGCAAATGCAAAGTCACATCTCAAGGAACAAAGAATGTAGGTCTCAATTAAAGAATTGGGTTGGGAAGTACCCTGGAAAGCAGTGACTCTGAAAAGGATTTGGGGGGTCATGGTACATGATCTCCCAGCATCATGCTGTTGCTAACTGTGTTAATGTAACATAAGATGGGGAATATCAAATAGGAGTAGGGAAGGAGTATTAGCTTTGTATACCGCATTGGCGAGACCATTACGGGAATGGTTGGATTCTTTATCACTTAAAAGTCTTTAAGTCAAGACTGGATGTCTTTCTAAAAAATATGCTGTAGTTCAATCACAAGTTATAGGCTTGATACTGAAATCACTGAAATTCTATGGCCTTTTGTTGTGCAGATTTAAAATATATTCATCTATGTATAAAGCTCAGAATAACATAAGAACAGCCATACTGGGCCAGACCAAAGGTCCATCTAGCCCAGTGTTCTGTATTCCAACAATGCCCAATGCCAGGTGCCCCAGAGGGAATGAACAGAACAGAGAATCATCAAGTGATCCATCCCCTGTTGCCCATTCCCAGCTTCTGGCAAACAGAGGCTAGGGACACCATCCCTGCCCATCCTGGCTAATAGCCATTGATGGACCCATGCTCCATGAACTTATCGAGTTCTTTTTTGAACCCTGTTATAGTCTTGGCCTTCACAACATCCTCTGGCAAACAATTCCACAGACTGACTGTGTGTTGTGTGAAGAAATATTTCCTTTTGTTTGTTTTAAACCTGCTGCCTATTAAAATAGTAGTTTAAACTAGAAGTTAGTATTACAATAGAAGTAGTTTGGTCTATGTTAATGATATATGGCTCATAGCACTGAATTCAGAGGTGCTGTAAGTTGCACATTAGTAAGTTCGTGTGAATATGAATTTAATGTGAGGGTAAATTGTTGTAACTTACCCAGCAAAGGGGCAAAAGGGTAAGGTTGTAGCAGGAAAAGCAACAAACAGGAGAGTATAGGGAGCTGTAAGATAAAGTAAAGGGGGAGATTGATATCTCTTAAACTCTCCTGTTAGTCTTGCTAGCAGGAGTTTGTTATAAATCAGTTACTTCAAACAGGATGAAAATGCGACTGATTCTTGACACATAATTTTTATTGGTATCTGATCCAGCACCAATTGAAATGGCTTTGGGTGGAGATGGAAGCATACCAGAATACCAAATGCACATACTCCCCCTCCCCACACAACTCTGCACATGCTCAGGATATCAAGGATCCGCTCTGTCTCATGCTCAGGATCAAAGAGTCCAGTTATGGTCCCACAGCCACTTAGGAAAATGAAAAGAACATTTTTGTTTCTTCCTTCTGAAGTGTTCAAAATATTGATGGCCTTTAAAAGTGCTTAAAGCCAAGAGAATTTTGACTTCGAACAGACTGATCTTGAAAGCCTGCTTTCACTCTGAGGAAAACAGACTCATTAAACTCAACTGGGGCAAAATGCTACACTCCGATGCAGGCAATGTACCTCAATTCCCAGCACATGTGTAGAACTCAGTCAGATCATAGGAATGGTCCTTTCAGTCTGGCATCTTGTCTCTAACACCACCAGTACCAGATACTTCAAAGGAAGGTGCAAGAAACCTCATTTTGGACAATGATGGAATAACCCACCTGGATGGAGAGTTTCTGGGGTGAGCAGAGGTGTGGGTGAGAAGAATTGTGCATACTCCTGCAGTGCCGGAGCCAGAAGGACTTGGAAAGACTCAAGCCCACAAGATTGCCACATCTGAAACCCGCGACTTCAACTTCCCAGCCTCTTATGGGACAGAACTGATTCCCTGTGGATGAGGCAGAAGGATTTCCCCGCCTGAGTTCCACTCCTCTGCTGTAAGGCTCTGGCTTGGCTATGTGGGATGTCCCCTCCCCAGGCTTGAGAGACGCCACTCCAGCCCGAGCCATAACATCTACACAAGCTCTGCTAGCACAGACCCAGGCCTGGAGGCCTCCCCAGGTGCAGTATTGACATACCCTGCGTGACCGAGGGAGACGACTGGATTAGCAGTGAGCACTCCTCAGTGTGGTGATGCAGGAGATGGATGGGAAGGAGGTGGGGGAGCTGAGAGAAGATCAGGAAACTGGACAGGGGCCTGAGGAAGGAAGGGCAGCAGGGGGATGGAGTTGATCAGTGTCTGGAGGCGCGAGAGATGGAAGGATGCCATTAGTGGTAAATTAAGGGAGAGACTTTCAGCACCGACAGGCTGGACAGCAGCTCCCCAGGATGAGAACTCCACCGCAAGAAGGCAGCTCCAGGACATTGTTACAATCCCTTTTATTTCCTCCCTGGCCAAGGAGGGCATTTGCTTTGTCTTCTGTTATTAGTTACTATTTATGTAGACTGCAGTGACTTCCCAAATTCATGATCATTTAGGTCTCCAATATAACCCTGGCCATAGTATTTCACCCGGTGATTCCTACTGAGCCCAGCATTTTGTAGGAACTAGCGCACTCTGTTGAGAGAGACATCCACCCTACAGTTCAGAGGGAAGGGTCCACCAGCATCCCAGCAAGGACTGCTTGCCACAACTCTGTCCTCATTTTATGGCTTCTTACAGCTCTCATCATTGAAATACATAGGTGTCACTGGACAACAAGTACAGTTAGAGAAGGAGGCCAAGATTTGCAATAATGGGTGCCCAAAGTAAAGCTCCGGAGTCCATATCTAGGCACCCACAGAAATAACCTGATTATACAGGTCAGCTCCCACTAATTGAGTTTGGTACCTAAGTCTGGATTTAGGAGTCTAACTGGAGTAAACCATTTTTAAAAATCTTTCCCTAAATTTGGTTAAGATTTCTCTAGATGATCCTTCCTCCCCCTTTTAATAAATGAGCATATTTGCCTCAACCTTTATCCAGATTGTGCCATTCCTATTTGTCAGTTACTATATGTGACAATCTTATCTTAGCTATCAGTGTTCAGATACCAAGTTGATAAGTATCTTAGTGATACCGTTAAATTGAGAAAGAGACCAAGCAAAGTAATAGAAGAGCTGATCTGAGATTCTAAATAACAGAAAGTATATGTGATGATAATGTGGCATTTGCTTCTGTACAAGCCTATTTCTTCCTGCTTTTTGTCTGTCTGAGCCCCAAACCACTATATAATCGAGAGGCGCAGATGGGTCCTAATACCAGGGAGACCTTGGTTTCTTTGGTAAATTGGACATAAATTGGGGGGAGGGATAGCTCAGTGGTTTGAGCACTGGCCTGCTAAACCTGAGGTTGTGAGTTCAATCCTTGAGGGGGCCACTTAGGGATCTGGGGCAAAATCAGTACTTGGTCCTGCTAGTGAAGGCAGGGGGCTGGACACGATGACCTTTCAAGGTCCCTTCCAGTTCTAGGAGATAGGATGGGATAGGACATTTGTCATTGTTTGTATTACAGTAGCACTCCAAAGCCCCCGTGATGACGGGGAATGTCATAAATGTCATTGTACTGAGGAAGATACAAATATAAAAGAAAAGAACAGTCCAGGCCCCAAGTACTTTACAACCGGAAAAGGGACAAGAGGCATCGGGACAACATGGAATAGACAAGGCTGCCAGAAACAGGAATGCAAGGCTGCATAGTCAATTAGCTCAGCATAACATTTGGAGGCTTAAATGTTTAAATGAGACAAATTCTGAAGAGACCATGGTGATTGGTGCAGCGTAAGAACATGAATAGGACAGAATATTAATGAATCACTAATTGGCCACACACCTAGCCAGTGTACCTGGGAATAGCGATGGGTCATTAGAAGGCATTGGAAGTAGGACAGGGTCTGTGCATACTGAGTTGGGGAGGGCATTTGTCCAACTCTTGCCCATTTGGTACAAAGGTGGATGTGCAGTTAATGACAAAGTTGATGCTGTTATTTCTTCTCTTGATGTTCCATGTTTTAAACATCGGGTGTAGCCATGTTAGTCTGTATCTACAAAAACAACAAGGAGTCTGTTGCATCCGAAGAAGTGAGGTTTTTACCCATGAAAGCTTATGCCCAAATAAATCTGTTAGTCTTTAAAGCTTTGCGAACAGGGGCTGCTAACAGGGAGTTTCGCAAGGGAGTTCTCCAGGTGAAGGAGGAGCAATACAGCAACCTTTTGGGGTAAGTGACTGTCTGTAGTGTGTGTTTGTTTGTGTTTGAGGGTTACTTGCTGTGTGCTGAGCTTGTGTTTGTCAGTCTGTTTGTTTGTTTTGGTTGTTTGAAGGACCGTGTGCTGTGGCTGGCAGTTGGAAGCTGTGAGCTTCAAAGGAAGGTTTGAAAGCTAGAAGCCTCTGGTAAGTGGCTGAGCCTTAATCAGTGGGCGGGGCATTCATACAGGCCAGGGCTTTATAAAGCAGCGCACAAGCGACCAGGGAGCTTTGCGAACAGGGGCTGCTAACAGGGAGTTTCGCAAGGGAGTTCTCCAGGTGAAGGAGGAGCAATACAGCAACCTTTTGGGGTAAGTGACTGTCTGTAGTGTGTGTTTGTTTGTGTTTGAGGGTTACTTGCTGTGTGCTGAGCTTGTGTTTGTCAGTCTGTTTGTTTGTTTTGGTTGTTTGAAGGACCGTGTGCTGTGGCTGGCAGTTGGAAGCTGTGAGCTTCAAAGGAAGGTTTGAAAGCTAGAAGCCTCTGCTGACAGGGGGCTGCAGACGGGAGTTTGACAGAGGGAGGCTTACGATGGTTAGGAAGACCCGCAACACCTGTGCCAGCACTGCTACTGTCTCCTCCACCTGTGCCTGTAGCCAGACAGAGTGCCTAAGCATGGATGCCTCTACCCAGATCCTGGTGTGGTTTTGCAAAGACTGTAACTTGCAATTTCCACTTACGGATATCCAGGCTGGGGGGACCATCCAATGTGAAAGGTGCCTGCTGGTGGAATCTCTCAGGCAGCAGGTGAGAGAGCTACAGGAGGAGGTGGCTAGGTTGAGGAGCATCCGTATCCACGAGCAATTCCTCGACAGTGTCCATGTGGAGACAGCTGAGGTAGCTGTCCCAGTACACAGGACTGCTGATACACCACTGGTGGAGGAGGAGATGGCTCAGGGTGGACGCTGGCAGCTGGTTACTTCTGGCAGCAGGCAGTGCTCCACCCTTGCTCCGAACCCTCCTGCCGTGGTTATAGGTAACCGTTATGCTCTTCTTGATACAGGAAAGAAGGAATCACTCCCTACAGTAAAGGAGGAGAAGCCTCGTACCCCTAAGGCTGGAGAGTCTGCTGCCACCACTGCGAATAGGAAACGTAGGGTAGTGGTGGTCGGAGACTCTCTGCTGAGGGGGACGGAGGCGCCCATCTGTCGCCCTGACATTTCATCTCGAGAGGTATGCTGCCTGCCGGGGGCCCGTATCCGAGACGTTACGGAGGCATTGTCGAGGATTATCCGGCCCTCTGACTACTACCCCATGCTACTCATCCATGTGGGCACAAATGATACTGCGCGGTGTGACACTGAGCGGATCAAGAGTGACTACAGGGCTCTGGGAGCACGGGTGAAGGAGTTTGGAGCACAGGTGGTATTCTCTTCAATTCTTCCTGTTAAAGGTAGGGGCCCGGGCAGAGACAGATGCATCATGGAGGTGAATGCCTGGCTGCGAAGATGGTGTCACCAGGAGGGCTTTGGCTTCCTAGACCACGGGATGCTATTCGAGGAAGGACTGCTAGGCAGAGATGGCGTTCACCTTTCGAGGAGAGGGAAGACCCTATTCGGACACAGACTGGCTAACCTAGTGAGGAGGGCTTTAAACTAGGTTCGACGGGGACAGGTGAGCAAAGCCCACAGGTAAGTGGGGAACATGGAGACCGGGGAAATGAGTCGGAAACAAGAGGGAGTGTGGGCTATATTGGCAGAGAGAAAGGAGAGTCAGGAAAAAACTGGGAGGAAAGATCAAACCAGTATTTTAGATGCCTATATACAAATGCGAGAAGTATGGGGAATAAGCAGGAAGAACTGGAAGTGCTAATAAATAAATACAACTATGACATTGTTGGCATCACTGAAACTTGGTGGGATAATACACATGATTGGAATGTTGGTGTGGATGGGTACAGCTTGCTCAGGAAGGATAGACAGGGGAAAAAGGGAGGAGGTGTTGCCTTATATATTAAAAATGTACACACTTGGACAGAGGTAGAGATGGACATAGGAGACGGAAGTGTTGAGAGTCTCTGGGTTAGGCTTAAAGGGGCAAAAAACAAGGGAGATGTCATGCTAGGCGTCTACTACAGGCCACCTAACCAGGTGGAAGAGGTGGATGAGGCTTTTTTCAAGCAACTAACAAAATCATCCAAAGCCCAAGACTTGGTGGTGATGGGGGACTTCAACTATCCGGATATATGTTGGGAAAATAACACAGCGGGGAACAGACTATCCAACAAATTCTTGGACTGCATTGGAGACAACTTTTTATTTCAGAAGGTTGAAAAAGCTACTAGGGGGGAAGCTGTTCTAGACTTGATTTTAACAAATAGGGAGGAACTCGTTGAGAATGTGAAAGTAGAAGGCAGCCTGGGTGAAAGTGATCATGAAATCATAGACTTTGCAATTCTAAAGAAGGGTAGAAGGGAGAACAGCAAAATAGAGACAATGGATTTCAGGAAGGCAGATTTTGGGAAGCTCAGAGAGCTGATAGGTAAGGTCCCATGGGAATCAAGACTGAGGGGAAAAACAACTGAGGAGAGTTGGCAGTTTTTCAAAGGGACACTATTAAGGGCCCAAAAGCAAGCTATTCCGCTGGTTAGGAAAGATAGAAAATGTGGCAAAAGACCACCTTGGCTTAACCACGAGATCTTGCACGATCTAAAAAATAAAAAGGAGTCATATAAAAAATGGAAACTAGGACAGATTACAAAGGATGAATATAGGCAAACAACACAGGAATGCAGGGGCAAGATTAGAAAGGCAAAGGCACAAAATGAGCTCAAACTAGCTACGGGAATAAAAGGAAACAAGAAGACTTTTTATCAATACATTAGAAGCAAGAGGAAGACCAAAGACAGGGTAGGCCCACTGCTTAGTGAAGAGGGAGAAACAGTAACAGGAAACTTGGAAATGGCAGAGATGCTTAATGACTTCTTTGTTTCGGTCTTCACCGAGAAGTCTGAAGGAATGCCTAACATAGTGAATGCTAATGGGAAGGGGGTAGGTTTAGCGGATAAAATAAAAAAAGAACAAGTTAAAAATCACTTAGAAAAGTTAGATGCCTGCAAGTCACCCGGGCCTGATGAAATGCATCCTAGAATACTCAAGGAGCTAATAGAGGAGGTATCTGAGCCTCTAGCTATTATCTTTGGAAAGTCATGGGAGACGGGAGAGATTCCAGAAGACTGGAAAAGGGCAAATATAGTGCCCATCTATAAAAAGGGAACTAAAAACAACCCAGGTAACTACAGACCAGTTAGTTTAACTTCTGTGCCAGGGAAGATAATGGAGCAAGTAATTAAGGAAATCATCTGCCAACACTTGGAAGGTGGTAAGGTGATAGGGAATAGCCAGCATGGATTTGTGAAGAACAAATCATGTCAAACCAATCTGATAGCTTTCTTTGATAGGATAACGAGCCTTGTGGATAAGGGTGAAGCGGTGGATGTGGTATACCTAGACTTTAGTAAGGCATTTGATACGGTCTCGCATGATATTCTTATCGATAAACTAGGCAAATACAAATTAGATGGGGCTACTATAAGGTGGGTGCATAACTGGCTGGATAACCGTACTCAGAGAGTTGTTATTAATGGTTCCCAATCCTGCTGGAAAGGCGTAACGAGTGGGGTACCGCAGGGGTCTGTTTTGGGACCGGCTCTGTTCAATATCTTCATCAACGACTTAGATATTGGCATAGAAAGTACGCTTATTAAGTTTGCGGATGATACCAAACTGGGAGGGATTGCAACTACTTTGGAGGACAGGGTCATAATTCAAAATGATCTGGACAAATTGGAGAAATGGTCTGAGTTAAACAGGATGAAGTTTAACAAAGACAAATGCAAAGTGCTCCACTTAGGAAGGAAAAATCAATTTCACACATACAGAATGGGAAAAGACTGTCTAGGAAGGAGTACGGCAGAAAGGGATCTAGGGGTTATAGTGGACCACAAGCTAAATATGAGTCAACAGTGTGATGCTGTTGCAAACAAAGCAAACATGATTCTGGGATGCATTAACAGGTGTGTTGTGAGCAAGACACGAGAAGTCATTCTTCCGCTCTACTCTGCTCTGGTTAGGCCTCAGCTGGAGTATTGTGTCCAGTTCTGGGCGCCGCATTTTAAAAAAGATGTGGAGAAACTGGAAAGGGTCCAAAGAAGAGCAACAAGAATGATTAAAGGTCTTGAGAACATGACCTATGAAGGAAGGCTGAAAGAATTGGGTTTGTTTAGTTTGGAAAAGAGAAGACTGAGAGGGGACATGATAGCAGTTTTCAGGTATATAAAAGGGTGTCATAAGGAGGAGGGAGAGAACTTGTTCACCTTAGCCTCTAAGGATAGAACCAGAAACAATGGGTTTAAACTGCAGCAAGGGAGGTCTAGATTGGACATTAGGAAAAAGTTCCTAACTGTCAGGGTGGTTAAACACTGGAACAAATTGCCTAGGGAGGTTGTGGAATCTCCGTCTCTGGAGATATTTAAGGGTAGGTTAGATAAATGTCTACTAGGGATGGTCTAGGCAGTATTTGGTCCTGCCATGCGGGCAGGGGACTGGACTCGATGACCTCTCGAGGTCCCTTCCAGTCCTAGAATCTATGAATCTATGAAAAAAGTGCCACCAGACTCCTTGTTGTTCATGTTTTAAACCAATCACATAGCACTTCAAAGGGCCTCACTGAATGGAAGGAACTTCTCCTTTGCTGTCTCAGGCTCATTCAATCACAGGGCTCTTCCCTCTCTGTTGGAAAATATTGCAAACTTTTGAGAAAAGATTCATATTCCTTTTGGAGATTCCTGAGAGGCTGTGAAGGCTGGTGATCTGGACACAAGACCAGGAGCCAAGAACAGCAGACTTCTTCTCTTGGGCCTGTCAGTGAATCATTATGTGACCCTGGGCAAGTCACTTTGCCTCTCTGTGCCTCAGTTTCTCCCCCTGTAAGATAGGGATAGTATTTCACAGGGATGCTGTGATGGTCAAGGCCTTTGTCCCTCTCAAGTTAATGGGAGTATTGACATTGACTTCAGTGAGAGCCCCATTGTCTGTGAGTTAATGTTTGTGCAGTGCTTTGAAGATGAAAGTTACTTTAGAAGTAGTAATTGCACTGCCAGGGACTGGCTAGTGCATCTGTGAACCACTTCCCTCTATTCGATTATTAGCTGAGATAAATCTTACTTGTATTAAAATCATTTTGATAAGCCAGTGGTTCTCAACCAGAAGTCTGGGGCCCCCGGGAGACCACGAGCAGGTTTTGGGGGGGGCCGCCAAGCAGGGCTAGCATTAGACTTGTTGAGGCCCAGGGCAGAAAGTTGAAGCCCCACCACATGGGGCTGAAGCCTGGGACCCTGAACCCCGCCACCTGGGGCTGAAGCCGAAGCCTGGGCAAGTTAGCTTTGCGGGGCCCCGTGTGTGTGTGTGTCTCTGGGCAATTGTCCTGCTTGTTACCCCCTAACACCAGCCCTGGCTTTTATATGTAGAAAACTGTGGAGTTTTATAGCATGTTCGGGGGGAGGGGGGGCTCATAAAGAAAAAGGTTGAGAACCCCGATATAGGCCTCAAATCCAGGATCAAAGCTCCATTGTGGTAGGTATGGACAAACAGGCATATCCCTTCTTCGGAGTTTAAAAGCTTTAGTTTGAGGAAAGGTGCAACTGGGGAAGTTGGAGGGGAAGCAAACTAAGGGAGGACAAAGTAATAGTGATACTGATGAATTTTAATGGAGACAAAATAAACAGTGATTTAGTTGGTGTTGGTCCTGCTTTGAGCAGGGGGTTGGACTAGATGACCTCCTGAGGTCCCTTCCAACCTTGCTATTCTATGAGTTGCAGCAATTTCAGGTCACCAGCTGGCCTTTTGGCAGAACTGCTTCTCTTCGGGGTAGATAGATTCCTGGGAGCCTGGTGAGGTCACAGCCTAGCAGTATGACATCAGCATCGTGCTGGCATGATACCACGGCGAGGTCACGGCAAGCCCTGGTGATGTCACTGCGCTGCGGGACCCTGCCCCTCCGTGGTGGGGCCCAGCGCTGGCATCGCCCCTTTATGGAAGGGAAGGGAAATCTCGCGGGAGCCCAGGCGAGAGTTTGGCGCGACTGCGCGGGAGGAAGATGGCGGCAGCAACAACAACAGCAGCGGCGCCGACGCCGGAGGAAGGGGAGGTGGTGGGGGAGGCTGCGGCCGGGGACCCCCCGGGACCCCCTGAGCAGGGCGCCGGGGACTCCGAGACCGGGTGAGGCCGGTAGTGGATGGGGGCCCCCGGTTACCCCGAGGGGGAGGAGGCGGGGCGCTGCCCCCCTGGAGCGGGCCCCCCCCCCGTTACCCCGGTTACCCCGGGGGGGAGGAGGCGGGGCGCTGCCCCCCTGGAGCGGGCCCCCCCCCGTTACCCCGGTTACCCCGTGGGGGGGAGGAGGCGGGGCGCTGCCCCCCTGGAGCGGGCCCCCCCCCGTTACCCCGGTTACCCCGTGGGGGGGGAGGAGGCGGGGCGCTGCCCCCCTGGAGCGGGCCCCCCCCCGTTACGCTGGTTACCCCGTGGGGGGGAGGAGGCGGGGCGCTGCCCCCCTGGAGCGGGCCCCCCCCCGTTACCCTGGTTACCCCGGGGGGGGGAGGAGGCGGGGCGCTGCCCCCCTGGAGCGGGCCCCCCCCGTTACCCCGTGGGGGGGAGGAGGCGGGGCGCTGCCCCCCTGGAGCGGGCCCCCCCCGTTACCCCAGGGGCTTCTCACCCTCTCTCTCCTGTCCATGCAGGGGGGACACCAACCTGGTCGATGTCACCGCTGGCTTGGAGACCGAGTCCTCTAATGGGAAGGATCCCCTAGTACGTGAGTGCTGCTGTGCTGGGTCTCTGCAGGGCGGG
Source organism: Malaclemys terrapin pileata (assembly GCF_027887155.1). Taxonomy (NCBI): domain Eukaryota; kingdom Metazoa; phylum Chordata; order Testudines; family Emydidae; genus Malaclemys; species Malaclemys terrapin. The sequence goes on along the minus strand of NC_071506.1, from coordinate 128,467,915 downwards.
GGGGGGCAGCTCCGTGGGGTGCCGGCACCAAGTCCCCCGCCGTTTGGGGGAATCCCTGCGGGACAGGGACCGTTGTTTCATGTGTTTGTGCAGCAGCTGGCACAAGGAGAGTCTGATCCCTGATGGACGCCTTTAGGCATTGCCACCTTACAAAGCAGGCGTAGCAGTGTGTTTCCTGTGGCACGGTGCTTGTGTGTATGCCCTGCAGCCTTGATCTGGCTCACTGTGCCAGAAAGCCTCTGTGTGTAACCTGTCAGACCATGCACATGGGTCACCTGTGCGCTGATACCTATGTGCTACATTAGACTTTTCCCTGAGCTGTTTTCATTAACCCCAGTGGGGTTGCCCCACGAATGAACTGAATCAATTGTATGTAAAGTACAAAATATTTCTGTCGGCTGGACATAGGCCTGGCAGGTTGGGGAGTCATTAACACCTAGCAAAGGAGTAAAATTATACAACTGGTGTAAGGTCTGGCCTACCAAAGGAAAATTTGTATGTGTTTTTCTGTGTGGTTGCTCAGAATAAGAATAGAGAACTTAGTACGTGCCTGTGCCTTGTCTGTAGATAGGGCCGTACCAAATTCACGATCCATTTTGGTCAATTTCACAGTCATAGAATTTAAAAATCATAAATTTCATTATTTTAGCTATTTAAATCTGAAATGTCATGGTGGTGTAATCGTAGGGGTCCTGACCCAAAAAGGAGTTCCAGCAGGTGGGGATGTCACAAGGTTATTGTGGGGGGGGGTTGCGGTCAGTACTGCTAACCTTGCTTCTGTGCTGCTGGTGGTGGCAGTGCTGCCTTCGGAGCTGGGCAGCCAGAGAGCAGTGGCTGCTGACTGGGAGCCAAGCTCTGAAGGCACCAGCCAGCAGCAGTGCAGAAGTAAGGATAGCATGGTATGGTATTGCCACTTTACCTCTGCTGCCTGCAGAGCTGGGCCCTCAGTCAGCAGCCGCCACGCTCCAGCCCACCCAGCTCTGAAAGCAGCAGCGCAGAAGTAAGGGTGGCAATACTGCGACTCCCCTAAAATAACCTTGTGACCCTCCTGCAACTCCCTTTTGGGTCAGGATCCCCAATTTGAGAAACACTGGTCTTCCCTGTGAAATCTGTATAGTATAGGGTAAAAGCACACAAAAGACCAGATTTCACGGTCCGTGGCGCGTTTTTCATGGTAGGGCCCTATCTATATTGTCCAATGTTGGCAGAGCCAGTGCAAAAAAATATTAAAAATGCCTGCAAACGTTTGTAGTGTAAATTTCCTCAGTGTGTGGCGCATTCTTATTTGGTAGCATCTTACAGTGTCTACCCAGATGTAAATGGATACACAAAGTGTCTGGTGGCAGAGAATCTTGCCCAATATATTTTCTCCAGTGGTCAAACCTAAAACTTGTTTTTTTAAATGTTCTTTTGATATTTAACAACAACAACAAAAGCTTAGTACACTTGGCCTGATTCACTTATTACTTTGGGAGGAAACTGTCATAAAGATGCTTGCAGAAAACTTTTTATATCTTTACTAGTATAATGGGCCTTTGTTCACTGATGATTAGCACAGGAGAAGGGGAAATATAATTAAAAATAGAAAATATTTTCCTTGAGGCATCAGTAAAATATTACTAGTTAGCTATCAGCGGCCTGGCAAAGCATGAAATGCCAGAGGCCTTGAAAGACTAAAGTTACATATTGGCTCGGGTACAGCTGGATTCAGACTAGCGATGGAATGAAAATGCTGGAACTGTGAACAATGTAAAGAAATTCAGACTGAAATTTCAAAACGCTACTTTTTAAAAGTCATTGCTGTATATGAAAAATTAAACATGTACTCCTTGACTCCAGAGAGAGAGATTTTTCTCATTTGGGCTTTTATTCACCTCTAAATCTCCCCTCCTTTAAATTACCATGCTATATTGCTCATCTATGCAAAAGCCAATTCCTGATTCAGCAGCTAAAATTGTAACCTGTTTCCATGGAGAAGATTGTGTGGCTGTCTCTGTTGTCTGAAGCCATCCAATAGTTAAACCCATTCACAGCAGAATTGTCCCTCAACTATTGGCATTTTGAAGAAATGAGGAGAAATCTTTTGATCCTTTTAATTTTAGCAATCTCTACAGGGGACTGTAATGAACAAAACGTGACTTGATTGACATGGGATTGTTCTTGGCGCTCTGTTTAATCAGGTCCAGACCTGTTAATGCTGCTATGATTGCAGGAAGGTGCTGGGGACAGTTCTGAAGTCTTGGACGCTCAAACGGGTTCAGTGGATGAAGAGAATGGGCGACAGCTTGGAGAGATAGAGCTGCAGTGCGGGATTTGTACAAAGTGGTTCACAGCGGACACCTTTGGCATTGATACTACGTATGTAATAACTCTCTTTAGTACTCTGCAGATAATCTGTTCTTTTCTTCATATCTCGGTACTTATGGCCCCCCAGCACCATAGTATTTTTGTATCTTCCAGAATTTACTCTAAATTCTATTAAACTTCTCTGTAAAATAGTGGTTTGTTTTTTAAGAACAAACTCCAACCCAGGAACGGTGTACTTGTTTGTGAAATGCTTCTGATTCCAGCTGAAGGAGGTCTCCAAAAAGCACAGTTAACTTAGAGCTAGGGTTGCTCAGGGCTAATTTTTGTATCAGTGCACTCACTAAAAATCAAGGAAATTCCCAGTTAAGACAAATATAACAACCATATGCACTCACAGATTCCAAAAAGTTAAAAAGCTCAGTGAAGCAGAGCTAAGGAAAATACATACAGTAGAACCTCAGAATTATGAACATCAGAGTTATGAACTGACCAGTCAACCACACACCTCATTTGGAACCAGAAATATGCAATCAGGCAGCAGAGACCAAAAAGAAAAAGCAAATACTGTACAGAACCGTGTTAAGTTATCCTTTTTTTAAGTAGTTTGTGGGGTTTTTTTTAAATGATATGGCGAGGAAACTGTTTCTGTACTTAATTTAAGATAGTTAAAAGCAGCATTTTTCTTCTGCAGTAAAGTTTAAAAGTTGTATTTAGTCAATGTTCAGTTGTAAACTTTTGAAAGAACAACCATAATGTTTTGTTAAGAGTTATGAACATTTCAGATTTATGAACAATCACTATTCTCAAGGTGTTCATAACTCTGGGGTTCTGCTGTATGTCATTACATGAGATTCTGAACGTTTTTCTTACATCACAAAGGTGATGGAGTGAAGAATTTTCTTTATTAAAAGATTCAGAACCTAAACTCAGTCAAATTCAATACATTTTGAAACAATGCTGCCAGGTAGAGGAAGTGCTAAATCTAAGTTTTGTTTTGTTTAAACAAAAATGGAAATATTTAGAATGTAAATTCCCTGGGGAAAAGACCTTGTCTTCCTATTTTGTTTGTGTAGAGTCTAGCACACTGAGAGCTATGTAAACAATAATAAAACAGTTTTACATAACACAAAGTGTTTATATTTTTCTTTCAGTTCAATGAAAAATCTTTGTTTGCATTTAGACATTTTCCTGCAGTATTTGGAGCCTTGGGCTACTGCATGAGACAAATGTGAAACTGACTTAAAAAGGGGTTGGGGGAGGGAGGAGAGAGTTGGCTAGTTTATATTTGCTGACTGAAGAGCAAAAAAGTAAAGGGACACTGAAATTGGAAAGTAAGTTCAATTGGATATTTGAGGTGTCTAAGGAATCTTCTTTTTAAAGGTAACTTTAATGTGTGTGAAATAAAAATTAGTTTTAAAATGGACTTGGTTAGTGTTTTATGGGGAAGTTTTCTATAGCTATAGATGTACCTTGGCTAATCCATGCTTCATTGTTAAAGGCCCCAGAGTTGCTTTCAGCTTACCTTGGTGGCCGAATTTCAGGACTGCTTCTTAAAACAGAAAAATGACATTTAGTCCACATTCACGTTTTCCAGAATTTAATAGTTTTCATTGTTGTTGACACTGAGTTACCAAATCTGATGAAAGCATCGGTGAATGTGCGTGTGGGAATTTTTTAATGAAGAAAGAGAGTAATCATTTTCTTTTTCTGGTGTAATGGAAAAGCTGTGGATAGAGTCAAATGATTTTGCTGTTTCACAGATCATGTCTGCCTTTCATGACCAACTACAGTTTCCATTGCAATGTCTGTCATCACAGCGGGAACACATACTTTCTAAGAAAACAAGCAAGTAAGTAAAAACAAACACTTACTGCAAAGGCTTGATTTTCTTTCCCTCTTTGAATCTTTGTTGGGGATGGAATGGTCCTGTGTGACCTTTGTCCTATAGCTGGTTAAAGTCTGTCTGTGGGTCTGGTGAAGATTTGCGGTGCTGATTGCAACACAACCTGCTGGAGGATGCCACTGTGCAAATGAATTTCTTAGGTTGGTAGAATTCTTGCCTTCAGCCAAGGTTCCTTTTTTTATGAGCACGTAACTCACTCTAGCATCCCCATTTCCAAAATTCAGGATATTGTAGATGTGAAGCCAACTAATGGAAGTTCATCTAAGCTTAGATCTGCTGTGTTCTTAGTATTTACCAACCTTATTGTTATATATAAATACACTTGACCTTCATCATCAAGGATGTAACTGTAGTTTTGGTATATTTTTGTTTTGTTTTTAAGATCTGAAGGAAATGTGCCTTAGTGCTCTGGCCAACTTGACGTGGCAGTCAAGGACACAAGATGAGCACCCAAAAACTATGTTCTCAAAAGACAAGGTACAGATATGATTAGACAGTTACATCTGAACGTGAGTTATGACTTGACAGAAAGGGAATTGCCTAGATCCACAAGTTCAGACAAAAATTGACAGTATGAGCTGTCAGTTTCACCAGCTCTGATAGGTCAATTATAATGTGTATGATCTGGAGTTGAAAGAGATGTTGGCTTAATAAAGTAATTTTAACTCTTATCATATAACTGTTTTAAGGCCTCATTTTATTAACTCTTTTTTTTTTTAAATAGGATATTATACCATTTATTGACAAGTACTGGGAGTGTATGACAACTAGACAGAGACCTGGAAAAATGACTTGGCCAAATAACATTGTAAAAACAATGGTAAGTAACAAAAAATTTAAATTTGCAGAGGATCTTTGTTAATGATCGAGCTGCTTTCTGATAGTCTTGTTTGATAATAATTAGAATTGAACTAGAAAAATAGTTCAGACATTAATACTGTCTCTGTGACTTCTTACTTTTGTGGTGTGTATCTACTGTAAATTTTACACAGTTATTCTTGGGCATGACTTGGTCTTCTGAAGGTGTTTCTAACTCCCATATTTCAGTGTAAAGAAAGGGATGTGTTCTTGGTGAAAGAGCATCCAGACCCAGGTAGTAAAGATCCAGAGGACGATTATCCAAAGTTTGGGCTACTAGATCAGGTACGTGATTGAGGCAGGGGGAAAGTTCTCCCTTCTGCACCATGGTTCTCATGACTCGATGTAACTAATATTAAGAGCATTTGGACTTCATATTGCATTGTCAAAGATTGTGGTACATGAATGTGCATTGAATGAAAGGTGTGTTTATAAACGTAACTATGAATATTTAAGTACACACATTTGGAATGTATGCATGTTGCCTGCTGTTTGACAATGTATTTACAATAAGAAACTGGAAACCCACCAGGAATTTAATTCCAGGGACCTAGTTAACTTTTCTGATACAGATTCCAATTGTTTGTCCTCTTTAGCACATTCTGTGCAGTTGTGCTGTGCTGCTGTTCCAACTCTGCTGGAGAAACATTCAAGTCGAAAGAATATGGGAATGTTGGGAGTTCCAGCTACCTGGCCAAACTCAGTTGAATGATTTGGCAATAATTCCGGAAAGGATGCGTGATAGTCTACTATTGTTGAGTGCTAATGCTTTATTTTCTAGTATGTGCAAGGGCTTTTAAAAGGTGTATCTGTTTTTATGGCCCTTGTTGCACTCTCTGATGGCATCAAAACTACCCATTCTTAATGCTGTTCTGGTAACGTTATGGTGTAACTGAAACAGAGTCCTGCCTTTAGCAGTGGAGACTATCCTGTTGTTCTCCTCATCCTTTTTGTTGTGACTCACTCAAAATGCATGCAGAAATCTTGCCTCCATTTTTAAAAGGCATGACCCTCAACCAGCATGTGTCTAGGATATAGGAAGGCTTAAAATCTCTACTAACTTATGCCTAGCTGTTTATATGACATACATGGTGCACAATCCCAGAGATTGGTAACTTCTGATGCTATGTGACTGTTTCTTAGCACAAATAAAAATGGCAAGAGCTTGACCCTGTGTAGTTTGGGTCCTTTTTTTAGAACTAGAAAAAACATAATCATCCCAGGGTATTAGATGTAAGACTTCTGCTCTGAACTTGTTGTTTTATGCCGTGCTGCTAAAGTTTCAGTAGCACTTCAATTCTTGGAAATCCTCAAGAGCAAAAACTTCTTGCTCAGACTTTGAACCAGACACACGCTCTCAGAACAAGTGGTAAGTACTAACCTGCCCATAAATCTGTAATATTGTTAAACTGAGTTTTTCTTTTTCAGGACCTTGCTAATATTGGTCCAGCATACGATAACCAGAAGCAGAGCAGTGCTGTATCTACTAGTGGAAGCTTAAATGGCAAGTTCTTTAATTTTACTAAAAGAAAATGTGCTAAATAGTTCACATTTTCTCAAAGTCCTACAGCTGAACACATTCTCTATTATATTAACTTTAACATTTACAGCTTAATAAAAATTAAACACCTATTAGCCTGTATGCAAATAGTCTCGTAACTGCTATTTCCAGAATTTATTGAGCCAATTTAAATCTGTCTTGTTTTTCTGTAGTGATATAAATTAGTCTTTACCCTATCACAAATGATCACACTTTTAGACAGCTGGTCATACCATAGTAGTACACGTGTGCTTGCAAGACAGCTGTTTTAAAAACTGATATCTTCACTGAAAACAAAGTTTGCCTTCCTCTTTCCCTGTCCAACCCCAAAATGTTGATTTTTAATTATGACAGAACATTATCCCGCGAACTTCCAATTTTCCTCATTCTGAGATTTCAAGAGCACTTGGGAAGCTTTATTCAATTATACATTTCCATGTAATGCTCACTTGCAGCTTAGTGTTCTCCCTCTTAGAGGAACGACCATGCTGATGGAGTAATCTCTTCAGCTCTGTCCATGCTATGAGCTAGAGGAGTGATCGCCCGCTTGCCAACATGTACTCGTGGCTGCAGCAGCATGGCTCAGCTGTCCACCGGGTTCAGGTGGGTTTGTATTCCACTGCTGCGTCCCATGTTGCCACGGCTACACAACTATTTATACCCACGCTAGCTCTCCTCCAGCTAGCGTGAGAATGTCTGCAAGCTGGGAGTCACTCCCCTTGCTCAAAGTGCAAACATAGCGTTCATGTGTGAGGCAAACGTTTTACTGGTACCTAATATAAACTATCCACAAAAAATGGCTGGTTGTGCATGGTGTTAAACCATTTTTCAGTAACCCTACAACCCTGCGTTATCTAGTGCCTAACCTGAAGTGGTTCTCTTAAAAAATCGTGCACCTGTCCATCATTGCAGATCTCTAAAGTGTATATTGTCTCCATTTCATGCACTGGTTATGTTTTCCTTTAGTCATTAAAATTTGACAAATACATGGTGCCACTTCTGTCCTTACAGGTGGAGCCTCTTTGGGAGGTGAATATTTACCTTTCAGCTTCTAAAACTTAAGTATTGTTGTGGTTTGGAAAAGCTTTTTGCTCAATTGTCTTAGAAGCTAAAGTGAATTAAAAATCTAAAGCGTGTCCTAAAAATGATTGCAGTAATATTTAATATGAAACAGTAATTCCAGTTTTTAATGTTTAGCAGTTAGAAGCTGTTAAATTGTCATATTCTGCCTCACATGACTGATACAAAGTGTCCCTTTCACTTTAATTTGTTCTCTCGTGTAGGATTCAATTTCAGTTACATTGTGAACTTCAGTTTAGTATCAAATAACTGGCTTCTGAAGAATTGGTGTATTAAACACAAGCCCAAAATTTACACTGTGCTATTGATCAGGTAAAATTCAGACATGCTGGGGTAGCTTTAGTTTTGCGATTTATAAATCTACTATGACAAACTACGGTGTTAGTAATCTGCAGTATAGGTACAAACAAGTGCAGTTTAGATCAGTTCATGTTTGTGCAGAATATGATATCCCTCCAAGGTCTCTATCCCTTACACTGCAACAGGTATGCTAATAATTTAAAAGCTTGCTACTTTTTTAGTTACAGTACACTACGCAGTTGTTAAAGGTGTTTTACTGCAGTACAGCAAAATTGTGTATTCTTTCATTTTTAGGTCGGTAATGTAAATAAGCTATATTTTTCCTCAGGGGGATGTGATGTATTTTATCACTTTAGATAATAATATATTCAATACAGGTTCAAAGTAATTTGGTTTATCAAATACATTAAAGGAATTAGACACTAATTTGGCATAATTCTGGTATTAGATGTTCAATGTTGTCTTACCCTGCAGTTTGATGAAGCTAGTGTTGAAGACATTATTATCATGAAATGCCTTGCTCTTAATATTTACATTGCAAAAAATAACAATTTTGGAAACACTGCAAAGGAACACCTTTTATTGCTTTTTATTTTCCCCATTTTGGTGTATTTCATTTTATATATTGAACTTAATGTTAAGTGCTTACTGCTGAAGCAGATATTATGTGTCAAAGTGTATCGCAAGCATATTGTAAATCATTGAGACAACTGACAGTCTGCTTAAAATGGGAAAAAGTTGACTTTGGGAGCGGGGTTACTTCTGCAAAAACAAATTAAATCCTTTGTTGTCCTTGTGTGTTTGGAACTTCCATGAAAGTGTCAACATTTTCTCTCAAACTAAATATACAAATGATACCATTTGAAAAGAAAACTATGAGCAAGTAAAGATTTATAATTCATGTAATAAAATTGTTGAGTTTCCTCCTGTTAAGTGAGTTTTGATAAACTGACTTTATTATCCACACATTTCTCTTAAAACTGATTAGAGACTGCAGATAAATTTTATCTTCCGCTAGATTAGTTTTCTCTGAATGGTATCAATGTCAAACTTCTATATAAAAGTTTGTTTTTTGTTTAATTAAGCCATTTGATAGTGACACACATGGAGTTTCTGCTCTCACAGATTCCCTGTATCACCAACAGTTGCATATAAAGCACTAGCTGATGTGGATTTGTGGTAATTTCTCTCCAAAGGGGGCATTCCAGCAGGAGGTAGTGGGAAAGGAAGAGGAGCAAAACGCAAACAGCAAGATGGAGGGACCACAGGAACAGCCAAGAAAACCAGAAGGTAAATGAAAGACACAGGCTAAATGAAGTAACTTAACAGTGGCAGATGGACAAAGTACAGGAAAATATAGGGAACACTCTTGTATCGGCCAGGGTTATGAGGATGGTCTTTCTTAACGGCAGAATAAGTGCCTCCCATCTTTGACGCAGTTCTGCACGTGCTATTTGGAAATTAAGAGGGTGCAACCTTGTTATAAACTTTAATCTCCCACAATTCAAACTAACATCTTGATATAATCTGTCCTCACACTAAACTGTAGACCATTATATAATACAAACTTCCTGTATGTGACTATACCTGTTTTAGAAACTGTCACTTTGAGCACCACTTAAGCTCGTCAGAGGTGGGATGCTGTAGTCATCTGCATGTCTTTGTAAAAGGCAGTGAAGGAGGAAGTATTGAAGGGTGGCTTTGCTTAAGGAAATGGTTAGAATGTTGTTCGTGTCTCTAGCAGTTTATGGGGGTGTGGTTCCTGGCAATTATGCTGAAGTAAATGCTAACATTTTCCCTTGTGCTTCTTCCAGTGACCCTTTGTTTTCTGCTCAGCGCCTGCCACCTCATGGTTACCCTCTGGAGCACCCTTTTAATAAAGATGGATATCGTTACATTCTGGCTGAGCCTGACCCCCATGCGCCTGACCCAGAGAAACTGGAGCTAGACTGTTGGGCAGGAAAACCTATTCCTGGAGATCTCTACAGAGCATGCCTATATGAACGAGTCCTCCTAGCATTGCATGACCGAGGTAAGCTGGATAGCCAGCTCCCCATATGAGGGATCTTCTCTGTAACCTCACTGTCTCAATTAGTAAAGCTTCAAAACATAATTGTGCTGGGAAACAGACATAGATATTAAATTGAGCATCGCAACCTTTGATCAGTTCACTCACCCGCTTGTTAATCACAAATTGCATCTGTCTTTCTAACTACTTTAGCACCTCAGCTAAAGATCTCTGATGACAGACTGACCGTTATCGGAGAGAAAGGATACTCCATGGTACGAGCCTCGCATGGGGTGCGGAAGGGAGACTGGTACTTTGAGATATCTGTGGATGAGATGCCTCCAGACACAGCTGCCAGACTTGGCTGGTCGCAGCCACTAGGTAAAGTAATTGCTGAAGACCCCTTAAGAAAGCAAAGCTGCTTGCTCCGGTTTTCATTCCCTGCATTTTGGGTAGCTCAGATCACTCAATAATAAGCCCCAGTACTAACTCTAGAGAGGAAATCGATGTTGATTGGTTCTGGAAGTGCTAGAACCCTTAAGTGTATTTTTCTGAGAATGATTGGAGCAGGACTGCTGCAAACCCTTTGGAATATTGTGTAGTGAGTCATAGTGCCCGAGTGCCTAGTTTTCTGCTTGAGTACAGATTAGTCCTGCAGACTGTTGGCTTCACTGTTGCTTGCTTGGCCTCGCTAATCACTTTAGGGTTTATTAACTCTTTCTAGTCCAGTTCAACAGTCCGTGCCATAGTTTTAAGAGCCAACAGCAGGTGTGTCATGAATATTTATGAAGTAAATATTTTCAGTATTAAGTGGAAAACTTTGCACTGAAACACACAGAAATATGTAGCCTGGAAGGAAAAATCCCCGTTTCATGTACAATTAGATGTTAGTGCCTGGTAAACCTAGCTGCTTTTAGAAACAGTACATTCATGCAAGGTCCTGAAGAAAAGGATCTCATGCTTCCTGGTCTGACATCTGGTTTTCTACAGGGAACCTGCAGGCTCCCCTAGGCTATGACAAGTTCAGTTACTCCTGGCGCAGCAAGAAAGGAACAAAGTTTCATCAGTCCATAGGCAAACACTATTCAGCTGGCTATGGGCAAGGAGATGTACTGGGTTTTTATATCAGTCTTCCTGAAGATACAGAGACAGCAAAGTCATTGCCTGATACCTATAAAGATAAGGTAAGCTGGATTCCTCTAGGCTGTGCCTAGCTGGTCTCAATTTGTTTAACCATACCAGACCTTGGCTATGATAAACAGGGCTCCACACTTGAAGATGTAGTAGCCCAGGCTCTGTGATGAACTGGAGTCCCTCTAACTGAATGGGAGGCAAATAATGATTTGTTAACTCTTACCACTGACTAAGGAAGTAGCATGGTGTGATGGTCTAGAGGGCTAGTCTTAAAAGCCCCAAATGCCTTATGTAAACAACAGTCCTTACCTGAATTCCAGACACTACAAGCGAGGGTCAGATGAGCAAGAGACAGGAAGAGCGGGACTACCTCCCGGTTATTCAGTAAGGCACATCCATGTCTTGGTTCCGTGAATGTGCCAATCAATAGAAATGCTGCAGATGGGACTAGTTCAGAATTCTGATTCCATACTTAATGGAGCCTCGTTTGTCATTGGTGACCAGACATTGATATATCTGGGTCTCCAGTCATTAGGGGCTTGTGTACTAACCAGTCCTATCGCATCTGGTTACCATTAACTATATTACAAAAAGTAATGGTGTGAATGTCTTGCAGCCTGGCTCTGTTGCTTACCTTTTTTAGGCTTTGATCAAGTTCAAAAGTTACTTGTATTTTGAAGAGAAGGATTTTGTGGATAAAGCAGAGAAGAGCCTAAAGCAAACTCCTGGAAGCCAAGTAAGTTGGATGTCAGGAGTGGGGTGGAAACTTGAGACCAGACACTTTAGAAATCCATAGAGAACGCTAGAGCACCACAAATCTATTGAACAGGTTCACTCTACATTCCTTTATAGATTTTCACTTAAGATTCTTGGTGTTCATTTATTTGAATCTTATCACACCCTTTTACAAGGATGTCAAGTTGGATGGTCTCTGTTAGGCTTATACAGACTTGACTAAGCAAGTAATGCAGCTTGGGTTACACCTTCTTTGACCTGTAATAAAACACTGCAGCTAGTTACATTTTGTGGAATGCAAGACTTTAAAGACTGACTTATTTTTCAGTTACAAATGCACGAGGCATCTTGCAAAATGAAGTAGAGAGATAGTTGCTAACAGAGCATAAAGCCTAAGTCAACAAATTGGGGGATGGGGAATGAGAGGAGGGTGGCTACAAATAATGTAGGGCTAGTCAGTAAAGCATGAACGCGCCTTGATTCAGTTACTGTTTCTGTTTTGCAGATAATCTTCTATAAAAATGGTGTCAGCCAAGGAGTTGCCTTTAAAGAGATTTTTGAAGGCGTTTATTTCCCTGCCATTTCTTTGTATAAGGGCTGCACGGTAAGTACATACTGAGGCAAACGTACAGCTGGTGGTGCTTGGGGGACAGGACGTGTGTTATTTGTGTTGGGATAGTGCAGAGGTGGAGCAGAACCCCATTGCACTAGTCAATGTGCAACCACAACACAAAGGGTCCCTGCCAGCATACCATCTAAATGTGCAGTGGGGGAGGAGTCTAACAGAACTAAGCTTATTCCAATGATGTGGGCCTAGTGCTTTCTGAGTACTCTTGCAATAGCTCATCTGCCTACTGTGGGCTGCAAGTAGATGTATAAAGAGACTCCACTTGAAGCTACTCTTAACTTTAGTTCTGTTGTATCACTAGTCTCCATAAAGCTGAGGCAAAGCTCTTACCTGTGGTGGATGAGATCATAGCTTTCCATGTCACCTAAAACCACCCAGCCTGTTAAATGCTGAGTGAGCAATTTCCCGTGCTTTGTGTCATGCATGTCCATCTGATGCGAAATAGATCTACTTCCCTGTCACAGGTTTCAGTAAACTTTGGACCGTACTTCAAATACCCTCCAAGAGACATCACTTACCGCCCCGTAAGTACTAGTTCATAACTACATTCGCTTTTTCTTGTATCTCCATTCTATCAACAAAAGAAAGTTCAAGATTGAGTGGACCACTCAGTTGTCACTTGGTTCTCTTTTGGAGGGTGGCAAGGAGAACCTAATCTGACTGTATAAAGAGGCATTAATAGTAACTTTGTTAGGACAGCTGCCTTGCCAAGGTGTGTGTTTGAGCAACATTTTGAGGGGAAAAATAGACTAGGTTTTAAAAGTCCAAAAGCACCATCTTGGCAGGATCTGTCAAGTACCTCAAGCTAACTATTTCCCTGTAGTTTACATGTGCAACTTTAGACTATGTTTTTATCCCATGATGTGCTTGAAGTGCAGTTCCTAAAGCAAGGCACTCTTTACCTCCAATATATTTACCAGAAGTAAAATTAGGGGGGAAAATCTCAAATCAAGTGGCAGTCTTAATCTTTCCCATTACCCTGTATTGCAGACTCTTGCTTCTGACTCTATTGAGAGCAAGTTAGAAAAATTCAAAGAAGGATTGGACATTTGTTTGGCTAACAAACATGAATTACTTACTGTTTGAACTGGAGTATATCTTTCAAAAAACATGCTTAGAGGCCACATTATCCCACATCTGCCTCCAGTCCCTTATATTGAAACATCTAGACTAAACTGGCCTAGGAATTGCCAGACTGGATCAGACCTATGTCTTCAAATATTAAGGTTGCATCTAAAAATATTGGGGAGGGTAGAAAGAAGCATTTTGCCTCTGAAGCATCGCCTTAGACTACGTCAACTCCAGTGTTCCATCTGTGAACGTATGACCCCAGTCACAAATGGAAGTTATTGCATCAGGTATTCCTTGAACTTTCCTTTGTCCACCAGCTCTCTACTTTGAAAAGGGCGTACGCTTGCCAACCATATTGTGTGGTGGGGGATTTAAGTGTTTTTTTTTCTAATAAATCATCTTAAGAGTTCCTTAGACCAATTCCTTAACAGGTATTAAAATAGAGGGATGAGCTAGATTAGAGTGGATGAAAGCCCTGTATGTGCATTTCATTGCTTAGTGTAAGACTCTGGTAGTTTAAGGATTATTGCCTTTTCCATAGGGTATATTCTAGCAGAAAACATTCCTTGAAGGCAGTTTTGCCCATTGCTATATACACGAAGACTTGTGTGACAGAAGTAAGGTGACTTTATACTGAAGTTAACCCATTTCCCATCAGAGAAGTGATAGAAAACAGCACAGTGCCAAGCTGTGCTCTGCACCCCAAGTAATTAAAGCAGGACTGCTGTAACCTCTCCTCTTCCCCTTCCCAACAGATGAGCGACATGGGCTGGGGTGCTGTTGTAGAGCACACATTGGCAGATGTCTTGTATCATGTGGAGACAGAAGTTGATGGAAGACGAAGCCCACCGTGGGAGCCCTAGAGGAGATGCTGTATATACGGATATCTTAAACACTGGACAAACATGGTTTATTTCTAGAGAATTGCAACATCAGTTTCTGAACCATCACTACTTTGTAAAGAATAAACCACGCTCAGCTGCTACCTAACTGGCAGGTATTTATAGAGGGTTGAGGGCTTGGGTTATTGGTGGTGTTAGGTGTACACTATATTTTAAAAACCCAACCTCCGCCACCAGGCCAGTGACTTGTTACATGTATTGTGCTACTCAGTGGTGTCTTCTGGAGTTTTCAGCTAACTGTATTTTTAACAAGTTACTGGAATGAGTATTTGATCATATCACAACTTCATTTAATATCTAGCTTAGTCACCGCACCAGGAGTGGGCAATAGCCATACAGCCCTGCTTCATCATACATTTCGGTTGAGCAGTTGTAGCCAAATACCTTAACACAGGTTAGTATAAGCAGCTGTGTTGAAGGATTTTTAAAACTGTAAACAGCTTCCATACAAAAGGGATCTTGCTGTACCCAAAGTACTATGTAAAACTGAAGTTAGGGGGGAGAGATTGTGATTTTTATATTAACTGGCAACCAGTTTAAAATAAAACCTTTCCCCAAACTTGTTAGAGCTTTTGTCTGTTTCATGGCTAAAGTCTTAAGAGCCTTGATCTGGCACACCACCTACGCTAGGGAAGTTTGTGATGTGCTCTTAGCTTGACCCCCCTTTCTCCAGGCATTGTAGGAAACAGTGCAACATCCTTGTCCTGTGTAGGAGTCAGAGTGTAAATGCATACTGCAGGGGCTATTCACTAGCACTGTGACCACCTGATGTAAGTTAAGGTTTGACTTGGAGAGACCAACAGCTGTAAGCTACTTTTCAGGCCAAAATAAAAGGTTTATTTTGTTGTGAGTAGGTGTAGAGAGCGCAAGCAGAATTAAGATTAAATTCCAGGGGCCAGGCTTTTAAGCATACTATCTTGTACAGCCTCAACAATTTAGATAAGTTACTAAACCACTACCTTATCCTGGAGGAGTATGTCTCTAATCACAGTGGTTTGTCTCTTTGCCACACAGCAGTTGTCTTACAATATATGTTCTGCTACAAGTCTTCTTCCCACTCACAGGTTTCTTACAGATAACACTACTAAGAATGGAGAGTAAGGATTTTTATGAAGCTGTTATATTTGCACTCTATGGTCTGGATAAAGAGAGCTAGGCAAGAATTTTAATTTTTCAGCTATATATTTTAACAGCATCTATACATCACATTGGATTATTTAAACTACATCAGTACATTAGGCTACTACAGAATTACATTGCAAATATTTTAGTGTTCTGCATAGCAACAGTCTTATCTCAGCAGGGCACAGGAAGTGGTTGGTTCTAGAGAAGCCAATTATTGCTTTATACTACAAGGTAAGACAAGCATTGTTTAAGATTTCCCTAGTGGATAAGGAACCCCCACCCACTAAAATAAACTTGTTTAGAGCTCCATGGTCACTGAGAATAAATATTAAATAGTCCATTATGCATGTCTATACAAGAAAATAAATACCTGCAAACTGGCTTTATAAATTAACTTCCTACAGCTGAATTCCACTGAGTGCAGAACTAATGCTGGTGTATTGGGTTCTTAGGTAAAAGTGTAAGCTTACAAAGATGCACTGTCCTACTCTAACTGTATAAAGTGTCTTATGAGAAATCAAGTCAGCCACTATCCAGCCTATTAAAAAACAAGACAAGTTACACAGCCCCCTCTGAAAGGGGGGGGAAATAAGTACATGCTGACTGCCTCAAATACTGTGATCCAGTTGTATTCAACAGAGCAGGCTACTTAGTTACTTTGCTGCTCTTTTCAGTCAGCAAAGAATGTAACTTACATTAGCACATTTAAATGAAACCGAAAGCTATCTTGGTATAAATTGGCAGATCTCCCTTTGCACTAACAATTCAATAATAGGATCTGCCCAGGAATTGATTTTGGGATATTGCAAGATACCAAACCTGTAACTCACTTCTGATCTTAAGGCTAAAGAGTGTTCCTGTACAGCAAAGTACCTATGAGAGAAATAGAAAAGTGGAAGCTGAGGGTTAAGCTGGAGCTCTCGCTGAGTGTTCTACTCTGTGCCTTGAAGTCAAGGCCCCTGTTTGATCAGAAGTAGTTTTGCTGTGAAACTATCAAAAGCTGTTGCAGAGCACACAGCCAGCAACACTGAATCCTCCTATGTGTAATCACACAGAGCAGTAGCCTTTTCAGTCAGTCACTTAAACATACCTTCTGGGGGATTTTGAAGTGGTTGCCTACACCAACAGATCTGATATGTTCAGCTAAGAAGGGAGCCCAGTGGGGTGGTGGTTGGAGGCCTAAGTGCCCATTGTTGAACTCAATGTGGCATTAAAAACCTGAACCCATTCGTTTACCCAAAAAAAGCCCCAAAGCATGTCTCAGATAACACACTACACGGGATAATCACCTCTGAGGCGAAATCTAAACCTCAGGTAGGCTTCTGGCTGTCCCTGAAGATGCAAATGCCACCGAAAGTTAATAGTTCTTTAGGGTGCAGCAACGACTGCTTCAGCAGCTGACAGCAATTGGAGTGGCTGTGGTAGCCAAACGCTTGCGGAGGTGGTTGGCAAAGTCTACCTGGGTCTGGGAGAGTACTTGGTTGATTATCGTCTTAGGCAGCCAGCCCTGAAAAAGAAGGAGTGTGTTAAAGTGGAGGTATTTCCTGGGCCTAAGGAGTAGGAGGTTGGAGGGAGCCAACCTTGCACCTTAGGTTGCAATGAGATTGGCCAGTGGGTTTGGATAAAACATGAACCACTTATTTCTGGTTGGAAAGAGCTGGACTTTCCAGTGAAGATGAGATAGTTTTCACCTGACCCACAGTGGGAATTACTTCAATCAGGAGAATTTCATTTCAAGAAGTTAAACAGCTGCTCGTAATTTCTTAACCTTAGACAATGTTCAACCACCCCCTTCCTAAGGAGTCTGCCTGAGAGGACTCATTTATACTGTTTGAATGCAGTTCACCGTGTGCACTTACCTTTAGGTCAATGCTGAGTAGCCAGGTTAACTTGGTCTGCGAAGGATTTTCAGCCAGTGGACGGAGAACCATACAGGTGGGACCGTTCTCAGCTCTGGAGAAGGGCAGGAAAACATTGCATTAGGAAACCAGGGACAATGATTTACCATCCAAATGTGTGTGTCTTCTGTACAGTCCGTTTTAAAGGCAGGAGGGTGGCAATACCTCACCTCTCAGGCCAAGAGGTGCTACATACACTACTCTCAGGCTGGAGTTTGCTACAGAGCACCAGAAGATGCTTCTAGGGAGAGGCTGCAGCATGCTCCCAGCAGCCAGAAGTTTCCCATGGCACAGTCACTGCTATTCAGGTAGTGGCTTTGTTCCAGTGGGACTTGGCCAGTAGTCTTTCTGCTGATTTAAGTCTCTCTAGCCCTTGACCCCAATTTTTTTTAAATTCAGGTTAAATAAGGGACTTTGAAGAATAGATCTGCTTAACACAGGTGTAAAGTCAGTACTGCAATGAGTGCATGTGCAAAGCCTGGCTGCTAGGCTGAGAGTGGAGGGACGAGCTGCTACTACCACCATGCTATTCACTAGTG
The DNA here is from genome assembly GCF_027887155.1 of Malaclemys terrapin pileata. NCBI lineage: Eukaryota > Metazoa > Chordata > Testudines > Emydidae > Malaclemys > Malaclemys terrapin. The sequence continues at coordinate 128,449,887 of NC_071506.1, read as the reverse complement.
GGGGTGCAGCCCACGCTCCTTCCTGGCGTTAAATTTAAAAATTGCTCAACTATAGTTTCCTATGGAGTGGAGAAATAAGGGTGCATTTACTAGACACCTGGTGGGAGAGGAGGGAGGGCCAGTACCAGTCAAAAGGGAGCAGGGGCTGGGGAAGTTTAGAGTCCTGCCTATTTTACACCTTTGAATCTTTCTTGGTAATGGGAATGAGATAACAGATCAATTCCCTGCCACAGTGGCACCTCCATCTTGGCTGCTGAAGACTGAAATGCTGTAGGGGCTTTGAGCTTAGTAAAGGGACATCTAGGTGAAATTTAATGGCATGTACTATGCAGAAGGTCAGACTAGATGATCTAATAGTCTCTTCTGGCTTTAAACTCCACAAAGTGAAGAGCCTCCTGTTCCGTGGCATTTAAGGCCAGGAGCTCCCAGGAGATGGTCTGTAGTACATAGGAGGGCAGGCTAGAGCATCACCTAGATACCTGTACAGTAGAACCCTGTTTAGCTGGTTTAAGTGGGATAAACCAGAGAATGGGAAAATGCAGTGCTATCTAGTGCCCATAAGAGAGATTGCCAACTTCTAGCCCTTGAGTCTTGGTTGGTTGGTGAATGCCAAGAGCCAGTTAAGGGAGGACTGGAGAAACAGGATGTTATAGGCTACAGGATTTCAGTCTTTGGGGAGAAATTGAGATATGACCACTGCCCAAGGCCCAGCGATGGCAGGGAATTGCTAATGGGACAAGATAACAGCTCAAGCAAGCTTGAAATGTATAAAATAGGCAGGACTCTAAACTTTAACATACTCACCAGTTTTACAGCCCTCTTCCCAAACTAGGCTGGTAACAGGAGACTCTGTACTTCAGTACATCAGCAGCTCCCAGAGCTGGCAGACGTACATGGGCTAGTTCCGCTCAAGCTGTTACTTCCAACGTGGCCTCTTGGGTTAGCCACTCCCCTACAGTCCCACCAGACCCCCAGCTCTGGACTCAGACAGCTGCAGCCACACTGCTGTGTGCACCCAAGCTGGGAATGGCGCCTCCCACACGCTGTGCAGATGTCCCCTTTCCTGGCTGTCCAACTACTGCTGCTACTTTGGCTCAAGGTTGGTAAAGCAAGATAACAGTCGGAGGGCTCCGTACCTTATAAATCCCTTCTGTTCTGGCATCGCTCCGTAGTTTGTGGCCATCCCTGCCAGGACACATGTAGAGCCCCGTCTTCTAGAACACCGCACGCTGACAAAGTCCCGTGGCCCCACCACATTGCCAGGCGTGGCCGCAGCAGTCTCATGGGTGATCACGGTGTCTTTCCCAATCTTCTGGAGAATCTGGACAGTGACAGTTACACAACGTTAAGCAAAGCCAGCATAACATGGCTGGTTACACAACCGTTCTATTTAATAGCCCAGGGGTTGTGGTGTATGTCTCTCGGTTACTGTGTCTGTGCCACACTTATCCCTAGGACTCCCTGTACTAGGAATCTTGCAATGCATTTAATAAAATTCTGTGCCTTCCTCTCCCCAGCCCCAGCCTGCTGTGTCTACCTCATTGGCGCCGTAGTCCCGCGACACTGAGGGGGGCTGTGTTACAGATGAGGGGAATGGATTTCGGTATTCGACGGTAACGTACACGGTGCTCTAGGAGCAGGCTGTGCTGTGTGGGAGAACGTTTAACCTAGTGTGAGATGTGGCTATCAGGCAGGCAGCAGGCCAGCTCTGTTACCGCTTCAGTGTATACACTACACACGCCCACTTGCAGTAAGATTCCCTAACCTCCACCTGGAAACACAGGCTGCTCAGATAAAGAAATGGATTTCTACCCTTTGCTGACACCTTGTGGCTATTGCCAAACAAGCTCCACATCAGCTGCAAAGCAGAGCCCAGATAACGGCCGAAGCTTGGAGCTGGCGCTCAAAGGCTGGAACGCCCTTCGGCCCAGTTGTATTTACCCCTTTGGGCACATTAGACGTTTCTCTCTTTAAAATATATAGTAGAAAAACCCTTTAGTTTACTGCTTAATCATAAAGGCCCCTCTTCAGCAAAGCATGTACTTAAGTCCTTGGCTGAATCGGGGCCAAAGCAAGCAGTCCTCCCTCTTCGGAGGACGAATGCAGTTGAGTCTCTCACCTTGATTTCCTTGATGCTTGGATTCCAGTCTCCCATCTGCTCCATTCTTTCCACCAACTCATCATACACAGAGTTCAAGGGCTGGTCCACAACCACCTCCAGCCGGAATACCTTCCCAACGTCTGGGAGCATCTTGCTCAGCACTTTGTCCCCATTCCCCTAAAGGAAGCCCCGAAGAGTTAGTATTCCCAGTAGGTTCAGTTAAGAAAGGACAAGTTAGAAACCACCACAAGTCAGAAATCCTACCGCTATGGTCTCAGTTTTCCAGCCATCCTGGTCCCCGAGGATGCTGAGCGATTTCTGGAGGGCTTCCTCTCCCTGTTTAATGTAGGACATCTCCACTTCACTGAAGGGCTTCTCCTCCAACCTGGAGCCTGAAAGGGGTTGGAGTAGAGGGTTTTACTGGGGCATTTATGCAGTGCTGTTTGCAGCTCTATTCTCTCAATGAATGTCCATTGCATTGCATTCCATAGGACAGAATAACTTAGCTGAACTAAGTAACCTTTCCAGTCCGGCACCAGTGCTGGTGGGCTTAGGAGTGATGCTGGTTTCCTGCTATCTTTCTGTGTTTATATTTTGCAGAATAGGCTGTGCATGTCTATGCATCAGCAGGTTTGAGTCTATATCACAGCTGCAGCCTCTTAAAGGACCTGAGCCCCAATCCTGCTCCTACGGGAACCAGGTGCAAGACTATCAGGCTTGAATGGTGCGGGATCACCCCCTTTGCTTGTCATTGTACATTTGGCAGACTATGGTACTTACTGAGTAAGGAGCTCCTCCTGCGAACTTGGTTGATCCATTTACTGGGACCAGGGCCAGCAAAGGCGAGTTTATTCAGTTCCTGGCTGATGGCAACAGCCGCCTGCCTTCTCAAGCCTTGAAATGAGAGGGTCAGATTGAAATGAAAAGAGCTACGAACTTCACAGTTTACTTTTCAAGCTTCACTGTTTGTGACCCTGCCTGAAGCTAAAGCTGTTCCTGGCCAATTTCCTCCCATCAGGCCCACGCTGATTTTTTCTTTTAATTTTATTTACCTTCCATCATCACCGGCTCTGTCAGTACATCTACAGAAACAGGGTTTATCATCATCCACACACGCTTGAAGCAGCAACATGTGTATACAGCAGCTACATTTGGTTTGCTTTGGATTTCTGCAAGAGTGGTGCTCTTTTAAAAAAAATCCATTTAGGCCCTTCCCCAGAGTAACAACTGTATTTGGAGACCAGATGTGGAGCCTAGGATGTGCAAAACACGGGGAACGGGGACTAGCCACATCCCGGGGGTGGCTTAGAATCCAGCAGTTCACAACATCGGAAAATTCACCTGGCACTGAGACTAGAAGCTGTTTTAGAAACTCTACCTATGCTCCTACTTTTCCAATTATACAGCATGCTGGGATTGGAGAGCTGTGCACACCAGTATGTGCAACACCACACCAAACAGAAGGGAGGCAGACTTCTTCCAAACCTGCAGAATGCCTTTTGCCAAAGGAATGGTCTTTGGCATAAACCTGGTGCGATGTGTAATCTAGACCTCAACCTGCTTCCTAGTCCAGCAGAAACCGAGATAGCCAGAAGTCAAGAAGAGTCTGTTGGAAGTTTCTCTCTCTCTCTCTCTCTCTCTCCAGCAGTTTGGAAAAGAGAGCAGATTCCTAGCAATTGGAGTGGATAATCTAAGTCCTTTCCATGTGAGCTCTTCAAGGCAGGGAGCATGTTTTATCTGTACATTTATGGCACTATAAACAATAGCCTCCCTGGAAACACAGACTGTTCTGTGTTCAGAAACAGGCATACCTTTCCCCATCCAGCTAGAAAGAGTCTCCTGGCAACAAAAAGGGGAGAGGAACAGATTTTAAGGCCAGCTGGGACCACTGGGGACATGGGACAGACCTTTAACTCCAAGGGAACAATGACAATTTACACCAGCTGAGGGTGTGAGCTGCGTAACACACAGCAGAGAATGCCCCAGTGATCCCTGCTGGCAAACAGGGCATAGAGCAGGGGTGCCTCTAGTTGCTCAGTGTTTGGGGCAATCAGGGGTTGCAGAGTACCCGTAATAGAAATAAACATCACTGCTAAGGAGCAGGAAACGAGGTACTTTGAATCTGACAGTCAAATTCACAGCAATGGGGCCTTCAAGCCACACACCACCACCCCGCCCCAGCCCAGCTCCTGAGGCAGCTGCTGCCCCAGTGACAGCTGCACGTCCCCCTCACCGGTCATGTTGCGCAGATGCCTGTAGGAGATCCCGGCACACAGTTTGAAAGTTGCTGGCAGCATTTTTCTTTTCTGGTCTCAGCTCAGTCTTCCAGCGTCAGTGTCTCCGGGGCTGCCTCTGCTGGACTAGTGTTTCTCTGCTGCAGCTCTCCCCACTCGCAGCCTTAAATACTCCAGCTGAAGGATGCTGGTTAGTCAGCAGAGAGATAAGAAAAGACATCACTTACCCAGGCCTGCTGGGGGCCAAGGCCAAAACCTTCTCATGCATCTGTCATGTGGGCAGCGTTACAAGAGGCAAAGCTGATTAAGGGAACAAGCCTATCCTCCCTTGGCTACATTAACCCTCTGCAGCCAACCAGACGTTCTCTCTCCAGAGCGACGGCTGAGCACAGTTAGACGGACCTAGTCCCAAAGCAAAGGCCGCCAGCAGGCCAGTGCTTGGAGTTCTTGCTGAACTATAATACCGATTCCCAGGCATGTAGCCTAGCGCCACCCGAATGCAGGTGTCCAGCACAGACTGAGAGCGGCTATCTCCCATGCGGTGATAGACATGGTCACCACAGCTTAGACTGCAGTTCGCCCCAGGCGTGGGGTGTTTTTCTCCCCCATGATTGGACAGCTAGGCCCCAGAGACTGCCATCCATTGCCCTGGATCAGTGCAGCAGGTCACAGGGAAGGGCACTGGATGGCTCACGGGGTCGGCAATGAAACCTGCCTTCACCTAGGACAGGGTTCCCCTTTGGAGAGGTGCTCACAGGCACTGGCTGGCTATTGTAGAGGGGCCCGGGAGTGCCAGGCTAGGGTAACTGAATGGAGCACCGGCGCTTTAAGGAACGAGTTGCATGGATTTGCAAACACAGATCTAGTTGTAACAGGCAGGGCTGGTGGACATGTCCTTTAACTTAGAAAACATGATCTTTAAGGGGGGAGGGGAGAGGGAGAGACGCAGCCTCAGGAAGCCAGTGGAGTCAGTAGCCTTGGGCAGAGCATTAGGAAAATAGAGACCCTGCGTGCTGCTCGGCCCCGGGACAGCCGCATGCACCCCTTACAAGGGGCATATCCCATGAGGGGGGCTGGTCTGGCAGCGCGGCCCCCTGCGGATTCAGTCTGGATGCTGGGCATGAAAGGATCCAGCCTCTGGAGCGTGAACAGGAGCAGACCTGGCTGAGGAAAGACGCCGCTGGGGGAAGGGGAGGTGCTGTATAGGCAGCAGTCCCACCTGTGTGAGCGAGGATGGGGGAAGTCGGTTGGAACTATGGCGTGGGGCTACACAGGCATCTCTGAGCAGAGGGCTGCCCCATTATGTACATCCTTGCACCCTCAGAAGCCCCTCACCTGCCCCCCCCCAGTGCCTTGAGTGGTCTGAACTCAGCCGCCCCCCAGAGCCTCCTGGGAGTGAACAAAACCATTGGCTTTGGGGGAGGGGAACTCCGCACCCCCACCACCCCTTAGGGGCATCACTGACCAAACCTGGCCCTGAGGGTGTCAGCATGCCCCCATCTGAAGCTGGTCGGGATGGAAGGAGGGAATCTACACAGCCACCTAATACAGCTTCCTTGCACAGCGAGTTTTAGGAACAGATCTCTCCCCCCACGCCTACCCCAGGAGCCTGGGCAGATGGGCATTCTCCCGGCACATCGGGGGCAGGGGGACACAATCTGCCCCTCGAGCTGGAGAAGGCTGTCTGGCTCCTGGCTCATCCACTCCCCAGGGCACGGTGCAGGATTCGAACCCTACGGGACATGTACTAACTGAAGCAACCTTAATGAACAGCAGCAGCACTTGGCTTTTATGTGCTCTTTCATCCATAGAGCTCGAAGAGAGGTCAGTACCATCAGCCCATTTTACAGAGGGGGAAACTGAGGCACATGGGGGGACATGCTCAACAATCCAATGGCTGGGAGATGAATCACTGAGGGTGATTAACCATGGGAACAATTTGCCAAGGGGCGTGGTGGATTCTCCATCCCTGACCATAGAGATCTGCTCTAGGGATGATTTTGGGGAGGGTCTCCAGCCTGTGGTTACACTGGAGGCCTGACTAGCTGATCACAGTGGTCCCGTCTGGCCTGGGAATCTCTGAATGTACCAGGTGACCTGGCAGGGCAGGGGACAGAGCCCAGGTCTCCCCATAGGCACTGCTCTGCAGTGCAGTACAGATGCAGTCAGCCGAGGGAAGGGGAAGTCCCCCTACACTGAGGTTTTCAAAAAGCATGTATTTGCCGGGCCAATATCTCCTTCAGAGGTTGGATTATCTCCCAGCAGGGTGGGCAAACTGACAGCGAAACGATAACACTCAAGGATGGGATGACATTTCCCAGATGAGTTACAGCCAGAGAGACAAAGGCTCAGAAGAGCCAGTGAATCACCAGCTGCTTCCTTTGACGTCAGCGTTCGTACCCTTGTGCGGGGAGCCTGACCTTCCACTTGATGTTGCAAGAATGGAGGGGGCATGAGGGCAGCCCCCTCTGCGCCATTAACCCCACAGTCCGGCCTCAAAGCCAACATAGAGGGGCTGGGGGTGGGGGGGGGCATGGCCAGGGCACTGGGCTGGGACTCAGGAAAACTGGGCTCTGTTCCCCAGACCTGCCAGGCAACTCCCCCATTTTCCCTCCGACCCTTTGTCTTGCGAGCTCTCTGAGGCAGGGACGGTCTCCAATTATGATCCCGTGCAGCACCCAACATGGGGTCCCAGCCGCTACATGCTACCATAATACAAACAACTGCTACTACTGAGAGCAAGAACATGCATGTCACCTGCCAGCAGCCTCCAGTTCCTCGACCCGACACAACTCGAGCTGCTGGGCCGTAACAGGTTCCACCCAGGGCAGCATCACAGCTTGGATGCCTGCAGCTGGCCCAGGCGTGAGCGTAGGCCTCGGGCAAGGGTAAAGTCAGGGGCCAGTTCCACACGTGGGAAACGTTTCTCTCTGGCAGATCAATTTAAAAACCAAGCAGCTGCTGTGGGACGCTGCTCGGGCCGTGGAATGGGCTCAGGGGAGATGGGCAAGTGGGCAGGTGAATTTCAGACACAGCCATAGGGCTATCATGTCACCAATTCACCCACCCCTCCCAGCAGAGTGTGTGACTAGCTACCTCCACCCCCATCCTCACCCTGGCTAGCATGCACTTCCCCCTCTCTAAATCATGCTGTGATTGTGTGCCTGAAGGCCACTGCAAAGAAACAAACAAACAGCCTTTTCTGTCATGCTAGATAAGAGATATCGAGCATTTAAGTGAGTAATAAAATCAATTAGCTGGAGCTGCCTGGTAGGATTAGGATAAAGTGTTTTAATACAGACAGATAAACTATCAGTCCTGGCTGCAAATTACACAAGCAACAACTGAAGCACAGCCTGGAGCTGGTTTTCCTCACAACATGGGTCCATTACAGTCCCCGCACCACGCTCAGCTCCAATCAAACATCTCTGAGCAAAAAGGTTTGGGGTGAAAAGTGGCTTTTCAAACAATAGGGATATTTCTGTATGTTTTCCACTCCCCCTCTCCCGCATACAGAGAAAAGGGTCTTTTTCTCTTTCAGAGTATTTGCACAGAAAAGACTCACCATGTTGTGATGCAGCCACAGAGCAGAAAGGTTCCAGGTCTGAGCATGGTGTTCTGAGGGGGACGGAGATCTATACGTACAGTGACCAGATAAAGTCAGCAACAGTCCCTAGAAGGAAAAAAACAGTATGTAAGAAGGTCACATTTCACTCAGGAAGAGTTTTTTCCTCCTATCCCAAATATTGAAGACTCACCTCGGATGTATTGCTTGGCTGGTTCTTTGTTTTGTTTAGAGCGGGTAGAAACACGCAGGGGGAAAAGTGCAATTTTTTGGTGAAAATTAAGATTTTTATTTTTTAATTAAAAAAAAAAAAAAGTTTCCAGACAGCTCTTTTAATGCCAGCTCTTTGCTGGAATTCGCAGCTCCGCTGACAACACAGGCACGGGAGCAAAAGCTGGAATGAAGGGATGGATCCCTCAATAAATTGCCCTGTTCTGTTCAGTCCCTCTGATACATCTGGCATCTGTCACTGTCAGAAGACAGGATCCTGGACTAGATGGACCATTGGTCTGACCCAGTAGGGCCGCTCTTATGTTCTCTGCCATTCGCAGGAGTTTTGAAAGATTTTCCAACAAAACCAGAATTACAAGGCCCATGCCAGGTGTCTATTTGTCTGACTGTATGGCTCCCACCACCGTGCCAGACACCTCCCAAGCCTCCCTGAGTTCAGCCTGGCAGTCCCTGGCAGGCAGGGCAGCATAGCCCCAGTTGACCGAGGAGGAATGGACACACACTCTACCCCTAAGCTGGACTAGAGACGGGCAGTCGGCTTAGACCAGCTTTCCCAACGCCTCCCCCTATGGAGGCGCACAGCTCAGGACATTCCAGTCGGGGATCAAGGCCCATCTCTGGTGGTGGCCACAGCAGAGGCTAGTCTAGCCTGAGAGAGAAGCTGAACCAGACCCCTGAGTGCAGCTCTGCATGCTGACCAGCACTGGCTAGCAGTTCCCCCTCTCCAGAGTTAGCTTGCAGGTGGCCAGTGCTGCTACTGACCCTGCCTCACCTCCTCCCAGAGCAGATAGGTCATATTCAGTTACTTTAACTCTTGCAAAAACCATCCAACACCCAGCTCCAGCTGTCCTGGGGAAAGCCAGTGTGTGAGAGCATGCCTCCAAACAGGGGGCTGCCCACCACTGCCCCTGGAAATAGATGTCAGTAGAGAACACACACCCCTCACCCCCAGAGAGTGGCTCTCTCAGCATGGCTGGTCTGTGGTTTACTCGGTTGGTAACTGAGGTTGTTTTGCAGCCACATGTGTTGGTCCCAGTACTGCATTCTGCCCCACCCCAGCCACTCCACTGGCTGTTGTGAACCTGGACAGCTCTATCTGCAAACCCCAGGGACAGTGCCGTAGGCTCTGCGTTGGTGGGACAGCCAGCTGGACGCCCGCATTGCGGCTGGTGGATAAAGAGTCTAAATGCAATCGTTCATGTCGCGTCTTTCATAGGAATCACGCCCCCAGAACTCCGGAGCTGGACGCAGAGCTGCAGATAAACAGCAGCAGAGGGACAGAAAGTCTAGGCATGGCCAGGGGAACAGTGGTGTTTGCAGGGGAGAGAGTCTCCATGTGCATAGGCACAGGGAGCAGACCACTGTGACAATGGGTAATGAGGAGCCATCCCAGACAGGGGAACCCTGAACCCTTCAAGCTTCATCTTCCCCAGAGGTGCTGGTCAGACTAGGTAGCCCAGAGCCCCTGTGGTTGTGCAGCCTGTACTTATCCACACAAAGCAGTCGCTCCCGAAGGCAAGGCCTCTATTCAAGGACATGGTTTTATTTTGAAGAGTGTCCAAAACCAAAACCACCCCCAAGAGCTCAGGACAGAGCCACCTCTGCAGTTCCTGGTCCCAGACGCTAGTGTCAGTTGTAAGACCAGAAGGGCTGGTGGGCTGGTCCCCTGTGTGACGTGCCAGAGAGTGCCTGCAGCAGAGGGATTGCTGAGAAAGGAGCGCCGTCGGAATGGGACAGGCCGTCTCACTGCACCAACCACCACCGATTTCAAATCAACGTTCTCACCTCCCAAAGCAGAGTGAGCCTGGGTCTCGGAGCGGCAGGGTTCGGATTCCCAGAGCCCAAGGCTCCAGCCAGACCTTCTGAGTAGAACAGTCGAGTCCCGGGAAGCTGACCGCGCAGGCGATCCACGCTCAGAACGTAGCCACAGGTTCCATTTTACAAATCGCAGCTCCAATGCGAACAATCCCACCATGGGGCCCCGGAGGCCTTTGCTGCAGCGTGACCCGCTCCGCAAGGTGCTTTGTTTCTCCTAAGACTCTCCCAAGACAGGGGCAATTGCAACTGGAGGGGTTAAATGTGCTGGCTGGCTCCTCACACCAAGGCAGAGTGGCCCTAGATGCCGGGGTGAAGTGCCACTGCCCGGCTGGCAGGCGCTGGGAGAAATGCCACCCTAGAGACTAATTCAGAGCCAGGATGGAAAAGGCTGCCTGCAGCACAGCGCCAAGCTGCCAGGTTTGTCTGGAGCCAGGACATCGGGGGAGCCTGGGGAAAGACAGGGGGCACCGACGTTAGAGGCCTGCACGCTCCTGGGCAGGGAAAGAGGAGTGACCCAAGACAGGTTATTCACTCAGTATCGTAACAACGCCTGGCTCGGACACAGCTTTCTCCTCACACCCCCGGGAGCCAGGGCAGTGCTATGATCCCCCTGTACAGATGGGAGAGCTCAGTGACTTGCCCAGGGTCACACAGGAAACCTGTGGCAGAGAAGGGCCAATAGACCAGGCTTACTGTAGGGGCAGTAATCGCCTACCCCTTCTATTAGCCACTGGGGCCAAGAGTGGAGAGCGGGTTCCCCTTAAACTGAGCCGAGACCCTACGGGACTGAAGTAAGGGGGTTTCAATCAGCTCCTGGTAAAGGCGGGACGTGAACTGGCAAAGTGCTGAGGATCCAGCATCGACCCCATGGAGCAGAGCAGGGGCTCGCGTGCTCGGCTCACAGCTGCAGGGGGATGCCGCGAGCCCAGCCCGAGCTCACCCTCACACAGAGCTGAGGGTTCTTTGGCTCGTTCGGTTTCCAGAGCAACAGGAACAGAGGCGATTTTCCCTGCTCTCCTCACCGTTTGCAGGGAGCATCCGCGCAGCCAGACCTTGGAGAGAGAGAGAGAGAGAGAGAGACGTGGAAGGCAGGGCTGGCTGCACAGAAGGTACTTATGGCTGGAAGCACCAGATGCTCAATTGCTGCATCAGAGAGGGAGAGGTAGGTGCTGGGTGCCTAGAACCGTCACACTGCCATTGGATCTAATGCTCCCCCAGCTAGGGGATGCAGCTGGTTTCCTCGGGACTCGCTCGGGGACGGGCAGTCGGACACCCAGTCTGGCTGGTTATGCAGGGAAGGGGAGGCTGACAGTTTTGTTACCGGGATTGTCTAGCGGAGGCTGGCAGTTTGCTTTCAGCATGGAAAGGCTGGGCCCCAGGCTCCCAGCGTGAAAGGCCCAGAAAGGACTGTCTGGAACAGACTATTTTCCATCTCCCATCCAGCCGTAGCCTTAAGCACCACTTTGCTTTTAGGCTCTGAGCTCTTTGGGGCCAGGCTGGTCTTTACTCCAGATCTGCCCCCAGCCAGCATGATGGTGCCCAGCCTGGTGACCTCTACGTGCTACTGCACAGAGACATGAAACCACAGCAGCAACGTCCCGGAGGTTCCTCGCCTTCTCTCCTGCAGCTGGGAGCAGGAAGCTCAACAGGCTGTTGGGGTTGAGAAAGGGCCCGTTTCCTATTAGAGACATTTACAAGTCTCTCGTTAACCTTGCTGACATCGCAGGCACCCCAGGCCCAGCTTTGCCCCGGAGCAGGGGCATATGCAGGAGTAAAAGCCAACGGCTTTTGGAGGGGCACGTTGTGTGCCCCTGCCGGGGCCCCCAGAGCTGGTCACTAGCACTCTGGCTGTTTCCAAAGGAAGCCTCCCCAGCTCCCCAAGCATCTTACAATGCAGCTCACCCTCCGTCCTCAACACAGTGATGGACAATAGGGTCCCAGCAGGCCATTGGGATCAAGCTGGAGCACTGCACGCTGGGACCTGTAGTCTCCATAGGGCAGATGCAAGACTTTGCCCTATTACACGGTACGTAGGCGCTCCAGTCGTGGACCTCCTGTGCCAAGCGCTGTACAAACAAAGCCAGTCCCTGCCCCAAAGAGCTCACAGTTTGGGCTGGTCCAAACAGGGTGGATATGGCAACATGCAGAAGTTAGGGGGGTTGTTCCAATCGGAATGACACCCGCCTTTCATGGGACACTTCAAATAGTTTGTTTTGGACAATTTTGCCTTGGAAACTTATCAAAACGAAATTTCCTATTTTTTCTGTCCAAAAGAAACGTTTCAAAACATTTCTTTTCATGGGAGATTTCATCCACGTCGATACCGTTTTGCAGAAACAATTGGTTTAGTTGAAACTGCATTTTCTGGCTGAAAACTATCTGGACACAACGTTTTCAACCAGCCTCATTTAGAATCTTGCCTCAGACACAGGCCTCAAGCCCCTGGCAAACGTATTGAAATACTGCATTCTGTGCCCTCAGCAGTGTACTAAACACAGATCATAAACAGCACCCCTTGCTGCCCAGACAATGACAACACCAGCAAAGAATTAGGCCCTTCTCCTAAAGAAGGACGTGCTATCTAGCTGCCCATGGGGGTCTGCAGCCCATGGGCAGCCCTGATTTAAGGGCTCTATAGTTTGGTTCCCAAGTGAGCCCGGTGTCTGCAATCTACATCCCCTCCACACCCACAGCACACAATCCTCATGCACTTTGGGCTTCTGTGCCTAGTCTCACTGCTCAGCAGCCAGCAATGGGCCCGCAGGGAAAGAGGTCTGGCACCCAAACAAAAGCCCGGTACCCCACAGCAGAGCTCTGCCGCAGCCCGTACTGCTCCAGGGGCTCAGGTGGCAAGCAGCCATCTCAGGGAGATATGGGGCACCCTTCCCCAGGAATGGGGGGCCCAGCAGGGGCAGAGGGGGGTTGATTCTAGCCCCCAGCTGGAGGTGGGGCTGCAAACACAGGCTCCCTTATGCAGGGTGGAGGAAGGAATTTGGAAACAACGGGCCCCCCGATTCCCACATACACTGAGGCCACCTCACCCAACTCTCACCCTGGCAAGGGGTGGAGACCATCTGCTCCCATCTTAAAGCCCCTTTCCTGTGCCAGAGTGGCGTACAGGGGCTGTAATAAGCCTGCGAACCAGGCCTGGCACCTCTGAGCTTCCCAGGGCAGGGAAGGCAACTCAGGCCTGTAATCCCCAGAGCCCATGCTGGGACAGCGGTGCAGGGATCCCAGCCCCGTCTCCCTCCAAGGCAGATATATCAAGGAGCCAGGGCCTTTTGCCATGCGTGCAGCCCTCAAATCCCAAGGTCCTGCCTGCTCCACAGACACCGAGGATCATGGGTCACTTCCCGAGGAGTCAGGGTTCCCTAGGGTCCTTGGCCAAGTTGTCCTCTCCCCAGCCTGCTGCGCAGCGTGTGCTCTGGACATCTGGCTGCTACCCCCGCACTGGCTGCATGTCTAGAGGGCTCTCGTAGGAGATCCATTGAGAGAACGAGATCCCGGGCAGGGCTGACCCCTCTCAGCTCAGCCTGGCATAGTGCAACTAGCCCGTTCTCTCAGACTCGGACCGAGGGCCAGGCTAGTCACGGGGAGCCCAGAGCTGCTGCATTCTCTCTTTGCAGGTGTGTGGAAGTCCCTGCCCGTGAGACCATGCTACCAACCAGACAGTGCTGAGAAGATGCCAGAATCCATTCCCCTAGGAATGGCCTGGGTTACCATGAACCACATAGAGGGGATGGGGAGCGGTAATCAGCCCGACGAGAACACAACATGGTCTCCTTTGGCCCCGGAACCGTCCCTGTGGGAGTCCCACACCATCGTGGTGGTGGCTGTCTTCTGCTGCGTGTGCCTGCTGCACTTATCTGCCTTCCTGTACACCATCTGCTTCCAGATCCAGGGCCATTCCAGGCCAGCCCCCCGCCTGGCCAGCCCCGGTGTCTACGAGGAGAATGAGATTTCCACCTTCCAGCCATCCCCCTCCGCCACAGACACGCCAGCCAGGGCCAACCCCTCCTGAGAGCAGCAAGGGGGTGAATCCAAGACACCTCTGAGGCCAGCACTGCGGCTGGTGTAAGTCAGGGAAGCTGCTGATTTCAATGGAGCAAAACTGGTTTGCATTCGCTAGGGATCCGGCCTAAGTGGTTCACCGGCTGGAGCACATGGTTTAAGGGCCCAGCCACTGTTTGCACCAGTGTGACACAGAGGGGGTTAAATCGCAGCGTCTAGCAGCCTACTGTGTCTTTGATAGGGGCTGCAGCACCAGTCCTGGACACCGATGGCGGATGACGCCGATGGCTGGCAGCCCCGAGGGAGCTCTCCCCAGGCCCAGCGGGGTCTCAGCGTGCTACAAAGGGCTGAGATCATTCAGCAGCCCGACCAGTCCTAGTGGGGGAGACTGTTCCACCTGACCACGCCCATGCCTGCCCCCCGCCCTGCACCTGGTAACTGCGGGAGGGGGGGGGGCCCTCTCCTCCATAGGAGGCAGCACAAAGCTGTGTCATCCCACAGACAGCACGGGGTGGAGCGGGCAGTCTGTGAAATCCCAGGGGAAAGCCATCCTGCAACCTTGGGGGGGCAAGTGCTGCTTAGCCCGTGGACCCAGTGCAGGGTCCAGCCACTGCAGGACCTGGCTCGTGAGGCTGTTGTCAGCCTTTTCCCTGGAGAACCCCCATGCACCAGGCTCCCCTCCATGAACACGGCACATGTGGTGAGCAGGACGGGCTTGTGCCTGGGGCGCTGGGCGGGGACTCCGGAGACACAGGGTCAGGTCCCAGCTCTGCCACATGCTGCCTCCGTTACTCTCTCTGGGCCCCTTCCCGCAGCTGTGGATGGGGAGAAGGACCCTCCCTTGGTCAGGCTGTGAGCTCTCTTGGGCAAGGACTGTCCTTGCTACATATAGCACCAAGGGGTCTTGAGTGCCACCGAAACGTAGCCTGCAGGATGCAAACCCTGCGGCAGCCTCCATCCCAGACCCAGCTGCAAGTACAGGAAGCTTTTTAAGTTGCAGTCACTACAGTGTTTTACCTTGTTCTCCAGGAGCTGGGGATCGAGTCTTCTCTCACGCAAGCAACTCTCTCTTCCCCCAGGCTCCAGACAGGGACTTTTAGCCAGAGGGAAAACGCATGCAGCTTGCAGGAAAAATCCCCCTTGCAAGTGAGCCTGGGAGCTTCCCCTTCCCACAGGAACAAACAGAAGAGCCCAGTCCTCTCTGCACCAGGGCCCCATTGGTGGCACCTGTGGGAGGAGGCTGGTGCTAATTGATCCAAGGCAGCAACTTGCAGGTGTGTGAGGGGCTTTGGCTTCAGTCTGAAACCTGTGCCAGGCTCCGATACAGGTTGAGCCATGGACTAGCTCTCCGCAGGCCTGCCCCATCCACTCACCAAGGGTGGTCAGGGGACTTGGGCACTGCCATCTGGTTTCCCTCCTCACCCAGACGCTGCCTGGGAGCCACGTGGTAATAGTGCAGAGGGTGAGTGCGCCTGGAGGGAGCACAGACAGCTGTCAAGGGTGGGACAGCAAGGACCTGCCACCAGCCTACACTGCAGCACAAGGCGGGGAGCTGCCAATGGCCCTGCAGCTAGGGAGGGGTGTGGAGATGCTAGAATCCAGCTCCCCCACCCCTCCAGGCAGCTGGGCCCCTTTGTCAGCCCCTCCCCACCACGGAGCCCGCCACTGCCAGGAACAGACCTGCTGCCCTCGCCACCACCCCGTCGGCCTGCTCCCACAGCAGGGGTGGAAACGCTCCCTGGGGACGCTTCCCTCAACTCTGCAGGTTGCAGGACTGGCCCCAGGGGGATGAAGGTGAGGAGTCTGAACTATGAGGTGCTTTCCTTTCCCTGGCTGGGCAAGCAGCAAGAAGAGTAACCCTCTGCCTGCACTGGCCATTCCCCCATCGTTGGCCAAGTGCTCCAGGAGCGCCCCAGCCGGCCCGCCGTGGCTGCAATGGGCACTGCTACCAAGGGGGGCGCTTGCCCTGCCATTACTGGGCCTGCTCCTGTCCAGTGCGGGGGGAGGAGGACCTGTCTTCAGCATGGTCAGTTTTGGGGCCCCGAGAGCTGGGGGCAGTACCACCAGTTCTGCAGAGGGCAGCCGGCTGTCGGGCCGGCCCACCACAGAGGGCATCGGCAGAGCAAGGGGGTAAAAGGGCCAGAGCAGAAGTCGGGTCCTGATGCCTGGTTTCCCACAGACCCAGCTGGGCTACAGCAGCAGCCCCTGTGCATTGCAGATACCTGGGTCCCCTGGCAAGGGCCATGTTCACCAGAGCCCGTCTCCCTGCCAGGGTCCCCGCTTGCACTGGCATTCCTCCCCTGCCCTCGGGCCAGATTCTGAGGAGAGATCCTGGCTGGTGGGGTGCACCCCCCACGTTGGGTGCTGAGCTGAAAATCTGACCCTGAGCACACAGCCTTGCACTGCTTCCACCCAGTGGCCAAGAGAGCTCCCTGCAGCTCAGGGGTCTGTGACAACTCATTGAAAAACCGAAGCGCAAAGCCAGGAGGGTTATTTCAAAGACCGTTTTACCTCGAATGGGCTGTAGGGGATGCACTCACGAACCGCAGGGAGGATGAAGAGGCTCAGGGCTTATGGGACTGATCTTATTTGGCGGGGAGTGGTGGGTTTCTAGGGCACATGGGGGCCTGGCAGAGAACCAACAGCTTCTGCTTCTAGAACGGCAGCATGGGCCGGTGCTTAGAGCACAGCAGCAGATTTGGTCACTGTGTCCCCAAGACACCTTAAGGAACAGTCCCGCTCTGTGCCTCAGTTTCCCCATATCTGTGAGATAGATGATGGCACATACCTCTGTTAAATGCTTTGGGAGCCATGGCTGAGGAGCTAAGGAGTGTTATCACTGCAGGAAAACATCTCTTGGAAGGAGCTCTCTCCTCGTTATTCAGAAGATTCTTGTGTGTTGGTTAGCTCAGTGCTAGGCTGGAAGCCTGGAGTCTCCCTTCCATGGAGCAGCACAGGACAGCCAGCTGAACAGGGGCAGCTGTTGCAAGGTATGGCCTCAATCCTGCAATCTTACCTGCCTGGGCTGGCCCCATCACTCACATGGGGCCCAAAAATCCAGCTGCATGGATCTGGTTGCAGGACCCGGCCCGGTCTTTGCACTCCCTACTGAATGGCTTTGACAACCTTGCGTGGCTGATCAGTGAAACGGAAAGTATCATATGCACACACAGCGCTCATGTTTCTAGGGGAAGGTGTGTATATTGTTACTGGTGGGGGGGCAGGAAAACCAAAAATACCTGTATATCCGGAAGTTACAAGGGCACACTCCAAAAAATAAAAATGACCCATGCATGTAATTTCAGTGCTTTACAAAACAGAAGAGGAAAAAAAAGAAAACCAACCTAAAATATAGTCCTGTAATTAAATTACAAATTAGAAAGTTGTAAAAGCTTACTACAAAAATACAGCGGAGTAAGAGGGCTTCTCCTCGATTGGGGTAAAGTGACATCCACTTCTTCCTCTGAGAGGTTGGGTTTGTTGTGTTTTAAATTCCCCATAAACATATCCCTGAAACATAGATGTGTACAAGTCACCACATGACTTGCTTTGCTGCTTTTAGCTTTAAAATGTACATCCAGGCACTCACCATATAAGTATTTACACGTTTACAAAATGTACAAAAATTAAACCATATATGCCAGAATCAGGAATTTACAGTGTAAAAAACCAGTCCAAAGCCCATGGATGCTGAGAGAAAGGAAAATACAAAAATACAGGTGTCTTTTTGCAAGGGGGAAATTCAGTCTTGTTTGGAATCCCCAGAGCTTCCCGCTGGAGAAACTGGCATGAGACAGCACCCTATCCTTGCATAGAAACAGACACTGTCCATGTGGCGCACAGTCTCTCTCTGGACAAGGTCAGTGGGTCACAGAGCATCTTTCAGCAAAAGGCAGTTCTCAGTCTGCTTAACAAACACCCATTTTCTCTCTCACACATCCCGTTTTCAATGGTATCAGAAGACCTTTTCCTCTCTGAAGATGGAGCAGGATACAAACATGGTCAAGAAACTTTCTCTGCCCAGCCCCACCACATAGAATCGTTGTAAGTTCTTCAAAAAACCAAGCAGGGATTATTTCAGGATCTCTGTTGAGGCTCCAGGGATAAGAGACACAGCATCTGAAACAATCTTTCCCGGTTCATTTACACCGAAGCCATCAGTCTGTATTTTTCAGAGGGACAGTCATGTCATCTAGGCCCAAGAGTTACTTTTTCCTAAATGAAGTGTTTCACAGAATTTAATAATTGGATCAACCCGAAAGTGTCAATGAACAACACCTAGTCTGGTTTTACACCTCCTTCTGCAGCATTTGCAACTCACTCTCTGCAATCTTGGGCTGGTTCTGGAGAACTAGGAAGTGAAACCCACTGACACCAACCTGCCTAATTTCTCCCTCCAAGCTGAGCAAAATGCTTGAAGGGAACAAGAACACAACTTTTTGCAACCACTTTCTGTTTCGGTTACTGTTGGTAACGTGAGTGCAGTGGGATCAGTGGTTTTTTAAATTTGGGTTGAGACTGTCAAACAGTCTAGAGGATTTAGACACATCTTCCATTGATGCATCTAAATCTCCTGCAACATTGCACTGTTTTCCCCCTGACCTGTTTGCACTTCTAGCCAAGCAGGTTGCCAAGACCAGGACAAAGCGAGGTCCATGCCAGTCCAGCCAAGCCAATGGCTGGGACACAGACACTTCCAGAGACCAAATCCAGACCCCAACTGCTCAGCTCCAGCAATGCTCCCGGGGGCAGCCTCCCCCATGCACCATCACCCTACATTTCACCAGCACTGGCTTTTCCTTACTTTACAACCCAGCATGACCCCCAATGACAGCCCTGTCTGCACTGGCAAAGATGGGACCCACCAGTCACCAGCGCCGCTGGTGAGAGCCATCATGCGGACCGGGCTCAAAGCCAGGTGAGAGACGGGCCCCAGCCCAGCCTGCACTGCAGCTGCCACCGGCAGGAACTCAGCTCCCAGTTCCACCAGCGCAAACCGGACTGGGGAGGTGAAGATTCCTCCCGCACAACCACCAAGCAATCAGGAGTCCAGCCAGGCCTGGAACCCCATCGCCCCGCTGCGCTCCCAGAGATTCCCACTCCCCAGAGAAGACATGCTCACGCTGGAAGTAATTTGAACGCGGGACCTGCTGAGGTCACCACAGGCATGGCTCAGGCTCCAGCTGAGAGAGGGGAGGGGCATAAGGCTGTAATACCCTTTCTTACTACAGGGGGCAGGTGTCACTCAGACAGAAATGGCTTATCTTTGGGGCACCGCTCACAAGGTTTGCTCTGGTCAGGCCTAGAGGACCATGGCAGGGGGCAGCTTTACCCGCTGCTCTAGGCATGAAGATAGGGAGAGCTCAAGTGGGACTGCACGGCACAGCCTGCCTTTAACCTTGGTTTCCGCATCAGAGAGCCCCTCCCTTGGGACACGAGCTCCCCATGGAGCGTCTAGTTTGGATTCCGATGAGCCAAGCGGCCAGGCAGAACGCGCAGCTCCCTCGACAGCCAGGGGCTGGAAGAGCTGGCTACGTGCCCCGCCGGACCCCATGGCCCACTCCCGCCATTGAGCTCCCCAAGGAGCGGTGAGGCTGGAGAACAGAAGGGGGTTTGTGCATTGGACTTGGAATCGGGGAGAAGCCACAAAGTGCAGCGAGTCTGCGGCTCTCGGCCTGGCAGATCTGGCCCGGCTCAGGAGTCTGCTATTGCCAGCCCCGGCTCCTGGGACAACACAGCCTCATGGGCCAGTCTCAAGAGAGGAGCCCCTTTGGCAACTACTGACCTTGGTGGGGGGAAGAGGAAGGAATGGTTTCACATAAAGAGGAATTGAAAGGGGTTTCCCCTGCCACAGCTCATGATGTTGCTAGCACCAGGCAGAGCTGGGAGCTTCCTTCCCTACCCAGCCCTAGGGGGGAGGGACACCAGCCACTGGGACAAGAAAGAGGGTCTTTACTCTGGCCTCAGCAGGGGAGCAAAGAGGTACCCAGGGCTGTGTGAAGACATCAGAGTCACACTGAAGTCTGAGCGAATGCTGTTTGCGTATTCAGCAACTCAGCTTGGGGGCGATCCCTGGAAATCTCGTCACTCCCCTGCTCAGAGCCCGAGTTTCTTCCGCCGGGAGCGACTCTTGCTTTAGCACCAAAACCGTTAAGAGCAGACAGATCCCCCGGCACAAGGCCGGCGCAGACCCTAAAGATAAAAACATGGCCCACATCTTGCCCAGCGCCGGGCTCCCTGCACACTGCCGGCTCCTAATGTCACACAAACGCCCGCCATGAGACAAGCAGCGCTGGGGCTCAGGTGCCATGAAAACAGATTGCCCCCCCCCCCCCTTCCCACTCAGCAACGGCACTCAGGTCCCATCTGAGCCCACAGCACCTCCCAGCTGCCCGCGTTCCAGCCCGAAGCCAAGACGACTCCCCCGCCTCGGGTCGCTCCTAGGCAAGTGGCAGCCCAGGGGCCCGTGTCCAGTGCTATGGGGGGCAGGGGGTCTTAGTCTCACCCTCTGGGCCAGGCTACAAGCCATCGTTGTAGGCTGCTAGACCCTGTGTAGGTGGCAGCTGAGGGAACCAGGAGTGACCTCCTGCTGGGCCGAGGGCAGAGGCAGGATTCAGAGGAGGACTGACTGACTCTTTGGGACACTTGATTAGAGAACGGAAGCTGCAGTGAGGAAAGCCAGAGGTGCTGGTTTTGGGAGAGGGCGAGAAGAGAAGAAGGGGTTTGGTCATTGCTCCCTTCACCAATTCTCTTCAACAAGGGGGTTTGGGTGCAACTGACTGATGGCCTTCGTGACCCCAAATTAAAAGGACCCCGGGTCCTACCCCACTCAAACAGAGCCTCCTTGCTCCCCTGGCCTGGGCTCCCCCAACCCTGCTGGTGCCCCTCAATCCCAACCCACAGCCCCCCGCTATCCCAGCCCTGGGACCCCCCAGCCCAGAGCTCCACTGGTGCCCCTCAATCCCAACCCGCAGCCCCGCCAGAGGGAAGCAGCAAGGTGGAGAGTTCAGTCACACGAGCACCACCTTCGGTTCAGACATTTTTGCCCTTCTTTAGCAAACCGTAACTCTGGCTTCCCCTGCGCTGGCAGGACACGGCTGGCTGAGCCCCTCTATCGGTGCTGCCGGGGGCGGTGCTAGAACAGGAAAGACCCTGCCTGGACTGAAAGGGGCCCAAGCAGCTACAAGACACACTGCACACCTGCCCCCTGGTCTCTGCAGCCAGCTGGCTATGGCCAGCCCCTGTTCAGCCTGAGCAGCTAGGGGCTCCCACCTGGGCTGTGACAGGGGGGTGACACCAGCAGGGAACACCCCCTCCCTGACAGACGCAGAGTGGGCACAACGCCGACAGTGCCTCCCAGGGCAGGGTTTGCAACAGGAACCGTGGGGGCGGGGGCAGAGCGTGAGCAGCTGGGAGAGGCCACCTCTGTAAGCACGGCAAGGAAGCTATTGGCAACAACGAAAGCCGACTCCACCCTCTCGCACGCACACACAGAGCAATCCAAGCTCCCTTGCGCAGTCTGTGTCTGGCTTGCGGCCGTGCCAGGGTCTGCCAGCGCGATGCGCCTCCGGGAGCAGGGCTGAGCCAGCTCTGGTGGCAGTACCCAGAGGCAAGCGGATGGGATGAGGTGCAGCAAGAGTATCTGGCTCGCAGTCCTGCGGGGGGGAGAGAGGGGGGCTGCATCTTCCCACCCAGCCTCCATGAGTGACTCAGCCCAGCAGGGCAGGGTGATGGAACAGCCCCTCACCCCAGCTCTGGCTCCAACAGCCTCAGCTTCACATCCACGGTAACCCTGAGAAGGCAAGGACGGCAGCTCCACGGGCGGGCTCCGGGTCGGGGCTCTGGGCCTGCCCATGCTGGCTCTAATGGAGCAGGGTCTCCATGGTAGAAGGGGGGTCAGGAAGGTGCCTGTGCTATGGCCCGGCCTTGGCAGGCGGAGTTGGCCGTGGGAGGATGCGAGTTCACGCCCGCTGTGAGGTTGGAGTGTGTGTTGGTGCTGATGGTGTAGTCAGCCGGCTGTGGGGGAGACAGAGGGGGACAGCGGGTCAGACAGGGGCTCAGCTACTCCCACCTGCAAGCTGTGGGCTCCCCCATGATAGGCCTGGCCAGGAAGGCAAGGGACAGGGGAAGGGATACTGGAGAAACGCCAGGACGTCTGCAAGGGCAGCAGCTCAGGAGCACACAGTAGGGCAGAGACACCTACCCAGGGAGCGAGGTCTCAGAGCTGGCCACGCGCCCGAGCCCTTCATACCAACGGCACAGAAACCAGGCAGGGCCGACGTGGGCCAAAGGCGTCCACACAGCTGACGGGGGGTGTTACGGGCCAGTCTCAGCCATGAAAGGCCTTCTGCCAGAGCCTGGCCAGCTGACTCCAGCTGGTCTGAGGGGGCATTCGCTTCCCCTGGGTCGAAGCAGGTCAGAGCGAACCAGCCTTGGCTGGAAGGGCTGGCTGAAGGCAGGCGTGGAACTGGGCCGTCTCCAGCGCCTGCTGCAGTGCATGGGGGAACCCCAGCTGGGCCAGGGTCCCAGACCAGGGCAAACGCCTCAGGGAGTGCAGGCAGGACAGACAACAGGCCTTACATGCCGCCGGAAGAGCCGTTGAAGCAGGCTGCGCTTGGGGGGCTCAGGGAGCTGCTTCCAGTCCAGATCCGGGGAGCGCATCCCGTTTGGTCCAAACACATTCAGGTCTTTAAAGCACTCGGTCTCGATCATCTGGGAAGAGGCACACAGGGGACAGCTCAGCGGGAGGCACCCGAGGCCACAGGGAGCCCAGAGATGGGACCGTCACCCAGGCGATCAGAGACAGGCTCCCTGGGGAGGGCACTCTCCCTGTGCCTCTGGGAGCAGGGGGCTGGCCAAGCCGGATGCACTGGGGTGCCAGCACACTGGCGCTACCATCCCTGGGAACCAGCAAGAGGAGGGACAGCCCCAAGCCCTGGAGCTAGGGCAGGATCGGTCTCTTCTTTGTATTCCTCAGTTTAAGCCATGGGGCTCCTGCCCCTCCTCCCGGGGCAGCTCCCTCCTGCTGGGTCACCCTGAGCTCCATTCCCACGCACCCTCCTCGGGGCTTGCAGCTGCAGGGAAGAGGCCTGGATCCCAGCTAACCCTGGCTTTGCCCCAGCCTGGTTTCTGGTGGGATGGGGCAGAGGTCCTCCCAGACCCTGGCATGGGGCCCAGCTGCCCAAGAGGGAAGCCCACCACCCGTCCTGCACACCCTGGCATACCCCACAGCCCTGGCACGGAGGCAGAGGGCTCAGCCATCAGGGCACCAATCTTCCTCTGGGGAAAGCAGACAGGCCAGAGCCCCCAACCAGCGACATGGACTCAGCCTCCCTCCTTGCCAGCGGCTGTGCTAGAGAGCGGCATGGGGGGCACTGTCTGCGGGGACACACAGTGGGGTGACGGAGGAGTTTGGCCTTTATGGCTGCAGAGTCCCGTCCCCCCCCCCCCTTACCTCATTCTGCCAGGGGATAGAGACGCTGCCCGTGGCAAATTTGGCGTAGAAATCACTGTCCGTTTGGTCCAGGTTGACACCCTTGACGGTGGAGAACTGCTCGATGTCCAGCACGTCCTTGCAGTACACGGCCCGAGGCTGCAGGGCCCATGGAGAGGCTCAGCATGGGGCAGGGGATTGACCACCCCCAGCGTGCTCCAGGGCCCACTCCCCTACTGCTAGTGGCCCCTGGGCTGGGAAGGTAGCCCCCTCAGACTCAATGTGCACCCACTGGAGGATCAGCCCATCACCACTGACCCAGCACTGACTCGTGGCCCTTCCGCCCCCACCCTGCCCCTCCTGGGCTCTTACATCTGGCACAAATGACGGCTTTATGACCCCGGCCTCCAGACGCTTGAAGTTGATGGTCCTGAAGAATGGATGATGCTTCACCTGGGCGGCCCCGTCCTCCCCGCAGCCCAGTCGCTGCTTCGGGTCCTTGGTCAGGAGCTGGGGAAACAGGGACCAAGGCCCAGTGGTCACACCGGGGGGGTGAGGGGGAGGTGATGCAGACTGAATGCAGTGCAGCGGGCTAGATAGAGCGGGCAGGCGCTGCCCCCACAGCCGGGTGCACAGGAGAGCACTGGGGCTGGGGAGGAGCTTAGTACGGACAGTGGCACCCCCAGACCCCAATGAGCCCAGAGCCCCAGCGTGCCGGGCGCTGTCCCCAGTGAGATGGTCCCTGCCTGGTGAGCTCACGCTGCACTGACAAGAGACTCATCGCCCTCCATTCACAGAAGGGCTGGGGCTGTGTCCACACGTCGAACGCAGCAGCGACGTCCTCCCACAGCTGTAGCCAACCCACCTCCTGGTCGAGGGAAGAATTTGACCCAACGCTGTTTATCTCAGGGGGTGGGTCAGCAGAATCGTGGGATTTCCTCTCAGCGCTTCCCCTCTTCCCCAGAGCTAGAAGCTGGGTAGTGTCTGCAGTTGAGAGCAGCAGCAGGCTCTAGACTGTGGGCCTGTGGGGTCAGGGAGGAGTCACATACACAGAAACCCCGAGGGAGCAGGCCTGGGCACCCCTGCTGCAGGCGCCGTCCCCCACTGCGGACAGACAGGCCTTACGGGATGGGCGCAGGGCCCGGCGGCTCCAGCTGCCAACTCACCATCTTGCAGATGGCCTTGGTGTCCTCGGTGAACTTGTCAGAATACAGCTCCTGCTCCTCCTGCACCCGCTTCTCCACCTCCTCCCGCTTCACCCTCTCCTTGCGGGCGCGGAACGGCGACTGCCCCTCGATCATCTCATAGATTAGGCAGCCCAGCCCCCACCAGTCTGGGCTGAAGGTGTAGCGCTCGTTGTTAATCACCTCCGGAGCTGGTGGGGCGAGAGCAGGGGGCAGCCCTCAAACAAACCCCATTCGGAATCACCCACCAGCTCCCAGCCAGGCCCCGAGACCAGGCTGCCCACAGGTGGGAGAAAGGCCCCGCCGCAGAGCACAGCCGTCCTGCCTAGCGGCTTCCCCCTTGACCCTAGCACCTGGCCCAGTGCTCTGGGTTCCAGCTGCCCCCCTGCCCCCGGCAATGGCAGCCCCGACACCTACCCATGTAGCCAACGGTCCCGACGCGGCCACGGATCATCTCGCCCTCCGGAATCTTAATGGCCAGCCCCAGGTCCGAGATCCGAATGTGTCCTGCCATGGGAGGGAAATCAGAAGGCTCAGCGGTGGGACTGCCCACTACCCCCACTCCATCTGGGGTTCCCAGCTCCATGGGCCTGCCGCCTCCCTTCAGCAGGCAGCCCTTCGGGGACTGAGGCATCAGCTGCTTGGGCTAGTCTAAGGAGATGGGTTTAGGGAAAATCATCCCAGAGGGGAACAGAGGGAGCCACTGACCTCAGATGCAAGGCAATGCATGCGACGTCTCTCCCAAAGGAGGCAGATCGTCCCCTCCCATCCCAGAGCATGGCACCACCTCTACCCTCAGCAACAATGAAATGCAGCCACCTCTGGGGTGAGAGCAGCAGCCCAGGGCTGGGTGGGGAATTCCAGCTCAGCACCCCCTTGTGCAGCGCAGACACTATTCTCAGAGGGGCATCTCGGGTCTGATACCCAGAGCCTGAAGCCATCCCCCCCACAGCAGGAGTCTCCCCCTTCACCCTGACATGAACGTGGATTCCCGGGCTGCTCCGTCTCGGGCGCCCCCCTCCAGCTGGCGCTCTGCTGAGCCCAGCTCGTGAGGTGAACCGTACCAGCCGGGGCAGGAGGGAGCCCGTCCCCTGCCCTGGGAGGTGGCTCAGGGCTGGGGCCAGCCTGGGTGGAAGTGAAGAGAGTCAGAGCCATGCAGCAGCCAGGAGGGGCCAGCTGGGCTCCCGCTCCCAGCAGCCTGGGAAGGGGCCATGTAGACACTGGCAGCTCCCCCTGGGCATTCCCCACTCACCGTCATCATCCAGGAGGATGTTCTCCGGCTTCAGATCCCTGGGGAGGAGAGATAGGCCCGGCTCAGAACGAGACAACCGGGACAGCCCAGGCTCGGCTACATCCACACGTGCTCCCTGGTTCTGCCTTGCAGCGCATGCCCGCTGGGGCTCACTAGCTCATCTGAGTGCGCTGGGGGACCCAGTGAGCCACTCGGACACTGGTGGTCAGCGTGGTGTGGGAGCTGGGTCTCACAGCCCAGGCCGTGAGGATGGGCTAGATCCTAGTCAGTGAAGAGGGAGGACATGGCCCAGCATCTTGTACCAGGAGCACAGCCCCGAGGCCTGGGGAAAGCCATGGCCCGGCAGCGTGCAGAGCCTGAAAGGACAGGCGCAGAGCAGCACAGGGAAGGGGAGGCCCGGGGCCGGCACACAGAACTCCCCAAGTGCCTGCCCAATCAGGAGGTGCCCTGTAGGGAGCGATCCTGCCCAGCCCCTAGCATGTGGAGAGAGGGACGGACTCACTCGGGGACTATCCCCTCCCTGGGTGAGCAAGTGCTCAGTAGCGGGACAGGGCATGCTCCCGACCCCACAGCCCGGGCACCGCCTGGAGGCAGACACTGGCACTGCACAGCTCTCGTGGGGAGCCATGGATGGCCCGAGTCAGGCCCGCTCACCTGTAGACAATGCCCTCCTGGTGCAGGTGCTGCAGCCCGCAGCAGAGCTCGGCGGCGTAGAAGATGACGCGTTCGTCCTCGAAGCCAGGGTTGCCCATGTTGTAGATGTGGAACTTGAGGTCGCCCCCATTCATGATGGTCAGCACCAGGCAGAGCGCGTCCTTTGTCTCGTAGGCATAGGCCAGGCTGACCTGCGAGAGCACCCCGCCCCCACCAGGCAGCGTCAGAGCCGGCACCCTTGGCACAGCCAGGACTCAAACAGCTGTCGCCATGGCTGCATCAGGTTGTACGGACTGGAGGGCACAGGGGAGCATGCCAGCTGGGTCCCCATGGCACCCCCCTTCTGCGTGCTTCACTTCAAACCCAGCCACCCCTCTACAAACACCACCAGTCCCAACCCACGCGATGAATAGTGGGATGTATCCATCCCACTAACACCCAGCGGGGTCCCCCCACAATGGCCAGCTCCAGGGAGAAGGGCTCTCAAACTGTCCCGGAGCCAGAGGAGGGAGCAAGCAGCAGCACCAGGCAGGGCTGGGAGAGTGACACTCACCACAAACCTGCTGTTGACTTTCTCCAGGATCTGCTTCTCGTTCAGGGCCATGGCCTCCCCTTTCCGCTTCTTGATCCGCTTCTTCTCCAGCTTCTTGCAGGCGTACATCTTGCCTGTTGCTCGTACCTGGCAGGCACAGACCTGGAGGCATGCACACAGCACGGCGTGAGGAGGCCAGGAAAGGCAGCGCCTGGTGCTTGGGAGAAGGGACTGGACTAGCTGGAGGAGAGCCCTGGGCCAAGGGCCTGGGATTATCCTTCCAGGCATGACCAAAGCCACGTCTCTGTCCAGAGCCATCAGGAGAACGGAGTCTTGGGCAATGACCTGGCTTCCTGATCCCGTCTGGGCGAGAGGCAAGGGGGCTTCCCCCAGGGGATTGTGGGGTTTCCTGGCCGGCAGCAAACTGATTTATCTGCTCCAATTGTCTTTACAAAGCTCCTCTGTGTCTGGCCTCTCAACTCAGCCAGCCCCAAGCAGCCCCCCTGCCACACAAAGCCCAGGAGCCAGCCAGCAGGGCCCATCTGCACGTCCCCATCGGCTAGCCCCAGGCTCCTCCATGGAGGGTGGGGACAGACAATGCCCTTGTGCCTATCCCTCACCACGGGGCTGTGCTCACATACTGGCCTCTCAGAGCCTGAATGACCTCATTTCTGGGCGAGGCCCCCCTCAGCCTGGCAGACAGGCCCCTGCCCAGTGCTCCTGGGACTAGCAGTGCTTGGAGACCAGGGCCTCACCCGCTGGTAGCATTGCCCAGGCTGGTGCTGCCATCAAAGGGGATTATTTTACACAGAGGCTAGAGAGCCTGTGCCACACACCGGGAAAACCAGCCCTTGCCCAGCCCCCCTCTCCGGCAGCACAGCCCTACCTCTCCAAAGCCCCCCTTGCCCAGGATCCGGTATTGCCGGAAGGTGTCCTTGGTCACCGACTGCCTGAAACGATAAAGCCACGAGGCGTGTTTAAGGCCCATGAGACCCCAGTTCAGCTCAGTCGAATGCAGCCCCGGAGACAGGCTCGGCCAGGCAGCCCTCACTCACCTTTCCAAGTACTTCCACTGCAGGAACCGGTCGAAATACATGCTGTCCCGATAGTCGGCGAAGGGTGCGCCACTCAGGTACTCGTGCATAGGGCTGGGGGAGAGAAGGGGACGTTAGCTCTGCTCTCCCGGCTGTCCCATTGGAGGACCCCTCTCCAGCCCCACGAATCATGGCCACGCTATATCATGCGTAGCACCGCTAAAGGCCAGGCCCAGTACTCACTGCAGGCAGCTGCTGAAGAGGTCTTTACAGGCACTTTTCTGCAGGTTCTCCATGCACTGGTTCATGAGGGCCTGGCTGATTTCCGGCATGTAGTCTGAAGACTGAGGTGAAAGGAGAGCACGGCAGGTCTGAATCCTGGCTGATGTCCCCAAGCCCAGCCAGCTCCCCACCTGGGTGTTTTCCACTTACCTGATTGATTCTTGGGTAGGAATCATGGGAGATCCCAAGCTCCCTTGCCCAGCCCTAGGCAGTCCAGGGCCTTACTAGGCTCCTAGCACCTTGTCTAGCCCAGCAAGAGCAGTGTGAGAGAAAGTGCAGCTGAAACCCTGCTCTCCAGCAGGGACGCAGACCTGCATCTTCTCCATGCTGCCAGCAAGGGGCACCCTCCCCTCACAGACACTTGCCTCTGGCCAGCCTCTACCTGTCTCCTTCCCTTGTGCTCACGCTCAGAGGGAGCATGGGGGACTGGGCACAGACTCACCTCGCTTTTAAAGAACCTTCGGATGATCTCGTCGCCCATCTCCTTGCGTCGCTCATCCGGGGAGAGGTCGTAATCGATCTGGGCGGAGCAGAAAGGGGCGTCAGACTGAGCTGGGCTGGATGCTCCATTGGTCATTGCTCTGCAAGGCCTGGTGCATTTCAGCACCACTCCAGCCTTGGCAAGGAGAGGCGCATCCCTCTGCCAGCCCAGGAGGCCCCTCGGCACACCTGGGTTTGCCAGACCCAGACAGGCACAGCCCAGAGCGGTGAAACCGGCCCCAAGTCCCCACATGCTCTCCCCCAGCAATGGGCAAAGCAGGGCTCTGAGCATGGCAGGGCTCTGCCTTTTCACCACAACATCAACTCCCATGGGTGAGGGAGTCGCCAAGGCAGACACTGTGTTGGTTCCACACCTCTGCCTCCCATTGCCGGAGAGCCTCCCGACAGAGGAAACGCTTCCCCTCCAGCCCTTACATCAGGACCTGGCCTTGGAGACCAGATTGGATGGCCTGGGACTCCTCTCCCCACCCCAGCACAGACATGCCAGCTCCACCCTGTAGGCCACATGCTGCCCTTGATCCCAGGGGAGCTGGCACCAAGCAGGGTCTCGGCGGCTGAAGCGGCCAACAGCATTACAGAACTGGGCTGCAAAGGGATTTCAGCACCAGGCCCGGTGCTGCCCTGCCCCAGCTATCCCAGGGCCAGCAGGCCTGGCCTGACTTTTCTCGCCCTTTGTGCTGGAGCTCTGCCGAGACGCTCTCCCCCCTGCCTGGCCACGACACCCCTTGCTAGCTCAGGCCTGCCTGCCACAGTCTTGGGACAGGCTCTGTGCAGCGCTCACACTCCCCAGGTACAGACCCTGCCCCTGTGCTGGGCACCATGGGGGCTGAGGCTGCAGCTCACGGGATCAGCATCTATTTGCTTGCCCTGGCATCATGGCTGGTTCCCCAGCTGGCTCCCGGGCGACCTGGGCACCCCTACAGATCCTGACTGCATTTACCTGCGCGACGTTACTGTCAGCGAGTGTTGATGCTTGTGGGACTCTGCCCCATGCTCAGAGCGACCGGCACTGGGCTAACCGTCCCCTCCCTGTAGTACAGCTCCCTGGACAGGCAGGAAGCCGGCATGATGGGGGGGGTATATAGCCAAATGTTCCCACCCACCAGCCAAACAAAAGGAACAGCTGTGCGGACAGTGGGAGCCATTTATAACCAAACAACGAGCAACTGCCTGCGAAGGCGGGGGAGCCCCTGGCCGGAACAGCCTGGCCATGGGGAGAGCTAACATGACACATTGCTCGGGGGGGATTCACCCACGCTGTGCTGACCCCTGGGCTCTGCTAAGCACTCGCTGCTAGGCCTCCCGGACACAGCTCCAGGCAGAGCAACACAGGAGAGCTGGCTTTGCTCGTCTTCCCCCTGGGCCAGAACAGCTGCAAAGCAAGCAGGCACAGACCCTGCCTGGGCTCGAACACCACAGTCACCCCCACCACAGTGCTTGTTAGGCAGCAACGGACCCTGCCCGAGAGACCCCTGCTCTTCCGGTGGCCCACCCTGGTGCTAACACCGACACTAACGCCTGCAGGGCCTGAACTGGCAGAGAGCAGGGGACGGGCTCCCAGACACAGGAGCAGCCAGGCTTTTTGGCCAAACCCTCATTAAAAAGCCAACCACACCAGGAAAAACCTACCCTGGGCCAAGCGCCCGGACAACCTCCCCGGCGTCTCCTTCCCGCTTTGCTCCTGTTGGCATGGGGCCCCTGCAAGCCCCTCCCGGCATTCCTCCCCGTTTTCCACCTCCCTGCCCAAGCCTCCCCATTGGGTGTCGGCGGTTTGTCTTCCTCCAAGAGCCACGCTCTTCTGCTATTAAAATCTGACCTGCCTCTCCCTCGGCCAATGTTTTGGGAACTCGGCCGGGCGCTAGGAGACAGAGGACACAGGAACGACCCGCAGCGGCAGGGATGAGCAGCAGGCGAAGGGTTCGTTCAGAACTCACCTCTCGCATAGGGCAGCAGGTATGAAGCTGGCTAAGCACCCAGTCCCCTAATAAAGGGGGGCTGGGAGGTGAGCCAATCAGGGGAATAAATGGAGCAGGTGCTCAAAACCATCCCAGGCTTCGGCCGCCTTGAACAGGAAGGACGGAAATAGGCTCTGGAGGGCCGACATAGCGGGGATGGCTCACGGGTCGCCCTCATTCTCAAGGCTCAAGTGACATCTGTGTTTTCCTTAATAAAAAGGCCACTGGATGACAGCCATGAGAAACAAACAGGCTGGAATGTCCCATGAGAAGCTGCATAAGCCTCTCCGAGCCAGCCCTGAACCGGAGTGCTGGCTGGGAGCTCTCCTTCCAGGGCAGCTCCGGCAGGACCACTGAGGCCCCGAGAAGCTAGGGAATGGGAGGGGCCGTAAAGCGACCAGGGACCAAGCTGGTTACCTTGTCCACTTTGCCGAGACAGGATACAGTGAGAGCAGGTGGCAGGGACAGCCCCCGCTGTCCCCATGACCCAGGGTGTTGTCCATAGCCCCACTTTACAGATGGGGAACTGAGGCACTGATCGGTTAAGTGACAGGACCCAAGATCACACAGTGATTGAGTGGCAGAGTTTGAAATAAAACCTAGTGGCTTCACACCTGTCCTAGCCACTAGGCCACATTTCCTCCCAGAGTAGGAAATAGAACCCAGGAGTCCAGACTCCCCGCCCCCTGCTCTAACCTACTAGACCCCAATTCTGCTCCTATAGCTGGGGACAGCATCCAGCCCCCCTTCTCTCCGTTCCAACTCACTAGACCCCACTCCCCTCCCAGAGATAGAGACAGAACCCAGGAGTCCTGACTCCCAGCCCCCACTGCTTTAATCCACTAGAGCCCACCTCACTGGGGAGGACGACCTGCCAGGTCAGCGATTCATCCATGGACACAAGGCAAGTTCAGCAACTCTCAGAGCCATATGTGGCCCCAGGCCATTTCCCTCCCCACCTTTGACATTTCCCGCCAGCAGCCAGCCTTGTAAAGAGAGCAGCACGTAACACACCCCAGCACCACCAACAAGCCAGCACAGCCTGCAAGGGCCCCCGGGCACGCAGCCTCTGAGAGTCAACATGCCAAGAAAAACACACTCCGTGAAGAGACACCAGGCCATTGGCACCCGGCAAGGATGTGCGCAGAGACAGCTAGCAATCACAGAGCAAGTCCCCGGGGACCGCGCTGCAGGGTGGATCCCACGTGCCCTCAGTAATGTCACAACAAGACAAGAGCAGGGCTGTGCAAAGGGGCTGTGGGGATCGCTCACAATTGGAGCTAGATGGCAGCACGCTGCAGGGGTCCCGGATGAGACCAAAGCATCGCAGTTTATCTTTCCTTCAGAATAAAGAGAAGCCTGCCCCTGGGATCGGGACCCCACAGCACAGCCTCATACACACTGCAGCGTTATACATTGCACGTCTTTCCCCCTTTGCAATATGCCAAACTAGATCAGTGGAGCATCCCGTAGTGTCCAATCCCTGATGCCTTCCAAGGCAGGTGAAACCTCACTCCTCCACCTGTGCAAGCAGCGAGCTGGGAGTGAAAATGCTTTCCTGATCCCCACAGCCCCTGGGGATCTGACAGGCAAGCTGGGCTCCTTCCATCCCATTCAACACCACCAGCAACAGAGGCTCTGCAGGCCAGGCTAGGTCAGGCCCTCAGCAACTGCTGTGGAACCAGTTTGCAAACTGGGGGTGCCCGGTCTTTGACAATGAGGTTGCAGAAGCCTATTGGGGGCAGAATCAGGGCTGCAGAGCCTGTATTCCAGCCGGACCGTCAGCGCCAAGAGGGGAGTGTGTGGAGGGACAGCTGGAAGAGCCGTTTCACAGCTAGACCGAACCCATTTCATCAGGGCTCCCAAGCACATTTTAGAGACTAGCCTCACTTTAAACTTTCCTCAGCAAGTAACCCGACTACACTAGCTCGAATGCTGCTACAGGAAAGTCCAGCCTCTGCCTTGGGGCCAGGAAGAGGGGCTCAGGAATCCAGCTCAGGCCTGGACGACACACACAGCTGCTCAGGTTTACCTCACAGAACAATTTCACGCAAAGCAAGTGAAACCGGTGCCAAACCGTGTGTGGACAAAAATGTCAATTTAATCCTGTTTCTAACAAGTTAGCCTGAAGTGGTAAATTTCCAGGCACAAGCTAAACTGAAATACCCAGTTTTAAGCTCGCATCAGTGTGCGCACACTGGGGCTCGCCCAGGTTTGACTAAACTGGTTTTTAAACAGACCTGAGTTTACCCGAGTGCGCCGTGTGTTTTGACAGAGCCCCCACAACTGTAAATCCACCAGTAGAGCAAGCAAATGACACACACTGGGCATTAAAACCCCCTCAGCACTGCTCCACATCCCCACCTCCTCCGTGCTGGCTTGGGATTTGAGGTTGCAATTTTTCTGCTCACCCATCTCCTCTACCCACTAGGCGGAACGCAGTGGCAGAGTTACGCTCTTCTAACCTGACCGAGATCTTGTAAGCCAGGCGGGACTTTACGCCACCCTCGAGTGTCCTGGGGTCACTTGAAACCCACCAGCAAGGACTCAAAAAAATATTTTTTTTTCTTGAATCACTGGAAAGAAAAAACTACAAGGCAGGTAGGTGTGAGCGGGAGACAGTCTAACCAGTGTCTTTAACGCACTGCCTTTCTCACTTGGCTTCTCTGGAGCCATCACTGCTGGCCCTCCTTACAGCTTGCCTCCACCATGAGGCCTACACCACACTCGACTATGGCTAGGCAACTGCTGAGCTGGGTCTGCTGCCCGGGACATGTGTCACCTTGTGCTCCCCATGTGGTCCCTCATCACCTGGTTAGATGGTAGGAGCTGTAGGGCAGGAACTGCCTGCGTGTGCTCTGTGTGTCCCCCTCCCCGGCACAACACCCCTCCCTGCCCATCACAAACACAACTAGAGACTGGACACTGGTTTCTTTACTGGGACCGTCTGCACGGAGATGGCGCTTTGAGCGCGCTCCCTGAGCTCACGACAGAACTCCAAGCATGCAGAGCCACACAGCCCCCTGGTGTGACGCCAGGCTGCATGGCTTGGGAGGTCTGCAACAGCAGCACAGACCAGGAGCCCTCCCAGGAAGAGAAATCCCACTGCTGTGCGGAGGGGTTAGCCCCTGTTCACAGGCTTCTTACAGACAAGCAGGGCATTGGGGAGGCTTTCCAGAGCTGTTAGCAGTTGCCGCGGTCATTAGCTTCTCTGTAATTTCCAACATGCCTGGAGGGCCCTGAGAGCGCTCTGAACAATGACGTGCAGACCGCAAAGGGCTGGGGTGCCCGTAATCCCAGCCAGGAAGCCACACGCCCTTTGCATATTGCTGCCAGGGCCAGGCAGGGACATTTCCAAGTGAAATGAGACCAGCCTACACACAGACACTCAGGCCGGTGGAGAGGGGCTGCCCCCACCCGGCCCTAGACACTGCTCTGGCAGCACCCAGGGTCCAGGAAGTGGCCAGAAGAGAATTTTCCCCAAGTTCAGAAGCATAGGGGGCATCTCTATGATGCTGCGCTCAAAGTCGCCTTCCCCCCGGGCCGGGCCAAACCGAATCTGACCTCATGACTGCACCAAACAGCAGCTGGGAGAGAGCACACAGGACTCAGAACCCACCCGACGCCAGAGAACTGTAGCCCACCCACCAACACCCGCCAGACCAAGGTCAGGGAGCCAGAGACCAGGGGCATCCAGACGCAGCCCTTCCAAGACAGAGCTCTCAAGTTCAGGAGGGGATTCCAGAGCCAGGATTGGAGCCCTAAACCAGCCTGGAGTTATCCCAGGGACTGTCTCTCCCAATCCATAGAGAATGGATGGAGCGGGCCAGAATCTGTGAGGCTTCTCCAGTTCAGTTTCTACAGCGTGCCCAGACTCAGTGACCCCATATGAGCCTCAAAGGGACTCTGCCTGCTAACTGAGCCAAGCATTCCTCACTCTGCCAGCTCAGACAACAGCATAAAGCAATATATGAGCTGCCTACAGTGCCCTACAAGACAAAAAGATGCCCATTCTATCAGCTGGGTGGGAGATAGATTCCCCAAGCAGAGGGCCCTTCCCTGTCTATAGCTAACCACATGCATTAGAACCAGGGCAGAGGCTTGTGACTTAGCCAAGAGGCCTAGTTCTCCAGCATGATAGCAAGAGAACTGTCTGATAATGTGGCCATCACCCTGGAACACAGCGATGCTTAAACATGGTCAGCCTTGTCAGCCACTGGTGTTGGAATGCAGGGGCTGCTCGTGGTGTGAAAGAGGAGAGACTGCTTCTAAAGCAGCCCAGACTCAAACAATCTGGAGCTTTAGAGACTGAAATCACAGCTGGGTCAAGAACAGGGACAAATTTCACCAAGACTTAAGTAAAAATTTTCTCCTCTCCATTTTTACTGGTGAAATTTGGATGTGAAATTTTATTGAAACATCAGAAGTTACACGCTTCACGTCACAAAATCTAAATCACCTCCTTGAATTGCAACGAATGAGGGGCCAGGGCAGACTCTAGGTGTGGAAGGCGGTGCACATACGTGTGAGGCTGGTCAGGAGGAAACGCGGTGTTGCTCTGTCAGCCCACAAGAGAGGCAGGAGAGAAGGAGGGGATTAAAGGGAAGGACAGTAGTGGAAGGAGGAGCTGGAACATCCTGCAGAATTTTACTAGCTGGAGACAATAGGGTTTGTATCTGGAGACATGGAAGAGTCCCAGTAGGTACCTACCTGTACTTACCAGCAACCACCAGATCAACTTTGGTTGGAGGAGTTTTATTTAATTGACTTAGATGGGCAAATTTTTTTTTTTTTTTTTAAATCTTCCATAAGCTCAAAGAGCCTCACACAAACCCAGGATTGTTTTTCAGGCATGTGTTTCCCATTAAACACCCATATGACTGGATCGGCCTTTCTGCCACTCAGATGCATCAAGAGTATGCAAAAAAAGAAAAATGCTTAAGTTTTCATACACCAGCTTGAATTGCTGGCAGGACTGGCTGCTTCCTTCAACACAGAGCGAGATTTTCCCCTGACCCAAACCAAATGGGACTAAGCAAACTCCTCTCAGTCTGAAGGGCAAAAGCTCCCTCAGTTATATAAACAATTTGGTAATGGGAAACACAGATCATTCTAGGAGGCTTACGTTTTCTATTAAACAGCATCTAAAATTGCCTCCTGGCATCAGAAGAGTCTAACAGCAGATGCACATGGATTTCAGATCAGAACTTCAAGTTAGCTAAGGAAAAAAGCCCAAATCTTCTGGTGTGACCCAGAGTGAAACCAAGCCCTGCTGGACAGACCATGCTTCCAGAACCAGGAAACCTTCAAGGGGAAAAACAAAAAGCCCTTGAGAACGCCAAGATATGATTTCACTAGGAGGCCTGACTGAAGTTACACGTTATCTGGATGGAATTTTTGCACAGTTGCCTTAGAAAGGGCTGTGAAACGCACTGGCCCCATAGCACTGGTGCTAAGGGTGCACTTTAGCTATTTCATTTTCTCCTGCATCTAAGAAGCACCTGTCCATCATCACCACCACCTAACAATCCAACAACAGCGAAAGAACATAGATGAAAGGCAAGTGACCTTTTCTCCCTCATGGAAACATCCTAGTGAATGCCATAGGAAATCACCACCTCTATGGAGGCTGGTATTTACAAAGCCATTTGAACAGCAAGAGAGAAGCTTGGAACCCTCCTACAGAATTCAATGGCAGATATTCTCTATGGCCCCATTCCACCATAGGTGTCTAATTAAAGCACAAGAGTCATCCCCAAGTCCCGCACAATTGGGCCCGCATAGTTCTGCTGTAGAATTCAATAGGATGGTTCAAAAGATCCTCATTTGAGCAATTTCCAGTCCCTGTGAAGCTGTGCGGGACGTTTCCATAGGACTGTTCTGATCAGGAGCTATATGCCCAGTGCAGGGTGGGTTTTCTGTCTCACTGAACATGTTCCTGAGAGACTTCCAGCTCCCAGAGAGATCAGTTATTGGCAGAGCCAATGCTACATGGGAATTCCCACAGCCCGTACCACACACCCCCATCTAGCACACCCCTACATCCACTTTCCCCTTCCCTTCGGAATCCCATTGCTTTCCATTTGCTGCATCCCTTCTCACCCCCCGATGGCGCAAACGCAGGGCTCCCTACACTCCATATATTACAATGTCATTCCACCTGCCAGGGCCGGCTCCAGCTTTTTTGCCGCCCCAAGCAGCGAAGGGGGAAAAAAAAAAAAAAAAAAAAAAAAGGCCGATTGAGTTGCCGCCAAAGAGGAAGACAGGGAGTGAAGGAACCACGGCCAAATTGCCGCCAAAGACCCAGACGTGCCGCCCCACTAATGGATGGAGTGCCACCCCTTTCTATTGGCCACCCCAGGCACCTGCTTCCTTCGCTGGTGCCTGGAGCCAGCCCTGCCACCTGCAATCGTACAAGACAGACATCCCTCCTGCCACGATCCTCCCAAAACCAGCAGGTTGCCCTGGCTTCAAACTGCACCCGACCCCAGGAGCACCAGAGTCCCCGGGCTGCTGGTGACTAGCGGGGCTCTTACCACAGCATCAAGGAAGTGGATGCAGCGCTGCAGCTCTGGCCGCCTCTCGCAGAACTGACGGAAGAGCAGCCGGCCGATGGGCTGCTTGTCACACAGGCTGCTGTAGTCCCTTTCTGGAAAAGAAAGCCAAGGATGAGATGGAACAGAAGCACGGCTCACGACCGTCCGCATCCATACCGGGCCATTCCGCAGACACTGCCCTGTGCTGCGCCCCAGAGACCATATTGTGGGCAGATGAGCCCTCCCAGCCCGTAACTCTCCACAGCTCTGTTCCCAAATAACTGGGTTCTGCAGATCACTGATGAAGGAGGCACACAGCTCTGG
This sequence comes from Malaclemys terrapin pileata, assembly GCF_027887155.1. Classification (NCBI taxonomy): domain Eukaryota; kingdom Metazoa; phylum Chordata; order Testudines; family Emydidae; genus Malaclemys; species Malaclemys terrapin. Next base: position 128,412,240 of record NC_071506.1, on the reverse strand, counting down.
AGAGAAGCGCTTCTTTAGAGCACTGCTGCATCAGGCAACAGTGCAACCAGGCCATGGGATGAGAGCCACTGCCCTGCTTCTGAAGTACCACTGGCCACTTCCCTGCGCACACTTGGATCGCCGTTCGAGCTGGTGGACACTGGGCAGTGGATCGGTAGATGGGGAGCATTGCAGCTGGCTGGCGGGTCACACAGAGCAGCTGTGATTTCAGCCCAGATCCAGCCGGTAACTCTGCAGGCGAACTCCTGCGCTGCGGCAGAGCCATAGGGACGTCCATGGGGCTCTTCCCAGGCCCGAGGATCCATCCACACAGAGTCACCGGACTTGGCTCATGAACAGTATTTGTCTGTTGGCCACTGTGCAGCCTCCTGCTGCGAAGGCTCTGAAAGCAGCCCCCGAAGCAGGAAGCTTCTCCCCCAACCAGCAGGGCTCAGAACACCTGCATGTTGCTGCCTCGGTTAAAGGAACAGACGGGCAAGAGTTAAACGCTGGCTTGCACAAACCGCACCTGTTGCCTTAGCTGAAGTCACTGGAGCTGACACTGCATAGCATGGCTGGGATTTCTAGCTCCTCAAGACAGTGTGTGCCCCCCTCAGGCAGCCCCCTCCACAGCTCCCTTTGCTCCAAACACCTCGGTGGCCCATGATCATGGCCTCTGACCTCCCAGAGGCTTGGGAGCATCTGGACGCTAGGCCAGGCCTTGCTGCAACTCTCTCCAGAGAATGCATGAGACTCCCCAGGGCAGAGGGTTCTCATGCATCTCTCCTGCATAGCGTGACAGGGGCCCAGCTCCATGCTGGGTCCAGCTGCACAGAACAAATTCCAGGCCAAAGCCCCCAGCAGCTGCAAGTTGTGAGTTCTAGCAAGACTAAAACATTGCAAATGTCTTTCCTGACGCTACTCTCCTTCCTCTGAGCTGGAAACCGCCCCCCTGGCCTCTGCCTAACCACATTCCCAGGCCATATAAACACACCCGCTCCTTGGTGTTGCATCCCGAGTCCCAGTGGAAGGAACAGCCAAGCATGCATTAGGGGAAGAGTCACTGACATCTCCGAGGGAGCATGGGAGAAGGACACACTTATCTTGGATTCTGAGAGCGCCTGCCCCAGCACCCTCCCACCCAGAGCCTGCTCAGTGCGGGCTTCCCCAAGAACCTTAGTTCCACCAAACTCCACTGGGTGCTCAGGGGACAATGGCTCCTACACTCACCCTCACAGAGGCAGCAGCAGATGCACCTGGGCTTTCAGCAGCGCTGCAAGACGTGAAGTGCCTTCCAGAGGTTGGAGGGGGCCGGGGCTAGTTTTCTCCTCTTGGGCTCAGTCCAGCTTCTGGGGGAGCCAGGAAAGCACCAAGCGGGGACTGCTGATGTCATTCCCCCCCCCCCATCAAATCCCCATTAATGGAGGGCCTGGCCTGAGCAAGGGACAGTGCTCTCGCCCACCCCACCCCCCGATGTGGACACTCACCAGCTACCTCCTCCAGTGACTCTTTCTGCATTGGGGAAAGGTCTCAGAGAAGCTGGGGCCAGGCTTCCCAAGCCCTGCCCAGTCACCATTCAGCCCTGAGCTAGGGGGCAGAAAGGGCACTGGTGCTGTGCGCAGATCATCCCAGCCAGCGATGAGGACCAGGTCTGCCCTGACTGTATTACATCCCATCGACTGCCTTGAATACTGCGGACCATGAGGTTTCGCTGGGGACCCAGAGGTTGCTAATGGAGTGAGAGAAACGCCCCACCCCCCGTTCTAACCATTAGACCCAGCTCCTCTTCCAGCGCTGGGGACAGAACCCAGGCATCCCAGCACTCAGTTCCCAGGGCACTAACCACAAGGCTGGGCTTGCAATTGGGGGGCGGGCCAGGAAGGGAAGATTCACTGGCACAGCAAGGCTGCGCATTCCTTGGAGCAAATGGCTCCAGAATGGAGCTGACTCAGAGCCGGCAGCCAGGACAGGCCCCTCCCAGAGACAAAGAGACACAGCCCTTCCATCAAGGGCTTATCGCCCTGCTACCCCCTTGGACTACCAGCAGGTTTGAACCCCGGGGCTGTGCGGGGTGGGGCGATGCCAGAGACACAGGGCCGTGCGATGGCGGTTGGGCATATGGGGGGAGGCGATGCCGGCACACAGGGCCATGTGACGGGCCAGCAGGGGAGTGTGCAGGGGGAACCGATGCCAGACACACAGGGCCGTGTGACAGTAGGGGAGTGTGCGGGGTGGGGTGAGGCGAGGTGATGCCGGGAATACGGGGCCATGCAATGGCGGTGGGGCGATGCCAGAAACACGGGGCTGTGCGATGGCAGGGGAGTGTGCGGGGACGGGGGGAGCTGATGTCGGGGACGTGGGGACGTGCGATGGCGGTGGGGTGTGCGGGGGGTGATACCAGGCATGCAGGATTACCTGCAGATTGCACGTTTGCAAAAAACCGAAGGGGAGAAGAAGGATTCCTTCTGCAGCAAACAGGGGACAAGCTTCTGCTTCCCAGCTCCAACCTGCACGTTCTCCCCTGGCCCCTCCAGCGCTCCACCCTCCCAGCGGAGCATCGAGAGTCAGGCTCTGGGCAGCTCTTGGCATGCACCGGGCCGACTCTCCCGAGAAAGCTGCAGCCCGGCTGTGGGCATCAAGCCTTTGGGACTCCATCATCCCCAGCCCTGAACACCCCCCCTGCTCATTGTCCCTCCCGAGGCCCTGCATACGGCCCTCGCTCCTACCCTCCCGTGCAGCCCTGCTCCCTCCCACTTAGGGCCCTACCAAATTCACCATCCATTTTGGGCAATTTCATAGTCATAGGAATTTAAAAATCGTTAATTTCATGATTTCAGCTATTTAAATCTGAAATTTCAGGGTGTTGTAATTGTAGGAGTCCTGACCCAAAAAGGTCACAAGGCTATTGGGGGGGGGGGGGTCCACAGTACTGCTACCCTTACTTCTGTGCTGCTGCTGGCGCCTGGCCAACAGCCACCGCTCTCCAGCAGCCCTGCTCTGAGGCAGCGCAGAAGTAAAGGTGGCAAACTGCGACCCCCTAAAATAACCTGGTGACCCCCCTGAAACTCCCTTTTGGGTCAGGACCCTCAATGTGAGAAACACTGGTCTCCCCTATGAAATCTGTAGAAAAGCACACAAAAGACCAGATTTCACTGTCCGTGACATGTTTTTCATGGCCGTGAAGCTTCTGTCACCCTGGTCCTGGAGCACGCCCCCCTCCTCCCCAGAACATACCCCTTCTCGCACCAACCATTCGCCCTCCACAGCAAGAGCCACACCACAGCCCCTCCTGAGCCGCCCTGCTCAGGTCTCTCAGGTGCTCCGGGGGTGCTAGCTCCTTGGTGCAGGGGACACGTCTCTCTGGGCAGATACGGTGCCCTAGTATATGGCACTGTACCTTGTACGCCGTTACGCTGACGCCTGCCCGCCTGCGGCCGCCGTGAGTGGCTGGATGAGCACTGTGCAGCTAATGGTTTCCCAAGACCTAGAGTCACACGGGAGACCCGAGGGAAAGGCCTACCCCCTGCTGCAGATGCAGGAAGGGAGTTCTAGGGAGGTGACACCCCGCTGAGGCTGGCTGTACCCAGGGGGTTGACTCCCTGTGCCCAAGTGCAGTTCCCCCTAAGCCCATGCATGTGGCTGGCAGAGGGTGCCCCAACCCCTGCCAGGGAAGGGCCAGGTTAGTCACAGACACTGGTCAGGGACATCTGTGCACCAGGGTGCCCTAGTGGAGAGCCGGGTCTGGGACAAGGTGGGGGCGACGCAGAGTCAGGGAGTGCTGCAGCTGTGTCTCCAGACACGAAGCCCCCCGGGCCTGCCCCGCGGGAGGTGCCACTTTCCTTCCACCCACACTTCTGTCACACACGCGCCCCCCCCCTCACCCGGGCGAGGGCGGGTGTATGGGGGTAGTGCCTGGCTGCTCGCAGGGGCGCAGGTCCCCCCAGCTGTATGCATGGAGCACACCCTCTCTCCAGCAATAGTTAACAGCCCTGGCCTTGACCCTCTTCCTGCCTCTCTGCCCCACCCTCCTCAGGCTCCAGATAAGCATCTCTCCTCTGCGCTGGCAGGAAACGATCACAGGCTTTGTTGTCAAGCGCAAGAGCCGTAGCATGGAGCTCCCCATAGGCCCCTGGCATTTCCCATTGCTCTCGGTACCCATTACCGCGCCACACTGGTTCTCTCGGCCTCTCTGCTGAGCGCAGCTCGGTGTGCCAGCCTGCTCTCCCCGCACGCTCCCCTCCTTCCCCGCCGGCTTGTACCTGCTCGTTCGCAGCAGGCACCCAGGCTCTGCAGCAAGCAGGTTTTGCCAGTTCTTGCAACACAACCCCTGCACACCCCTGCACGAGGCTTGTCTCCGGGGAGCAGCCGGGCTGGGGCTCGCGGCTTACCCAGGCCTTTCCGTAGGTCGTCACACTGGCTGATGTGTGGGAATCTGAGGATCTCTTTCCATTTCTTACTCCTCCCTTTCCGCTTCCCTCCACCTCCTGCAAGGGACAGAGAAGGGGGCAGGGGAAGGAGAAATTAATCCGGAGACAACCACCGTTGTCATTAGAGCCTGGACACTGAAGGGAGGGACAGACCCCGAGTGCTCACGCAGGAGGAACAGCGCTCATGGCATCAGGACAGTGATACTTCACCCGCCAGCCAAGGACCTCAATGCATCTTTAAACCAGTCCTCACAACCCCACTGGAGATGTGGGGGAGAATACTCCTCCCCAGGGGAAACTGAGGTGCAGAGAGGGGAAGGGACTTGGCCAAGGTGAGGCTCAGAACTGGGCCCTGAACCCAGCTTCAGACACCAGGGGAGAATGAGAGAGTGCAGATGATGCCCCTTCTCAGCAGTTTCTACAGGACTTTTCCCCCCGTTAGATCTGCGGTTTTCCCTCCCCACCTCCCCCTCACTCCCCGCCATTGCTGGAGCATCAGAATTTGGGAGAACGGGATCAACTTTACTCCAAAAGGCCCAGCTCACACCAGGCACCCAGGGCAAGGCAGGGGTGACACAGAATCACGGAGCGCATGGCCTCCTTTTCACACTGCAGAACGGGGATGATCCAAAGCCGAAGGGAAAGAGATTCCCCGTGACTTCTATGGGGCTTTGGGGCAGGCCTTCGACGTGGAGAGGAGCTTCCTGCTCCCAGGCACAGGGGAGAACCTGGCGGGGCCCTGCAAGGAGCAGCTCCCAGGGCCCATGCCAGTCAATAGGAGACGCGCCCACTCCTGTGCATGGCCTGGCCTTGGGGTGCTTGGTAAGCTGTTAACAGGTTATTCCCCGCCCAACCCAGGCAGGCAGCTACTGTCACCCCGTGCTATAGGCGGGGAAGGGCCACACTTCTGTGTGTTCACGCACAAGCGGTTGCGCTCCCGGCTCCCAGCCCTGACACCAGCCCCGCCAGGGTCAATTCGTGCATGGTGCTGAGTGCACCCAGGAGCGGCTGAGCATCGTGGGGAGCGCAGCACCTCTCCCAGGGGCTCAGCAGGAAAGAGCCCCGGTTTCCAAGCGCCCAGCAGCCCCGTTGCAGAGGAGCCAAGTCCCCCAGCCGGCCGAGTTCTGCACAGCCTGGCCTCCAGCGACTGAACGAGCTGTCCCTCTCTGCTGTGTCTGAATGCACCGACCAGCGACTTGCTTTCCCCCCATAGCTAGCGGCAGCACGGTAACACACGCATGTTTGGCTCTTCCCCTTCCAGCAGCACTAATATCACAGTGCAAACCGTACCCTGACTGCAGGTCTGGGCAGGAGAGGGGCAGCCCCGCTGCCAGTTCTGACGGCGGCGACCTGGCAGGCAGGCTGCAACATGGGTTTTCTCCACAGGAGCTGAGCCTAGAAGCTAGAGGGGGTTTGCGTTTCCTCCAAGAACAATGCCGCACTAGCTTGCTAATAACCATCTGGTTTCCTTATCGCTCAGGCTGGTTTATTGTTCCACACACCATTCCCTGCCGGCTGGGACTTGCTGGCTGCTATCTGCCCTCATCTGCGCGCAGAGGATGCAGGCCTGACTCTGAAGGAATGAGCTCATGGCCTGGCGTGCTTCCCCAAGGGACAGACAACCTGCCCAGCCTCCCTGGCAGCTGCCTGTTCGCCACAAGCCATGTGTTCCTCACCCCTCTGGCATCCCCTCTCTGTCCAAGTCCTGCAGGTCAAGCAGTGGCTCTGGAGAGGAGTACAGGGACCCTGGGAGTATATTCAGTGGGGAGTGGTGGTCTTTTCATTCTACGAATGTACAGCCCCTAGCACAGTAGGACAGAGACTCCCTGGTGCAAATAAATAGTAAGTCTCCAAGATCCAGAGCAGAGCTCTCAACCTGCCAGGGAGCGACATGAACAAACGATCCATCCAGGGAGTGTAAAGTGCTGGGAGATCCCTTCTTACAGTGTCAAGGCAGTGGCACTGCAACATCTGTTGTTGGGAATTCCTGGCATTTAAAATAACAGAAGGGAGGGGGAGTGGGGGGGGAGGGGACACCGCAGGGAACGCTGCGGGATCACCCCAAGTGGGGGAGCGGGGAGAATCCTGCAGAGACATTCCTAAGAGATGCTCCCAGCCTGATGCAACACCCACCAGGCCCCAGCAGAGTGCACCCACATCCATCATGGGGCCCTCTCGACAGGGAGAAGCAGCATTTTGGATTTGTTCGTTATGGAGTGACTGGACGGCGTGCCCCGGGCAGTGGCCCAGTCCCATCCTGTCATGGGGTTCCCACAGTTACGGCAGCAGGCCCAGGTCTTGCACACACCAGGCTGCTTCATCCCAAAGAAGTCAGCGGGTGGCAGTGCCACCGCAGCCTGCGGCACCAGCCTGGGCCTCCCACCCCTGACACACCCGGGCTGGGTCCAAGAGGAAGGGAGGCCAGGGCTGCAGAACAGCACAGACGAGCTGGCCGGGGCAGGCACCTGCAGCAGGTGGGTTTAACCCACCCAGGCATCTTACCATCAGCTCCAGGGCTTTCCCGGGGTAGCTGCCCAGCCATAGGGCAGCCACAGCATGCGTGGGCGTCCTGCTCACTCCACGCCTGGCTCTCCGACATGTACAAAGGCTGGAGAGCAGAGCCGCGCAGCAGCGGACAAGGAGCACCCAGCGGCCCCACCTCACTTTGCTCCTACTGCGCCCATGATATTGCATCCTCCTCCGCTCCCACCAGCAGCACAGCCATGAGGATGGGCCTGCTGGGTGCCCCTTCTCAGGAGGGCAGCCGAGCCCGGCTTCACCCCTGCCCCCAGGGAGAGCGAGCAAGGAGCAGCTGTTGGGAGTTACCAACCCGCAGTGCTCCTTGCAGGATCCTGGCCTGAGACACCCGCTCCAGACAGAGCAGCCACCCGCAGAGCTGTGCCTGTGAGACTCCAATGCTATCGCCCGATGGCTCCCAGGCCCAACTACTGGCTGCAGACACAGAGCAGGTACCTTGGAACTTGCCTTCGGAGCCTGAGAGCATCAGGGACTGGTGACCTGAAGGGTATTGCATACCACTACCCAGAAAGGGCTTGCTCTCCCACTCTGCCCTGCACAGGGCTGGCACATCCAATGCCTAGAGCGCCAGCTGGCATGTGGCCTTTGGGAGGAGGTGGTCCTTTGTACAGGTATGGCATGGCCCTGCCCCACCAGCAGGCTTCATCCTGCCCTCGACAGCTCCAAGGGGGCTCAAACACCATGGCCCAGTCAGTGGCAAGGCCAAGGACTGAGTCTGCAAACCAGGGGTGGGTCAATGCCAGCTGTGACATCAACAGGAAGGACTAGACCAAGAACCCATCCCTCCACGCTCACTTCACACCTGGGCCACGCACAGCTAGGAGAGGACAGCTCCCATCCAACCCCCTCTACCTACCCCCCCCCCCCGCCGCCCCAGGAACAGAGCTGGGGAAACATGGAAAATTTTCAACCAAAAAACCAACAACCCTGCAAGTTTTCCAGAAATTTTGCAAAAGATTCCCTGCCCCCACTCTGCTCACAAGCTAGTTCGTGGTTACAACCGACAAAAACCGGGAACCAAGGCAAACTCCGAGAAGCGGGGAAGGGAATGAGCTTTGGGGAGCCTTCAGGGTCACTGAAGGGTTTCTAGGGACTCTTTCTTTCCATAGGCACGCACACATGCCCGTCACTTATGAAGTAATCCCAGTGGGGATCTGACATCAGCATTCATTCCGGTTGCTCAGGGCTGGGGGTCAGCCAATAACAATCGCCACCGTTGACCAGCTGCCATCTAAAGGTCCCGTTACGTCAAGCTGAGCCAACAGGAAGCCAGGACCCCGCTACAATGCTGCTTGACAGAATCCCGGGGTCCTGTCTGCAGACTCCTGGCCAAAGGCCCCTGAGGGCCCATGTTTCACCAAGTCCTCTAGGGAGTTGGTCCGGCAGAACTTCCTGCTATAATCAATTCACTTCCTCATGCATGAATAGGCCAAACGTCAGAGAGCTGGAACTGGGCAGCAGAGCAGTCCCAGGCCCGGCAGTAAATATGATACAGGAATTACACCAGCTTCTGCCGCTATGCTAATTCACCTCTCTCCGTTCCCAGCCAATAGGGCTGTACCTGGTAGACACACTGTCTGGAAAAAAGAGTCCCTATCTCTCTGCTCCAGAGATGTGGTTTCAGGAGCTGGGGAAAACAGTGGACTCCACAGCTTCCCAGTTAGCATTTGCAGTGTGCTGAAGAGTTCATCCTTGAGCCCTGGGATATTGAGGGAACTCATCAGTTTTCCACCAAATCAAAAAGGAGCAAAGCCATCTGTGATTGGAAGTGCAGGGCAGCTGCTAGGGGCAGTTTTATCTCACTCAGCTTTTAATGCAGCTTATCGGGACATTATTCCCCTCATGGATACACACAGCAGCTTAGTTATTAGCGGAGGTAAACCAAGAGACAGCCAGGCAGCAAACCAGGGCAACAGGGATAGCGCAGAGTGCCAGAGGGGGACACTGGAGCAGGACTTTGCTGTTCCTGTCCCTATTTAGTGGAACAAAGTAGCTTCGCTGAACCAACCAAACCAAAACCAACAAATACCCCCAGCCTTTCCTGGGCAGTCATCCGACCCATTATTCCTAAAGCCTCTTTCTACAGCCTCCGGAAAAGCGATCCCAGCTGGTCCCATGGAGCTGACCCCACGCCAGGGCACCGTGCCATGCTCTGCAACAGGTGGTGAGCAGCATGCAGGATACGGATGGTTTGCAAGAGTCCTGGTCCCATCCTGGGCACCGAGGGTCAGGGATGGAGAGGAGGGACAAGGCCCCGCTTGCTGTCTGGCTGGAGATGCTCACTCATGCTCTGCTTCTGGGATCAGCAGTCGGGTGCTGGCTGCCAGGAGGATGGTCTCTAAATTTGGAAGGGGCAAGGAGCCTGCAGGTGGCTTCTGTTGAGTGTTTAGCACTGGGGGTGGGGGTGTCAGCTGGAGACAGATTCCCAGGCAGCTGCATTCCAAGGACAACTGTGACTAGCCGGGCCGGAACTCTCCCATGAGCAGGAGAAGCCGCTTTCAGATCAGTAACATCCTTGTTGGCTTGATCAAGGGCTTCCCCGAGGAGCCCTTCTGAGTGCGCCACATCAGCGTGCTCCAAGGCGGGTCTCCTCCCTGCTGCAGCACACATGCAGGCAGAGCATTCTGGCCCGGGGAGACTGGCTCTGCAAGTGCAGCTGGGAGCCTAGTGCCAGGGCAGAGACTTCACACCTCAGTTCATGCTGCAGGGGGCCAGCCACCCTGGGCACAGGTCTCACTCTCAGCAGCAGGACACTGCATCTCCCCTCAGTTCTACTTAAAAAGGACAGCGTCACTTAGTGCTAATGCCACCTGCACCCTTCTGGTGGCAACCAGATGGAGCGGGGGCCCCAGGGGAGCCACTAGCAGACCAGATCCAGTTCAGCTTCCATGACCCTCACCAGCACAGACCTGGCACCAGCTTGGCCAGCTGCCTCATTTCGGCAAAGAAGAGCTTCCCGCTGGGACTTGTTGTTGGTACCAGCCTCCCCGGGGGAAGGCCTAGTAAGTCCTGCACGTGGAGAAAGCGCGACAGGGAACATGGGGGCTTTTTGCAGGAGCCCTCACATGCTCTGTCCCCAGCTGGTACAAACAGCTGCCCTACGGTGGTCCAAGGAGCTGGATCCTACACCCAGCCATCGGCTCTTTGAATTGCAACCATGCTGTGCAAAGCCGGGGGGGGGGGAGGGATGGGGGGGAGATGTGCTGCAAGGACACAGGACGCTGTTAGCAATGGCCCTGCGCTAGCATTTGCCAGCACCGCCAGTTATTAGGCTGCTGCTAAAACTCAGACAAGGGGGGGGTTCAGCTATCCAGGTGTGACGGAGCAGGGAGCATGTGACGGAGCAGGGAGCAGGGCAGATTTGACCTGGGAATGTTGCAGGGGGGTTGCAGTGGGGATGTGGGACTTCCCTTGAAGGAAGCTACCTGAGCTGTAACCTGAGCCAGGAACGGGGGGGGGGGTGTGGGGAGAATTAACACCTTCTGCCCGGGAGACTGGACAAAGGAGAGGAGCAGCGGGAGGGGCTTGGAGTTTAGTTTCGGTTGGGGCTGGGTGGTGCAACGCAGGGAACCCCAAGCTGGGGTCTAAGCTCCCTGAACCTCCCAGAGGGACCTAATTGAGGGGGTCTGGTCGTACCTACACGCTCTGCTTGAGACGGTGTTCCTGTCCTTAAATAAACCTTCTGCTTTACTGGCTGGTTGAGAGTCGCAGTGAATCTCGGGAAGAGGGGTGCAGGGCCCTAACTCCCCCACAATCCGCAACAACTGGTGGCAGCGGCGGGATCTACTGCACCCCGTGGACGGCGCTTCCTGCAGTAAGTGACTGGGGAGCAGTAAAACGAAGGGGGATTGACGGGGACCAGGCCTGCTGAAGAGTGGGAGAGAGACGGTTATTACCCCTGGGAGTGTGTGACCAGCGAGAAGGACTTTTGCAGTAACAGGGTCCCCCGGGGGGGATCGCAGCGAGTGGTCCCAGGGGCGGAGGAGTCTGCAGCTCGACCCTGGCAGAGAGGTGGTGACCTCGAGAAGGGCTGGCACACTAGGGGGCCCCCTGGGAACTGTGGGGAGCTGTGAGCACACAGGCCGGTGAGTGGCCAGCAGGAAGATGTATGCCAAGCGGCTTAAGAGCGACCTGGTGGAGCTGTGCAAGCAGAGGCGGCTGCGCATTGGGAGGCTCACCAAAGAACAGCTCATTGCCCAGCTAGAGGCGGAAGATCGCGCGAATGAACTGATCCCTGTGTCTCAGGGAAGCAGCCTGGCAAATGCAGCGCAGGCACCAGTGTCTGTCCCAGCTGGGAGTGGTCAGCCGGCTGCTGAGGGCTTCCCGAGACCCCTCCTTCCTATGCCTAGGGGAAGGGTGGGGAGGAGCCCAGCAAATACCGAAGGCGCCGTGGCCCCCCCGGCCAGCAGGGGACCCTCCCGGCGAAGCTCGCCGGCCAGCAGAGGATCCTCCCGGCGACGTTCGGCATCCGTGGAGCGGAATTGGCTGGAATGGGAGAAAGAGCTAAAACTGAGAGAGCTGGAGGATCGTGAACAACAGAGACAGCATGAACGGGAGGAGAAAGAGACAGAGACAGGAGAATGAGAGACAGCGTCAGCATGAAGAGAGACAGAGACAGGAGAATGAGAGACAGCGTCAGCATGACCTGGAACTGGCGAGATTGAAGGGCAGCGAACCCCCGGCTGCGGTGAGTGAGGGGGGACCCAGGACTGCACGGAACTTTGATAAGTGCATCATGGCCCCATACAAGGAGGGGGAGGACATGGATGACTTCCTGGAGGCCTTTGAGACGGCCTGCGAGCTGCACCGGGTTGATCCCGCGGACAGACTCCGGGTCCTTACCCCCTTACTGGACCCCAAAGCCGTGGCATTGTACCGCCAACTGGGAGAGGCAGAGAAAGGGGACTACGAACTATTCAAAAAGGCCCTGCTACGTGAGTTTGGGCTGACTCCTGAGATGTACCGGGAAAGGTTCCGGAGTCAAGATAAAACCCCTGAGATCTCATATCTGCAACTAGCCGTCCGCATGGAAAGATACGCCAGCAAGTGGGCTGGTGGGGCCCAGACGAAGAAGGACCTGATTAAACTGCTGGTACTGGAGCAACTGTATGAGCGGTGCCCATCCGACCTGAGGCTGTGGTTGGTGGACAGAAAGCCAGAGAACCTGCGACACGCCGGGCAGCTGGCTGATGAGTTTGTAAAGAGCCGGTCAGGGGGTGGCAGGGAGGAGCCCCAAAGGAACAGGCCCGCCGCGATGCAGAGAGAGAGTCACCCTGGGACCTCCCAAAGGGGGAATATGGGGAATCCCCTCCCACGGGGAATGCCCAGCGTCAGGGACAACCGACCGGCTCAAGGGGACCCACGGGACATGAGCTGCTATTACTGCGGCCGAAGAGGCCACGTTCGGGCCCAGTGCCCCAAGCTCAAAGACAGACTGAGCAGACCGAACCCGCACCGGGTTAACTTGGTAGAGGCCCAGACGGACGAGGGGCAGGCTTCCCACGCAAGAGGGGCTGGCAGCTTATCAACTGCTCAAGAGAGAGAAGGGCCCCCGGCCAGCTTCTCTGGGGGGCCAGATGCTCCGGATTCAAAGTTCTCCGTTTACAGGGTTGGCGCGGGGCTGTCCCTGCGGAGCGAGTGCCTTGTTCCCCTGGAGGTGGATGGGAAGAAAGTTTATGGATACTGGGACACGGGCGCAGAGGTGACACTGGCCCGGCCCGAGGTGGTGGCCCCAGATCGGGTGGTGCCCAACACCTTCCTGACCCTGACCAGGGTGGGCGGGACCCCATTCAAGGTTCCCGTAGCGAGGGTACACCTGAAATGGGGGGCCAAGGAGGGCCCCAAGGACGTGGGAGTGCACCACCATTTGCCCACTGAGGTGTTGATGGGGGGGGGACCTAGAGGACTGGCCAAGCAGCCCCCAGACCGCCTTAGTCGTGACCCGTAGCCAGAGCCGGCGAGGGGCACTATGCCCTGACCTTGGGAAGGATGTCCCACCGGAGGCACCGAACCCTTCCCGGGTGGGGAGGGAACACCCAAGGACAGGCCGCGGGGTGGCTGGGGCTTCCGACCCAGCCGACGAGAGGGAGCAGGTCCCCATCCCTTCCCCAGCCGCCGAGTTCCAGGCCGAGTTGCAGAAGGACCCCTCCCTGCGGAAGCTAAGGGGCCTGGCTGACCTCAGTGTGGTACAGACCATGAGGAGAGGATGCAAGGAGAGGTTCCTGTGGGAGAAGGGGTTCCTGTACCGAGAGTGGGCTCCCCCGGGGGAAGTGGAGTCGTGGGGGATCAGGAGGCAGCTGGTGGTTCCCCAGAAGTTTCGCCACAAGCTACTGTACCTGGCCCATGACATCCCTCTCGCAGGGCACCAGGGGATCCGGCGCACCAGGCAGAGGCTGCTACAGAACTTCTACTGGCCCGGGGTCTTCACCAACGTCCGGCAGTACTGCCGATCCTGTGACCCCTGCCAGAGGGTGGGGAAGGCCCGGGACAAGGGGAAGGCAGCATTGAGACCTTTGCCCATCATAGAGGAGCCTTTCCAGAAGGTGGCCATGGACATAGTGGGACCTCTCAGCAAGACGACCCGGTCTGGGAAGAAATACATCCTGGTGGTGGTAGATTTCGCCACCCGCTACCCCGAGGCAGTGCCCTTATCGTCCATTGAAGCAGACACTGTGGCGGATGCGCTGCTGACCATTTTCAGCCGAGTGGGGTTCCCCAAGGAAGTCTTGACGGACCAAGGGTCCAACTTCATGTCGGCCCTACTCCGGTGCTTGTGGGAGAGATGTGGGGTCCGGCACAACTGGGCCTCAGCATATCACCCCCAATCCAACGGGCTGGTGGAGAGGTTCAATGGGACGCTAAAAATGATGCTGAAAACATTTATGAATCAGCACCCGCAGGACTGGGACAAGTACTTACCTCACCTGCTGTTTGCGTACAGGGAGGTACCCCAGGAGTCTACCGGGTTTTCGCCTTTCGAACTGCTATATGGAAGGCGGGTAAGGGGGCCCCTGGACCTGATGAGAGACGAATGGGAGGGGAAGGCCACTCCTGACGGAGAGTCGGTGGTGGAGTATGTCCTGACCTTCCGGGAACGACTTGCCGAGCTCATGGGCCTGGCCAGGGAGAATCTGGCCAGAGCCCAGAGGAAGCAGAAGGTCTGGTATGACCGCACAGCACGGGCCCGCGCCTTCGCCACTGGGGATCAGGTGATGGTCCTCATCCCCGTGAGGAAAAACAAACTCCAGGCCGCCTGGGAAGGGCCCTTCAAGGTTGTCAAGCAACTAAACGAGGTAAACTATGTGGTGGAGCTGTCGAACCGGGCACACCACCACCGGGTGTACCATGTGAATATGATGAAGCCATATTATGACAGGGGGAATATGGTGTTGGCCGTGTGTGGACAGTGGGAGGGGCAGGGAGATGACCCTTTAGTAGATCTATTCCCTGGGACAAGAGTTGGCTTCCCCCTGGAAGCAATTCCCCTCTCTGATCGGCTAACCCCTGCCCAGCGAGCTGAGATCGGAGGGGTGCTGCATCTGTACCAACAGCTGTTTTCCAACCAGCCTGGACGCACTAATCTGACTGTCCACCGGGTGCAGACAGGATCGCACCTGCCTATAAAATGCTCCCCCTTCCGAGCCACAGGGAAAACTGCTCAGGACCTGGAAAGAGAGGTCAATAACATGCTGGCTTTGGGGGTGATCCAGCCGTCTTCCAGCCCTTGGGCCTCACCGGTGGTGCTGGTCCCCAAAAAGGACGGGTCGATCCGGTTCTGTGTGGACTATCGGAAGCTCAATGCCATCACTGTAGCCGATGCCTACCCCATGCCCAGGCCGGACGAGCTCCTAGACAAGCTGGGAGGTGCTCGGTACCTTACCACCATGGATCTTACAAAGGGCTATTGGCAAGTGCCGCTGGATGCAGATGCCAGGCTGAAATCGGCCTTTGTCACCCCTCTGGGGCTCTATGAGTTCCTGACCCTACCCTTCGGCCTCAAGGGAGCGCCGGCCACCTTCCAGCGCCTGGTGGATCAGCTACTGAGGGGGATGGAGAGTTTTGCCGTGGCGTATATCGATGACATCTGTGTCTTTAGCCAGACCTGGGAGGACCACATATCCCAGGTTAGACAAGTGCTGGACCGACTCCAGAAGGCTGGGCTGACCGTAAAACCGGAGAAGTGCAAGGTGGGGATGGCTGAGGTATCCTACCTAGGCCACCGGGTGGGAAGCGGCTGCCTAAAGCCGGAACCAGCCAAAGTGGAGGTGATCAGAGACTGGCCCGCTCCTCAAACCAAAAAGCAGGTCCAAGCCTTTATTGGGATGGCAGGGTACTATCGGAGGTTCGTGCCCCACTTTAGCGCCATAGCCGCCCCCATCACTGAGCTGTGCAAGAAGGGGAAGCCAGACAAAGTGGTCTGGACCGAGGAGTGCCAGGAGGCTCTCCGGGCGCTGAAGGAGGCTCTGGTCAGTGGCCCAGTTCTGGCAAACCCAGACTTTGACAAGCCCTTTATGGTGTTCACCGACGCCTCAGACACAGGACTGGGGGCGGTGTTAATGCAGGAGGACGAAAAGGGGGAGAGACACCCCATCGTGTACCTGAGCAAGAAGTTGCTACCCCGGGAGCAGAACTACGCGGCCATCGAGAAGGAATGCCTGGCCATGGTGTGGGCCCTCAAGAAACTAGAGCCATATCTCTTTGGGCGTCACTTCACCGTGCACACCGACCACTCTCCCCTGACCTGGCTGCACCAGATGAAAGGAGCCAACGCCAAGCTCCTGAGATGGAGCCTGCTCCTGCAGGATTATGACATGGACGTGGTCCATGTGAAGGGACGTGACAACCTGATAGCGGACGCATTGTCCCGGAGAGGGAGCCCTGAACTTCCCCAGGTCACTGGTCAGAGTGACCCCGCTCAGTTCAGTCTCAAAGGGGGGAGAGATGTGACGGAGCAGGGAGCATGTGACGGAGCAGGGAGCAGGGCAGATTTGACCTGGGAATGTTGCAGGGGGGTTGCAGTGGGGATGTGGGACTTCCCTTGAAGGAAGCTACCTGAGCTGTAACCTGAGCCAGGAACGGGGGTGGGGAGAATTAACACCTTCTGCCCGGGAGACTGGACAAAGGAGAGGAGCAGCGGGAGGGGCTTGGAGTTTAGTTTCGGTTGGGGCTGGGTGGTGCAACGCAGGGAACCCCAAGCTGGGGTCTAAGCTCCCTGAACCTCCCAGAGGGACCTAATTGAGGGGGTCTGGTCGTACCTACACGCTCTGCTTGAGACGGTGTTCCTGTCCTTAAATAAACCTTCTGCTTTACTGGCTGGTTGAGAGTCGCAGTGAATCTCGGGAAGAGGGGTGCAGGGCCCTAACTCCCCCACAATCCGCAACACCAGGCCAGAGTCCCAAGGAAGAGAGAAGTCGCCTTTTGCTTTACCCCTGCAGGGTTCTTAGAAACCTCCTTGCGGCCAGGGGGCTCCTGCTCCCTCTGCCCCTCTCTGCTGCCCTTCGGACATCTGGCTAAGGAGAAGACAAGCTATGCTAGGCTAGCCTGCTGCTTTCAGCCTGCTCCTTACAGCCAAGGTCTCAGACAGCTGCTGAGAGCTTCCCAGGGCTGGGCACCCCGTTGGCCAGCACTGGGACCCCAGCCCTGTCTGTCACGGACACGGGCGGCACCACGGATACCCTCCCAGGCGCCACAAGCCTTCTGGGGCCGGACCAGACCCATGGTGGAATTCCAAGGGCCTGCAAATGCCACTGCTCCAATGTTACTGTGTACATGACGGTTGCCGGGGCGAAGAGCAGCTGATTTGCTATCAAGTGGTTGCATGGCAATTAGTGCTCCTTAATGTGGAATCCCTTGATCACGCAGTCCATGTGACCCAGCAACTGGCTTCCTGTTCCCCGTAGAGCACTAACCACTGGCCTCCGGAGGCCTGAGGCCACAACGGATTTCCCCAGCAGCCCAGGTGTCTGAACTCTGCTCAGCCAAGGCAGGGAGCCTGGGGACCACACAGATGTGCATAACGCTGTGCAGCCAGGTGGGGACAGATCCAGAGGTGCAGCCCAGAGACATGCCAGGCCCCACCTTACCAGCAGGGGTTTTCCAAAGCACCCAGAACTTCCCCTGGAGCCAATGGGAGATATGCCTGCTCCTCACCTGGGAGCACGAGGCCCAGGCCGCTCCTCCAGTGCCCGCTGCTAACAGCAAGGCTACACCTCCCCACAATGCCCCAGTTCCACTGATGCACCAAGCAGAGGGAAGGACTGCAGCACACCTGCCCGAAACCGAAGGGGGAATTTTCCTGCCCAGCCCCTCCCCGGCTGGCATGACGCCACTGAAGAAGCTGTTTAATATGGATTATTAAAGTGACAAGGCCTTGGATGACCTGGGCTGACTGCCTACTTTCCCGTGTGGATTTATTTCTTTATCTTCTTTTATAGACTTCTGTGAGCTAATAATTCTCTAGCCAGGCTGCCTCAGAATACAAACTCAGCAGGAAAGGTCCGGGTGTTCCCCTCCAAGCAAGACAAGGCATTCTCTTCTTCCTTAACTATTATGGTCGCGCCTAACAGCCCCAGCTGCGATCGGGGCCCCCTTGTGTTAGGGGCTGCACAGACACATTGTAAGAGAAGCAGAAGAAATTTGCTGCTAGTTTCAGGTTATTGTACGTCATTGGAAATGCAGGCGTTGTGTGTGCGCACCAAGATGTGTTACATCAGCAGGATTCTGCTCCCAAACAGCTTTTTGGTGGCGTGTCAGCAGCTGCTTAAGAAAATGGGAATCACTGTCCAGAGGAAACCGGACAGACAACACAGATAGAGCATGTTGTTTACTATACAACTGTGTGACCAAAGAACAAAAGATGCTATTCCCATGATCAGGCCAGGTGAAGCAACGTAGATGGCAAGGAGACTTAAGAACAGCAGGTACGTGACAACCGAGCACGGCTCTTAAGAAGAGCCTATGAGCTAAACAAGAACTCTGTGCTGAGTAGCAGGAATCAAAGGAGGGACAAGGCAGTGCCCTTCTCAATTGTACCGAGGGAGAGGGCACCAACCCCAAATTCTCCTCCTTACTCCTAACCCCCAGGACAGTGGTCCCCAACCTTTTTCGTCTGGCAGGTGCCAGATGACGAGCCATGGAGGAGCGTGGCTGCGGACAGGCATCCGCCGAAATACTGCCGACAAGCGGCAAAGTCAATAGGCATTGACGCCGAAATGCCGCCGAGAAGCAGCATCATCCAGAGGCGTCGCTGCCAAAATGCCGCCGGATGCTCGTCTGCCGGCCAGTATACGGGCGCACTTGGACACCCCAGCGGGCACCATGGCACCCACGGGCACCGCGTTGGGGACCCCTGCCCTAGGAGTTAAGAAGTTACAGGTCAATAAATCAAAGCACTGGCTGTTTTGTTTCCAGTTCCTGGGCCAGTGGGATCAAATTTTGTCCAGCCACGAGGTCATGTTGGCAGCCCGAGGCTCACCCTTAATTAGCACAAAGGAGACCAACGCCAAAGTCACAGCCATCAATGCCACTTCCCAGCCGAAGCACTGCAAGCTGGGACTTGTAGGCTGCTCCACTGCATTACAGACCAGGGCAGGTCGTATAGCTCCATGGCCGCTGTTTGCCTAGGAGGCGGTGGCCACTCTCAAAGGGAATGAGCCGCTGAAAGGTGCTCGCTGCTAGACGGGGCCTAGGACTCCTGGAGGCTGCTGGCAAATGCCATGTAACAATAAGCTAGGGAAGCAGGCGCTGCTGAGGAATGAAGCCCCTTTCCCCTCACTGGCTCACAAGGCCAGT
This sequence comes from Malaclemys terrapin pileata, assembly GCF_027887155.1. Classification (NCBI taxonomy): domain Eukaryota; kingdom Metazoa; phylum Chordata; order Testudines; family Emydidae; genus Malaclemys; species Malaclemys terrapin. The sequence continues at coordinate 128,393,506 of NC_071506.1, read as the reverse complement.
AAACCCCACACTGTGTCACATAGAGTGGGACAAATGCTGTTCCAGCTCCTATCCAAAGAGTGGCAGCGGCAGACACGGGCCTTTCAGACTCTGCTCCCTAGCACCAAAGGAAGACGTAGAGCTGCTTGCTAGGAAGGCTCCTCCAGCTAGTAAGAGAAAGAGCCTGGGGCCCGCGGGCCACTGCCACTGGCTTCTGATCTCCAGGCTAACCCCCCGGGGGGGGGGGGGGGCTGCCATGCTCAGAGCTGAGTGGACACGCCTGGATCAGCCTTGCGTGCACAGTCAAGCACCTCCAGGATGGGATACCACGCTGTGCACCGAGAGCAGCGCCTGGGGATGGGCTTTCTGGCGTGGCAGAGGGCTTGGGGGCTAGGCAGAACAGCTGCCAAGCAAACCCGCTGCTGCTGCCTGGCCCAGCCAAGTGAGCAGGGTCCCAGGGCACAGCAAAGCCACCCAAACACTGGGTCATTAGCATGGGGAGAGGGCCACCCGTTCCCCAACATGCCACGTCACTTCACCTCCTCAATCCGAGCAGGGATGATTCCCATTGTCCCTAAATTCCCTGATGGAGGCAGCCCAGGGCAAAACCAGAACCCATCAGCTTGTCCCATCCATCACGGAGCAGCTCCTAGAGCCAAAAGGCCTGCCCCATCCCCAAACCTGAACTTCCCTGCTGCCAGGGGAGCCTCTGATGCCTTGTTCTGCCCTCACTGACTAAAAAGACCAATGGATCCCTGTCTGCCAGAGGCCACGCTTCCCACCTGCCCTGCACCCGGCTCCCCACGAAGACTCTGCCTGTTCCACATCACCCTGCAGATGTTTGGGTTCGCAGCGATAAAGCCTGTCCCATTAGCTGAGCTGGCTCTAAACACCACAGGCAGCCCCCCACTTGCTGGAATTTCTGCTTGGAATGGCTGAGCATGGCTCAAAGTCCTGCACAGGGTTTGTTCCCTCACAAGCTTACCCCCCCTCATATTCACGCTGTGCCCCCCGCACAAACGCAGGCGGCCGAGGGGGTGCCAAGCAGAACAAGAGCCGGCGGGCACTACTCAGGCAGCATGGACGTTCGCCTCAGTTTCCCTGCACTCTGTGGGGGCAGTTACCCATGTCCCTGAGGGCTTGGGACCCCAGCCTCCTTGTATGAAGCCATGGCCAAAGCGGGGGTCCCAAGCTCTCAGGAACGTGGGTAACTGTCCCCACAGAGTTCATGTGTGCAAACACACACTTCAGTCTTGCGGCATGAGAAGGTGGCCCTGGGCCTCTGTTCCGCGGGAGACTCTCACACCGGGAGAGGCCCAACGGCTGTGGTCCTTCTCTGCCCCTCTTATGAACAGAGCCGGCTCCCACTCCCCCATGCCATGGCCGCCCATTGCAAGGTGTGTCCCCAGGGCAGCTCTCCTGATCTCTCGTTTAGCACCTGGCATGGTGATGGCTCACGCACTGGCACAGAGCTCCCCAACTCGGATGCCTGGGGATGCACAATGCTGTGTGGTGTCCTGCGGGATCTCAGCCCAGTTCCTAATGCCACGGGCACCGCATCTCACAGACAAGCCCGTCGTGGTGATCCCCATTGCTGCAGGCTCAGCAGAGACACCAAGGAGCCAACAGCCAGTGGAGATACTCCTCCACTGAGGGATCTCTGGCAGGGAGGTGTGGACGCAGCCTGTGGGAGGGAGGCTCCTCTCCCCAGAGCAGCCAGCCAGTCGCCACTCGCTCACGCCCATCACTTAGCCCACCAGGACCCTTCCACTTCATAGGCAAGGTCTCCGCAGCTCCCCTCCTCCTCAGCTCCACTCTTCTCCCCCTGCACAGCCTGGTAGTGCTAGCTCCGTGTACAGCCTCCCACTTGGCATGAATAATCCACTCCTAGTTTAAAGTGCCAGATTGGGGGGGGGGGGGGAAGAGGGGAGGGAGGTAGGCATCCTGGCTCCAGGCCCCTGCAAGTTACTCACCAGAGCTTCCATTTCCTCCTTCACGTCCCCTCCCCTCCCAGATCCCTCCTCTGCAGCTGAGGGGCAGCCCTGGCAGGAGGCAGCGGCTCCCCACTCGCTGAGAAAGATGAAAAGGAAATCTGCACAGCAAGGATGGGGGGGGTGTGTGTGCAGCCTCTAGTCCCTTCACCATCATGGGGCCACAGAGGCCGGAGATGGGGGAACCGGCTTCTTAGGCACCCTCTTTGGCTCCAATGCCTATTGGCCCACGAGTCTGTTTCTTTACTGCACTTAGCTTTACCCAGCAGCTCTGGACGGAGGTGCTAAGTGGAGACCCCAACTCGTCTGGAGTCATGCGGGTGCCCAGCTCTGCAGCTGCTCCTCAGCAGAGGCTCTCCATGGACTGAATTTCCCAGGGCGATGGGACACTGTGGGTACGAATGGGATCGCTGGTCCCAGGCCCAAGCAGCCTTGGGTCACCTCCAACAGGGAGGCAGAGCGAATCACACCCTGCAAGGGGGAAACACAGACAGCCCAGAAACCCCAAATGTGAGCCGCGACCAGGGCATGCCTGCAGAAGGGAGACCTGGCGGGAGAGAACTAAGAACCCCCCACCACATTTATTAAAATCTCATAATATTGGGGCCCAGAACCATTGTTTTTTAACGGTCAGGGATGCGGATATTGAACCAATCTCTCAGCCTTGCACAGAGATTCAGAATTTTAGTCCCAGGGTAGGACTACACCAGAAAGGCTCGGCTGTAGCATCGACACTTCCTCCATCCACAGGTGGGGGGTTCCCATCTGCGTAGTTAACCCACCTCTCCAAGAGGCAATAGCGAGGTGGACAGGTGGGGGGTTCCCATCTGTGTAGTTAACCCACCTCTCCAAGAGGCAATAGCGAGGTGGATGGAAGAATTCTTCCATTGACCTTGCTGTGCTACACTGGGACTTAGATTGGCTTAACTACATTACCTAGGGTTACCATATTTTAAAAATAAAGAAAGAGGACACTCCACGGGCCCTGGCCCCGCCCCTTTCCCACCCCTGGCCCCGCCCCAACTCCGCCCCTTCCCCAAAGTCCCCGCCCTAACTCCCCCTCCTCCCTCCCAGCCACATGAAAAGGGCTGCCTGAGCGCTACCGGCCTCACGGTTTGCCGGGCAGCCCCCAGACCCTGCGCCCCCGGCCGGCGCTTCCCCAGCGCAGCTGTAGCCCGGGAGGGGAAGCGCCCAGCCGGGGGCGCAGGGTCTGGAGGCTGCCCAGCAAACCGTGAAGCCGGTAGCGCTCAGGCAGCCCTTTTCATGTGGCTGGGAGTGAGGAGGGGGAGTTAGGGCAGGGACTTTGGGGAAGGGGCGGAGTTGGGGTGGGGAAAGGGGCGGGAAAGGGGCGAGGGCAGGGCCCGTGGAGTGTCCTCTTTTTTTATTTTTAAAATATGGTAACCCTATTATGGTAATCATTACCCCGGCACACATTTCTTCACAGCCCCGAGCAACGTAGCTAGACCCATCTCATTTTTAAGTGCAGACCTGGCCTAAAGCTGAGGGATTGCTCAGACAAGAGGTTTCCGATTCGGGCAATAATCAGGAGAGGGAAACAATCCCTAAAGCATGTGTGTCTGAAATTCATTAATGATGGGAAAGAGCTTTGACCTGAGACCTCTAACGGGTCTCTCTACTGGCTTTAGTCAACAGGACTGGAACTGCCCAAAGCCAACAGCAGAGTCAGCTAGTAGCTAGTTTGACGTCCAGAGGTGGGTGCCCAACACAGAGGCTGGGAGTGGAGTTGTCGTTGGTTAATAGGCTCTTTAACGCCAAGTGGCTTTTATGGAGCGAGTCCCCATTTTATTATTCCAGACCACTCGGCAGCACCTGAGCAGGACTCAGCCTGAAGCAGAGAGGCTCCAAAATTTAGCAAGTCAAGACTAGTTCCTATCACACAGGGCAATACTAACAAGAAGCACCATGGCTGTGAATTCTGGCCTGTGGCTTTCAGCTCTGGTTATCTACCCCCTGGGCGCGGAGGTGGCTTTTCTTTAATTTGAGACAACAAAGAGCTTTGCGTTTGCTGGTTCTTGGAGAGATTTCTCCCTCTTTCACTCCACACAGGAATTGAAACCCCCAGCCCGTTCCTCCCATGTTTTAATCAAGCTCGATAACAATCTTATGAAGTGCTAGTCGTACTTCATTTCGGTCGTCAGCACTAAGCCAAGATAAGAATGTAGACGTCTGGAGTTATAATAAAATTACATTCTTCCATGTGTTTTACATTGATTTTAAATGGAAAGGGCGGCCAGTGCCAGGCTTTGCCAAGCTGTCACTGTTTCCTCCTCTTTCCCGTCACTTTTATTTGCGTTTGAATTTTGCGTGGTTGTTGAAAGGTGCCAGGTTGACCTTCCCCTCTGGCCCGTTCAGCCCTCAGCCACCTCCAAGGCCCTGTCGTCACTGCTAAACAAGAGCGTTTTTACCGGAGATAGTAAAACGAGGCGAGGTCAGCACTATCCCCCACCTGGGATTGGCCTCACCTAGTTTGCCTCTCAGTAAAACCAAAGCGCCTTGTCGTCTCTGTGTTCGGATCTCAGGATACCGCATGCACTAGTTAGCTACCCTGATGTCAAAGACATTATTTTATTTATTTATTTATTTATTTATTTTTAGCAGGGAAGAGACGGCCTTAGACGGAGGGCCCCACTTAGCGCTACTGGCAAACGGATCGACATTCCACCACATTTCACCAGGAATCCACTGAGTGGCTCAGAAGCTAGTTAAAAACAAAAACACCCCACACGCCACATTTCAGCCACTGCTGCTCCAGGCTGGGTTCAGACCGCCAGCCGAGAGGACAGTCTCATCCTCTCTTCTTATCAACCGAGACATTCTGATCGAGCTGGGCAGTGACCCAGGCTGGCTGTGCCTGCTGCGAGAAGAAGCAGCGGCAAACCAAGATAATGGAGAACCGTCCATTTTTAAACTTTATAAAGAAAAACCCACTAATTTGGCAGGAACATAAATATGAACTAACATCAAATGCTCATTTAGGAGAATAATAAACTGTAAATTACCATCACAATCAGAGAAATTTGTCAACGCCACGCTGTGCCACGCCCACGAGGGAATGAACTCCTCCCCTCTCCGGCTGCAAAGTCCAGCTTCATCCCTGCTGTGTGGCGGCGCTCCGTCCGTTCGCTGCTGCGCTGGCCACCCCTCTTTCCAACAGGTCCACCCGCGAATGACAGCTCCTCGCCTGGAGCGCCACCCCGTACTCCCATCCACGTCCCAAAAGTCAACCTCACCAGCCATACGCTCTGTGCCCTTCACGGTCCAGTTCCCTCAGCAAATCCTCTTTCCACCTCCTTCTTCATGAATCACCTTCCAACGGCTCCCTCCAGTTGGATCCCGAGGCCCCTGCCCGGCTCCCGCTGGCCTCTCCCCGCCCAGCACAGCTGCAGGCCCTACCATTGTATCTCTAGGTGCTAGGGCCACAACACTGGACCAGAACAAGACTCAGTTCAAGAGCATCTGAGCACTAGGGCCAGCAAGGGTCACACCAAAGTAGCCCTGGAGATCAGGGCCCTGTTGTGCTGGGCCCTGCACAGACAGTCAGAGACCGACCCTGGCCCAAAGAGCTCACAGTCTAAACAGATGGGGCAGACACAGGCTGGGTGGAGGGTTATTACTACCCCTTATTTCAGATGGGAACGAGGCACAGAGACATTAAGTGACTTGCCCAAGGTCAAACGGGAAGTCTATGGCAGCGGCAGGGCTTGAGCCGAGTTCTCCCAAGCCCCAGCCCAGTGGGTTGGCCACCCGGCCACCCTCTCACCTTGGAAGCAAGTGGAGGGTCAGTCCCTCTGCTTGATTCCAATACAAAGGCACAGAAGCTAGATGCTGAGAGGGGATTGGAAGGTTTGTGTAAGAGTGAGACACCATCCCCCTGACCAGCTATGGAGGAGGGGCAGTGCAGGGGAGCAAGGACCCCACTCAGCCAAGTGCAAGGGAGGGGGGACCATATCCAGCACTTACATGCAGCCACGGGGGCCCTGGAAAGCTGCTAGGGAGCCCCTTGAGGGAGTCCCCCCAGCTTCAGTCTCACGCTACAGAAGGCTGCATTTCCCCGGTGAGCAATGACGTCTCTCTCCCCCCTCCTGCACAGAGGGGCCAGGCGGCTTGGTTACACCTGCGAAGCACTAGGAAATGCTTGGACAAGGAACTTACTGCTGCCTTGCCAAAGGTTAAAAGCAGCCTCCCCATCCCCCTGCACTGCTCATTCCAGTTCCCTCGAAATATTTACATAAGCATTAGCGAATGGATGTAAGCCAATAACCCCCTTGCTTTAACCCTGGCATTTCTCCCCACACTCTACTACTGCTCACCTCTCTGGGTAGGAGCGAGCAGAGGCGCCTTTCTCAGAGACATGCTCTGGCTGCTGGGCAGGAATGACTGGGCGAAACTCTCTGGCCCTTGCGCTGCAGGAGGGCAGCCTGAATGATCCCAACGCTCCCTTCTGGCCTTAGAGCCTATGCAGTATGAACACACACACGCCCCTCTTCCCAAGTGACAGGTCTCAGTGCTTCCCAGGTCCCTTGCACGCTAAGCCTGCAAACTCAGAGCCCTGGAACCTTTGAGGGGAGCACAGAGCCGCTCTCTGCTACTGCCAGCCAGCGAGGAGCCCCTTGCACAGCCCAGTCCCTTTGCAGGAGAACCAGCACTCAGTCACACGGGGGGGGGGGGGGGGGGAGAGTGGGGCGCTGTTACAAGACAATATTTGGAAACCGCTTTCTGGATATAAAATAGACGGCAATGGGGATTGCATGCCAGCCCCTCCCTGAGGTCTGACACATCGAACCCCAGGCCCAGCCCAGGTCACACACCAAACTCCGGCATCACCTGCAAAGGCAGGGAACCTGACGCAAGCCAGACTGGGGAGGGCAAGCGAACCAAATCCAGACACATCTCAGAGCTCCTGTGCTTCCAGCCCACCCTGCAGTACTCAGGGGCTCCGTCTGGGCCCCCCGTATTTCACTGCCTGAGGGCTGGCTCTCTATACTGGTCATCCATGCCCCCTGTGTGGCAGGCTGGGCTAGTTAGAGCGCGGTTAACGGCAGGCACTGTCCTATCAGCTGGAAGGCAGCCAGGATTCTTGCTGGGTCCTTTGGCCCGTGAAAGGGAAACATGGTAAAGTCAGTCTGACGTGCCAGCATACAATCGACACAGGTTGTTAACCCTGGAGGTGTGCAGCAGTGAGCGTGACGCCCTACCTGCTCCAAACACACGCCTCCTGGAAATACAGCTCCACTCCCAGAGCAGTAGCCTGCCCTGAATCACAGCCTGCACAAACTGGTAGTCACGTACCCAGGGCCCTGGGCGACCCCTTTCACTTCCCTCACATCTGAGCTGGGGGGAGGGCTTAGGGGCAAACTAACGCCTCGGGGGGAGGGGGTTAAGGAATCTACTGGGCCAGCATGCCCCAGTCAGACCCAGCAGGCAGGTCTGCTCAGCTCCTGGGCCAGAAGCTCCATAAGCCAGGATAAGGCGTCTCATGTTAGCCCCAGAGATGGCTCCATGCTCCCGGATACCAACCGTGGGAGAGCCAGGGTGGGTCAGGCCTGAGAGACCCCGCCCTGCAGAGCATTGCTAATGGGCTGTGGTCATGGCAAATGTACATACTTAACACAGGACACTGAGCAGGGGCACCAAGCCAAGTCTCCCCCACTCCCACAGCACCAGCCCACATCCCCCCTCTGCACACATGCCCCACAGCACCCGGCCGAGTCCCCCACCCAGATGAGCCCGCACGCAAGCCATGGCATCAGGCAGAGACACCCTCCCCCAACACACACACACACACACTGCCCCTAGCACCAGCCACACCACGGTACTGGTCTAGATCCCACCCGCGCACCAGTCACTGGGACAGCCTTCACCAAACCCCTTGGCATCAGACCCCACACCCAACCTACACCCTGGCACCCAGTCCAGTGTCTCCAGCCCCTGAGCTGACCCTCCTGACCCACACAGAGCGGGTCCTGCCCCACCCTGTGCCATGGCTGGCCCCCCTGACTGGCAGACACCGCACTGGGGCAGGCTGCACTGCACTATGCTCCTTGATGTTATTTTTAGCACCTGCAGGCAGGGTGTGTGTTTACAAACGGAAATGCACTATCACCTACCTAACACAGCGCTGGCCTCGACAGGCCACGTGCCGAGCCAGCCGGGACACAGTCAGAGGGTGGCAGAGTTTGGGGACTGGGTTTAACTGCGTTCCGGAGTCCTTCAGGCAATGATCTCACATTTTCCATTCGTCCCAACAGCCTTCCAGATCGCAGCGAGATCTCCCCACCCACCCTGAGTTCCACATCTGCCCTCGCCATGTCTCTCCCACCCCCTCAGCGCTCCCGGGGGAGAAAGACTCACTCACTCTTTCATTCAGGCTGCTCCGCATCAGCACTGGGCCCATGTCCCGGTGCAGAGCGAGAATCCCCAGTGTGTGTATGAGAGAAGGCAGCAAAGTTTAGGGAGTGCAGGCCACAAAGCCACATTACTCATCTTCTCCCACCCCGGCCCCTAGCTGTTAGCCTGAGGGAAGCCAACATCTCCTTAGAAGGCTTGCACTGGAAGGGGGACTCCAGGATACAGCAACAAGAGCTAGAAGAAGGAATCAACCCGCACCCTGGCCACAGCCTGTGCCTGCACAGCTCTGACAAGCTTCTCAAGTGAGTCAACCCTCCAGCCGGCAGAGTCTGTAACCCATTAGCAAGTCCATGTCGACTAATTGGTTTGCCACAGAACAGGAGGACAAGCCCAGTCACTTTCGCACAACGTCGGCCGGGATCCCTGTTCTCCTTTCCCGAGGAGGACCCAGCACACAGACAGCAACCAGGTTCAGGGCTGCCTTACACACTCCCTACACAGAGAGCTGGGAACCTCGCCCCCCGGCAGCTTGCCAGATGTGTACTGCATGGGAGCCCAACGAGAGCAGGGTTTCTGGAGAGATTCCCAACATGCAGCCTGGTTTAAATCAGGTCAGAAGTACTAAGGCAGCCCTGCTGTGGGTCCCAGCCGAGCCAGCACACTGAGTGGTGCAAACAGAAAGAGCCCAGGGTGGTGAGCAGAACCTCCCCAGGCCGCATTATTTGACCTGAACCAGGCCTACTAAAACACGTGCCTGCCTGGAGCGTCTCCCCTGCTGCCCACATCCCCCACTTAGAACTGTGGAGCCCAGGGTGGTAACTGTGTGTCTCAATGTAGGCACAACAGGCCCAGCTACTATGGTGGGTGCCGTACAAGAGACTGTAATAAATCAATCCACCTCAGCGTGACTCCCGAAGGCTTTCTGGAGCCCTCCTTAAACACGTGAGCCCCTACATATGCTCTAGGGGGTTGCAACCCCCACGTCCAGCCCTCCTCATAACCCCCCAGTGCGGCACCCTCAGGCACAGCCTCTCGCGAGCTAGCTGAGTACGCCTGCTCAGCTGCAAACCCCCGACAAGGCCCAAAGGGAGGAGCTACCCAGCCTAGCAAGAACAAGCTCCTGTGGCACCACAGGTGCTGCTTGGCACAGCCAGCTTGCACGAGCCTATCACAAGTCTCACAATATTTTGGGTTTCTCTCGAAGCCCCAGCTCCTGGAGTCATGGGAGGAGGCCAGAACCTCAGCTGTCACTAACGCATGTGAGTTTCCCACCCTCCTGGTTGTGGAGATCCACAAATCTGGAGCACCTGGGGTGGCAAAGCAGCCTGCTTTCCCTCAGGCATGCTGGGAACCAGAGGAGCCCAGGCTTGGCTACGCTGGGGGGCAGCAGAGGGGGTCAGGCCCAGCTGCGGCACTGTTGCTTGGGGGTGGGGTGAAGTTTTGATTAAAAGCATTGAAGAGAGAACTACAATCCTCTGAGGAAGGTGCCTCGCTGTGCTGCCTATGGGAGGTGGGAGGAATTCAGAGTCATGCTCATATATCAGACAGACTGGAGGGATGGGGTCGGGGGGCAGATTCATGCCAGTCTCTGGACAGGTCACTAGTACAGCTAAATACAATTACAGAGGAACCCAGGTTTCACTTGGCCATAGAGAAACTGCTCACCCCTCTCACCCCAGGTGATACAGCAGGTCAGAGAAAAACATGGGAATTGAACCCAGGAGTCCTGACCCACAAGGTTGTTCTCCATCTTCTGAGCAGGAACATCACCACACGTGTCTCCGACACCTTCACACCCCAATGCACTTTACAGGCTGCCTGTCAGCGGAGAGAGCTCCATGCAGCTGCCTCTCCCAGCTTCCCCAGGGGCCCTGGAATGCAACAGACACCCCAAAGCCAGAGGCTCCCGGACCACCAGAGCACTGCAGTGGGCAGGAGCTGGGTTTGCACTGGCGCTTTAATCCCTAATCTAGAACAAACCCTGGGACCCTGGCCATTCACAGGCCTGGGATCTCCCTGGACACTTTTACAGCCCTTATCGCTGTAGTCACGGAGTATCTCACACTCATTCCTGCTGCTGAGGCTCCCAGCCCCGGGAGGCAGGGTTATCATCTGTTTTCCAGATAAGGAGCTGAGTCATAGGAGAGATTAAGGGTCACAGCACAGCAGAGCCGGAAATAGCACCCAGCTCTCTGTCGAGTGCAATAACCACTAGCCCATCCTACCTAGCCCATATTTACGGGGCATGAGAGGCCAGGAGACACAGGCAGTTCAGTCTCAGGGTCTGCCCTGGTTTTCCTTGCCTTACCAAGGAATTGCATTCCCCGTTAGACACACACACCAGCTACATCTAGCCAGGAGACACAGCGCGACCTGAGCTTCCGCTTGGTTTGATTTTGGGGCAGGCAGAGGGAGACTAGAGCTAGGGTGACCAGACAGCAAGTGTGAAAAATCGGTACGGGGGTGGGGGCGGTAAATAGGAGCCTATATAAGAAAAAGACCCAAAAATCAGGACTGTCCCTATAAAATCGGGACATCCGGTCAACTTAACTAGAGCAGAGAGATGGCCAGACACACTGGGGCTTTCCCCGCTGCTCAGGCTGGCCACCCATTAGGTTTGTGCTACTGTTGTCCAGTTTCTAAAGCATTAACTAGTTTGTAGCTCACTTCGGGCTTACAGCAGCCCCGTGCTTTGGAACGGGTCTGTCCCCAGCGAGACTCCACGCGGAATCGGGCAAGGCTGAGAGAAAGCCAGGGACGCACAGGGCCTCAGAATCAGAGTCAAGGGCTGGCAACATGCAGCCCCGACATCTACTCTGCCTCTGACAGAACCGCTAGTGCTACTTCTTCCCCGTCCGAGAGGGGAACATCTCCCCTCCACACAGGGAGCTGGATCAAGTATGGATCTGGCCTCTTTGTTCCCTACCCACGAAGAGCAGGTGCATCTCTGGAACCCTGCAGGCTGGAGACTGCCCGGGCAGGACATCAACTGTCCCTCCTCAAAGATTCCTTCCCCCAGAACCTTTGCTCAGTCGCTGTGCACGGCTAGCAGCAGACCAAGCCCTTAGATAACATCACACTGTGCATTTGCCATCTCCTGTCCCAGGGCAGAGGAGGGCCAGCGCCCCAGGGGAAAGGACTGTCCTGAATGGCTTGTAATCCAGGACACTGAAAGGTAGTGCATTCATTCAGGACTGATAAAAGCAAAACACTACACCCTTAGCTTGTGAAATTCATTGCCACAAGACACTGAAGCCAAGAGCTCAGTAAGATTAGAGAGAGTTGGACACTGACATAGGGGATCTGGCTATGAAACAATCTTCGAGAGGAGATCAGGTGAAGCCAGAGTCTGACCATCTTTAGGAAATATTGCAAGGCCTTCCTTTCGAGAAAGCCTTTCCAGCATAACAAATAACACCTAGCTCTTCTATAGCTTTCCATCAGTACAGCAAAACGTGCGCCACAATCTTGTGCATTTATCCTCACAAGCCCCTGAGTTAGAGAAGTGCAGGTGAGGCAACTGAGGCACAGAGACTTGCCCAGGATCACCCAAAAGGCCAGTGCAGAGCTGGGAATGGAATTCAGGGCTCCTCATCCAGAGGCCAGATCTCTACATCCTGTACCACATGGTCTCTTCTCTTGCAAACGCCCCTCCCCTCCATGTGGCCCATCTGACACCAGGAGGGTCTGGAACAACCGCCCCGTGCCAGGACGGCTCCGGAGACGGCTGCCTCTGCTGGTAGGATCTACTCAGGGCAGCGGAGCACAAGGCTGGGGGGATGAGGGGAGGTGGGATCAGCCACTGAGGCCCAAGGAGAACTGCAGCCAGGAGGTATACATCTTGGTGGAAAGGTATAAGCTCGGATGGAGGAGAGACTCCCACTTCCCTGCATCTTAGCAGCTGGCCTCAGCTCCTCTGTGCTCCGTAAACACTGCCAGGCACATGAGAGCCCTCCGCTAGCTAGCACACACCTCACAGGCCCACAACAGAACGCAACCCAGACAGCAATGATAGGACCTACCGGGCCGGGGGGAGGGAGCCAGCCCCACACGTCAATAAACGTTCCTTACATGAAGTTTTATTTCTTTCCTGTTAGGGGAAGGACGTGGTTATGACAGAATCTTGGAGGAGGAGGGCAGAGTAATGGCCCAAAGGAAATTATGCACATTCAGAGCTTGGAATTAGCTTTCCCAGCCAAGACTAAGTCCGGCTGTGCCAAAGCAATACCCCGGGGGCCAAGGAAGCCGGAGCTGTGGCAGCCTGATCCCAGTGCCGCTCTGTGCGCCAGACCAGGGGAAAGATCATTTGGGTCCCACCAGAGGGAGTCTGGTGCCCAGGGTGCAATGGGAAAGAAAGGTCCTGTCCGCAATGCGAGGGGGCTGCAGACAAGCCGAGCCCTCCCTGCGCAGGTCTGCAGATCGCTAGGGAAGGTCTGTTCTCAACCACGGGGAAGCCTGTCATCAGTCACAGTCTGGTGAGAGCTGGGTAGTACCACGGAGCACATTCCCTTCAACCGCTGCAAACCCAGTGAGCGACTTCGCTGCTTTGACATCACACGCTACAGGCAAGACATTTAGCGCTGGGCATTTTGCTTTAGGCTGTTCTGAGGGTAGGTTGCTGCTTTACCTAGGCAGGTGTGGCGGTTCCTAGCAGCAGAGGGCTGCTCAGTCTGACACACCACCCCCTGAAGCAGCTGACAACAAAGGCTCCCCTTCATTAGAAACCGCTGTAGCACTTGAATAACGCCGGCTCCAGAGGGCTGGGGGAAGCGTTCCTCTATCCACACCAGGCAGGGGGAGGGAGGAAGGAATGCCCGGATATGCCCCCTTAGAACTTGCCTGCCCCAGCACATGGGATGTGCAAATCTGCCACACAATGCTGCTCGCATGCCAGGCCCTGTGTTACCACGAGCACTGCCAAAGCCTCTGTGTAGAGGGGTTGCTTGTGTGCGCACAATGCCTGCTGGCTGTGCAGCATCCCACCGTTTGCTAAAATCTTACCGCAGGCGCTGGTGAAACAGAGGCGAGTTCAGGCAGGTTTCCTTAGCTTGCCCCATTGGCCTGTCTGTGCCGCAGCCTACATGGCTTTCCTGTGACACCCCCCCACTCATTGCCACTCCCTGCACTCCAGGACCACAGCAGCAGCCGCTGTGCAGCAGGTCCACAGGGGTGACTTCAGGACATTGTGCTCCGCTCCAAGCTCCCAGCCGCCCACCAGGAGCCGGCAAGGGCCTGGATGACTGATGTGCATTACCCAGCTCAGAGCACACGCTCTGCTCTCAGAAAGGACTCTGCTGAGCGCTCTTGGCCCAGCCTCAGAGCCACTAGTGTAAAACAGAGAGGGAGGACCCCACTTGACTCTCCGTGTTCCACAGCAGATGCCCTCATGTGGCACACTACCCCAGCCACGTGCCTCCAGACATTGGCATGGTGCGTCACTTTGTTGTTGCGCCGGCTAAAAATCAGAAGAGGCCCTGTCTGTTCTGCATGGATATTAAAGGTACCACAATAAAACCAGTACTGTTTTTATTGCAGTAACCCCAGCCAGGATCGGGGACCCATTGCACTGGGTGCTGCATGAATACAAACAGGAGACGGTCCCTGCCTCCAACAAGAAAGATGGGGAGAGGGGAAGCCTATGTACAGATGTAATATCTCCTTGGGTGCACACACACGCAGAGCTAGCTGCATTTCAGTGGAGCGTTGTGTAAAATGCTTTGGGATCCTCGGGACAGGAGAGGGGCTATAGAAGGGCTGCAGTATTATTAGATACTGACAGCTGCGATTGTCGTCAGCAAAGGTTTGTAAGTTACTGCAGGTCTCTTTTCCTTCCAGTCCCACAAAGCCCCACTTCTCAGCTTCTCCTGTAAGAACGACTTACATGGAGCAAATGCCCCATGGGCTTGGGTGGGCTCAGCCCCTCCCTGTTTTACACAGAGGTTAAGTGAGCAGCCCAAGGCCCACAATGGCAGCACTGGGACTAGAACTCAGGAGCTCTTGGCGCAGCCGGCCCAGTGCACTAGGCCAAGCCGTGTCCTTTGGAAGTGAAGAAGAATCAGCAGCCCCAGCAGAGGCTGGAAGTCACAGTGGGACAGTGGTGGTGCGCTGGGAGGTGCTGGCTAGAGAGATCATTCAGGCCTTCTTGCATGGCACACCGTCTGTCCTAGGGTTTTCTGGCCTAGGGCAACGACTCCTGAGTAACACTGGCAACCTGCTTCTGTGCCATCAAGGAGCGGCTCAAATGACATCTCAAAACAAGGCGAGGAGCCTCCTTACACAGGTCCGTGTAAACACTGCCTTCAAGCCTTTAGAGTGTTTGCACAACGCCAGGGACAGGGGACTCCTGACAGCTCTGCGCATTTGCAAAAGAGGATCCAATACTCCGCTTGCAAGCCCCTGGGGCAGGATTCAGCTGCCAGCCCCCAACCTCCCCCCCACCTGGGGCAAGTAGCATTTGAGTCTCCCCAGGAGCCTGTGAAGGCAGGGAGCCAGTCTGGCGACATGAGGACTGAGCTGCGCATTCTGAATGGAGAAGAGAGCTCCCAAGTCAGGCTGCATGGCCTAGTGGCTAGAGCATAAGGCTGGGGGGTCAGCTACCATTCCCAATCCAGCTCCAGACTCGCAGGGTGCCACTGGGCAAGTCATTTCTACCTCTGCAAAATAGGAAGATCCCCCAGCAGACCCCCAGGGAGCTGGCGAGGATTAACCCGAATCCTCCGAAGCCCTCGGATGAGAGTAGCTACAAAGGGAGCAGCATTCCCAAACCCTAAAATCCACCTGACAGCCAGCTGGGGACAGGCCATGCAGCCCACAGCAGGAGACGGGTCCCACCTACGACCGGCACAGCTGCGCAGAGGTGCTAACAAACGGTGCACTGCCAGACAGGACTTGCAGCTGTGGGCAGCCCATGGCAACTACCGGCCCTGGCATACATCATGCTTCGATGGGCCCTGCCGCACTGCACGCTGGGACATGCAGTCTGTGGGGCCCTAGCGAAGTTTAGGGTAGCTGCAATGCGGTCCTTTCTGTGCAACAGTAAGGGCATCCCACGCATCCCCCAGGGTCCTGGAAACATGTCATCCCTCCTGGAACCCCACAGCGAGCATGCGGTGCGCAGCTAGTTTCTATAGGACCCTGTATCTCGGACGGGCTCAGTGATTCCAGCCCCCTAATGCCTGCAGATCTCAGCCCTGCATTCCTCCCCCAGCCCCTCACTCCGGTACTGGCCTCTCCCCGCTCCCAGTGGGTTTCCAGCCTCTCTCCTGCATGGGAAACACGGAAGAGCCGGGCTGGTTACGCCCAGCAACGCCTCTCCCCCAACGGGAAGGTAAACAGCCGCAGGTGCCTCTGCCCAGCCGGCCCATCGGCAGCGTTTGCCTTTCGGATGTTTTCCCAAGGCAGGTTTAGGGGCCTGACGCACTTGCTGAGCTTCTCTTCGACTCCACTTCCAACCCAGCCCCAGCTCCCTCCCAACCCCCCAAGGGACCAGGACAAGGGAACGGAGCCCCTCGCCGAAAGCCCCATGCTGGATCTGGCCCAGTGTCGATGGAGCCTCCCACAGCAAGGGACAAGGTTGGGGCTCAGAGCCAGCCGAGAAGGGGAGATGAGCTTAAATCAAATGGAATTTCGAACAAGGTTGCTGCAGCCAGACCTCCTTCCTGAGCAGAGCACACACCTCAATTAGAGAGGGCCAGGCAACGCTCTGGTGCCCAAGGAGAAGGGAGCTGCTGAAATAGCCGTTTGTAATTGCCTAGCAAGAGTAAATAAGGAATGTCCTGGTGGAGTTAACACACAGGCACAGCAGCACCAGCCCAGAGCGGCCAAGGTCCTTGGGCCTGAGCCCGGACCCTGAGCCCAGAGGGTTCGGCCACAGGACGCTCGTATGACACCCAGAGCACTTGGGCAGCTGGATAGGCAGAGAATGTGCCAGGCTCCCGGAGACAGTACAAACGCTCCAGAATTTGTGGCAGATTTGGATCCGGATTGGATCTGAGATGGGGCCTCTCATTAGCAAATGCACCCGGCCAACGACGCCAGCCTGTCCCCATCTCCCATAACTGCCTCTGCACCTGCTTCCTCCCCACACACGGGGCACCCTCCTGGGCTGGGCAACGAGGCAACTCCCCCGTCAGCACTGAAATTCCTCCCCAAGACCTACTTGGGGCAGGCCACTTGCAAGGAACTAGCTCCCAGTGGTGAGAGGAAGCTGGGAACACCAAACGTGTTATGGCATCAAATGGAGGCCAATTCTCTGGCCTCTTGCACCACCTCTTCTTGCCTGTGTGGTCTCCTGATGGGGAGAGTTCGCAGCCTAGGCCTCCCTGGAGGTCTGTGCAGCACGTAGCATGTTGTGGGCCCGAGCAGGAACAGGCAGCACCATCCGCATAGGTTCTCGCCAACTGTTTGGACGTTGCCGCAGCCTGGCGGCGCCGGTGCAGCACAGCACAGCTTTCAGCTTCCTGCCACACAGCGAGTCTTCCCGGGCACTGGGTCTCGCTCCTGCCCAAGCTGAGCCGTCCCCACCCCCCACGGCTGCCAACTCATTGTCTTACTGGAGAATGGTGCAATAGGGGAAGTGTTCTTAAAGCCCGGTGCTTATGCGACTATTGGTTTTTGGCTACAAAAGTTGGGGGGGGGGGGGGGGGGAACCACACACACACAACCCAAGCATGACCTGAAGGCTTAAAATACATAAATAAAATAAATAAAGCAAGCTCCCAAAACGGACCAGAAAATTGATTCATACAGTATTTAAAATCCCGTGATTTTTGGGGCCTGACTCCTGAACATTTGCAACTGGCAATGCTGACGCATCTAGTCAGGAGCTCCCTTGCTTTGAGCAATAGAGGAGGGGGGAAGGGGTTGTGTACCCTCAACACCCCTTTGTAACCTCCTGGGGTGGGAAGCCTGGCCCCAGAGTGACCTAGTTAAAAGCCCTGGCAGCATCACACACATATAGCTCCGGCTCGCTTATGCAAACCCTCCATCCCACGGAACTCTCTGCTCTCCCAAAACAGGATCCTAGCCCACAACCACCACGAATGTCGCTGGGAATTCCCACAATCGCTCCCTGTGCCCCGCGACACTGGGGTAATCCAGGGTGCATGCACATCCACCCCAGCAGCCCCTTCTCGCCGCAGAGGTCACTACACAACCTGACCAAACAACTCACTCCGAGCTCCTCCCTGCCCGGGCAACTTCTCCAACAGGAAGCCCATTCAGTCCCGCGACGTCCAGAAGAATGTTCCTGGCACGCAGCACACGGTGATCCCGCCACGCAGACACGAAGCGAGTGCGGGACAGCTGGCTCTCTTTATTTTCCCTTCTTGCAGCTATAATGAAATCCAGCACCAGGAAGCTCAATGTGTGCCGGAAACCACAGTGCAGGGGCAAAGGGGGCTTTTATTTGCCTTCGATAGTATATATTTTTAATGATTTTTTTTAAGAGCCCTTAAGCTAAAATTCCTTGGCCTCCATTAAGCTTGTTGTTCACTCGCTCCAAAGACCGCGTGTGAGCTCACACCCGGGAGGTGAGAAGGGAACAAGAGCCATTGTCCTTGCAGGGCAGCTGCATCCCTCGGTACCTCTGCTGCATCAGGCATTTGGGGGTGGGCGAGAGAAACCCAGCAGGTTTCCTCCTTGGAATGAGAGCCTCCTGGAGAGCATGTGTGGAGCATTATTGGAAAGTGGAGTGGACTGCAGCTGGGAGCCAGGGCTCCGACAACTGGCATGCTCCAGGACACAGGACACTCGATGTCAGGCAGCCAGGCTGCTGTGACTGATAACATTCGGCAAGGGAGTTAGCCGTGGGGACACAGGCAAGATCTCTAGCTCAGAGTTGGCACAAGCAGCCCTTGTTGCCACCTACACTGCAGGCTGCTGGCTGCATTGGGCCCAGATTCATGAAAGCTTTTAGCCTCCTCTTGTTGCAGGCCCCAGTTTTTAATCAAGCCTAACCCAGCGCTGGCAGCCCCTGCACCTGAGCCAAGGGCATGAGCACCTTTTAATCTCAAAGCAGCTGTTTGCCAGCACATGGACTCCTGCACTTGGTAGGGCTACGTCATACAACTCCTGGGGTGCTTCTCATTCCCCTCTGTCGTCAGTACACGTCATCTTCCCGTCTCCTGGGGGCAGGAATACCCCGGAGTCATTCTGGCTGTTGGGTTTAGACCAGGGGGGGCTGGTGGCCTGTGATGTCCAGAAGGTCAGACTTCATGATATTGTGGTCCCTTCTGGCCTTAAACTCTCTGATGGTTAGAACACAGGACTAGGGGTCAGGACTCCTGGGTTCTATTCTAGTTCTGCCCCTGACTGGCACGGTGAGGACCATGGGCAAATCACTTGGGGCCCCACATTTCAGACCGGCGTAGCAAAGCTCGACACCTAACCTCATATCGAGGCTCCGCAGCAAGTGGGCAGGTTTCCAGACGGGGAAACCCCTAGATCCTGTTGAAATCAATATGGATTTGGGGGGGGTCCCCATCTGTACGATGCAAACAATTCACCCTACGCTCATGAGGCTTTGTTAATCTCAGCCCAGTACTCAGAGGGGAGCAGCCTGTTCTTACCGCTCTACGTTTGGGGCTTCCTATGCCCTTGCCTGCAGCATGAGAGGCCTTGAATGACCCCTCCTCCCCCTATTGTGTCAGTGCAGGCCAGAAGCCCTCAAAGGCTGACCGTAGGAGGCAGGCCTGGCTAGAGCACTGCCCAGTACGGAATCCATGGTAACAGGGAACATCCTCCACGAGAAAGCAAGGACTGGGATAAAGGGGAGATGGGGGCACATTGATCGGCTCGTGGGCTGGTCTGAATTCAGGGCTGGAGAAAGAGCTGAGAGGTTGAAGTCCTTCATTTAGCTGCAGGGTGAGGACTGTGGTCACCGACTCCACTCCTCTGGCACAACGACGCTCGCCTGGGCAGATAGCACCATTGCTGTGTGTATACTGTACAAAACTCCAGAACCAGCATATCTCTCCCCCGGGGCAGAGGAGAAACATGCACCACTGGAGTGTGCTCAGATACCACAGTGAGGAGGAGGGAGAAGAACCTGTGTACAACAGTCTAGAATCTGCAGGGCCGATGCAGCAGCTAGCGGCAGTGTGAGCTTTCCCCACGCTGGTGAACATGTCTCAGTCCCACCCCGACGGGCCACCCTCCGCCTGCCTGGCAAGGAGAGAGAACAGGGTTCCTCACACTTCCATCCAGCCAAGGCCTGGGCGCTTTGCGGAGTCAGCCAACAAGAGGCTAGCTGTGAATTTTTTGTAATGTGGACCCCTGTCCCCTGAGCAGAAGGCAGGGACCCGCGGCATGCATGTCACACCAGACACAGGGCAGAGACAACAGCTTTTAGCCTCTGCCCCCGGCCCAGTTTGGAGCCAACTGCCTAGCAGAGAAGGGCAATGGAAACCAGAACCGGTCCCCCATTCCTTGTGTCGTGCAGCCCACAGAATTCAGCATGCACGACTTGTGCAAGATGCAGTTTGTTTAAAGGTCTCAGACCAGGGCCCAGCATCCAATCAAAACCTGAAACCGGGCTCCTCCTGCTCTAGGCAGCGCCCAATGGCTCAGGAAGTGCGACAGTATTTCCTCGATGCAGGCCCCCAGCAAACGCCTTCTCACATTAAGCATATGCCTGCCCTCACTCAGGCTGCTGGCTACACAGGGAGGGACTCGGAAAGGTCTGAGATCATATGGAAGTCGGGCTGCTCCATCATCATTCTCACCCGAGACACCAGCCCAGAGCCAGCCGGCAGCTTGAGTCAGAGCAGAAGCTCTGCTTGGCTGCAGCAAGGCATTTCATTCTGCCCCTCTCTTCTGTCTGTGGCAGAGAGACAGAGAACAGGAGCAAGAAGCCTGGGACTGCTGCACCTGGGGCCAGTCAGGGATGGAGCTTGTATGCAATACTGTAATGTAAACATCACCACAGCCACTGAGTCAGTAACTCCAACGTCGAGGGCCATTCCAGCACCCGACTGGCCTGAGAGTGCCCAGCACAGGAGGACTCTCCCCTTCTCCGTAGAAATAATTCCTTCCCAAATGGCAGCATGGCTACATGCTAACAGAGCATCCCTTGTCAGTGCCTCCTCCATTCTCTGCAGCCTCCAGACTTAGGTGACTGATAGCTTTCTGCGATCAGTAGCCCTTCTACAAAAAAAACCCATATCCAAGCCAAGTGCTAATGACTACAAACAGGCAGTTTTGCTTTCGTAGCCACCTTGCTCGGGTGTAGCCAACACACCAAGCTAAACCCAGAAGGACCATAAAGAAGGGAAGTGCACGAACATGGTAGCATTCTCCCCGGCTATCTGACACGCAGCACGGGACCATGTAATGTTGGACCCGGGCTCTGTAGGAGAAGAGAAAGGCAGAAACCTCGCAAAGTCTTTGAAATCTTAGGGCATCCCAACTAGGAGTGATCCGTTATGGGCCACAGACCACGGTGCATCTTTAGACCAGATTGTCCTACAAGGGGAGAAAGGTTCCTTTCTTTCAACGGATCCAGTATGACCAAGCCAAGGACCAAGCTACAAAACATTAAGGGAACGTTCTCCAAGGAACATTCTCATGGACGTGCTTCCATTAAAGCCAGCTGAGGGGAGAGGGGAGGCAGAGGGGCAGGGGTTTGTTGTGGCAAATGGCAGCAAAACAGCAGGAAAATGTACCGCTCCCTAACGATGATGTTTTCATTTAGGGTAATCCCAGGGCAATGGCCTCTTCTGAAAGCAGCACTGATCCAGGGCTCCATGGCAGCAGAGCTCACACAGCTGAAAACGAGCCAACAAACCAACCAAACCCATGCAGCCCCCATTTGTTCTCTCTCAGCAAGTCCCAGCCAGACCAGCTCACACAAATCAGACACCCCCTCGGATGGGAACATTAAAGCAGTGCTCCTGCTCCTTACGGCACTAGGGATCAAGCGTCTGCCGCCGGAAATTAGCTGACAAGTCAGTGACTCATGATATAGAAGAGAATCCAATTCACTGCCCACTCCCAAAGCTTGATTGACTTCTCCAGGGCTAAGGGGGCAAGAACATGTTTGCGTGGATGCAGCCGCTGATAGGACGGAGTGTACCCACAGAGCAGATGGGAGCAGAGGTGGCACTTTCCTGATTGTGGCGCACGGAGTCTACGTTCGCTCTCTAATTGGAACATGCGGTGACTGTGCGAGCAACATCTGATAACCCCTTATTCAATGGCAGCTGCTAGGCATGCAACCCATTCAAAGCCGGCAGGCACAGGACCCAAAGGAGCAGGGGCAGAGCCACAGCTGGCATAGAGCGGAGAAGCACCTTTGGCTTCCATCAGCCCAGGAGCTGGCCCTAGACTTCACTTACTAAAAAGAAATTAATTCATTTAAAGGGTCTAAGAAAACCTGTGAAATCAGACCTGTGAAATCAGAAAAGCTGTTGAATGTAAAATAAAACTGTTCTCCTAGGAAAGAAGCCCACGTACCAAATGGCAAGACATAAGCATTTGGGTATCTGTTACATCAACAAATCTGTTCAGAGATAAACCCCCGCCCATCTGTGTTACCCTGCGCTGTTGCAGACCTGCATGCAGGGAGCTGCCACTCCAATGTCTGTCCTGCAGGATCTTCACACGGCCACAAGCTAGAAAGCTTTTCAGAGACAGACCCACCCACCCATTCCCTCTCCAGTAATGCCAGCTGTTTTAGACTATGATTTCCAACAGGAGTCCAAGAGAATTAGGCACCAAGTGCCACTGAAAAGCCCTTATTTTCAAATGAGGTGTACAAGTCACAGGCCGGAATAGTGCACATGTTGAAATGGTATTTTTCATCTCACAGGAGTGAGAAACACTTCACCAGCTTGCGCTCTCCCCAGGGACAGCCCACCCACTGCTGAAATGGAGCCACTCATGGAGCAAAATGCAGCTGCTGCTTACCAACACCTGCAACTGGTTAATTAGCAATAACAACCCCTTGTGCCACACAGGGATCGATAAGCCCCTTCCAAAGCTGGGTAAGGAAGGAGCATTATCCCCACTGTAGGGAAGTTACCATTTGAAGACCTCATGCTGTCCAACTGCAGTCGGAATTTAGGTCGGTGGATGCACGGCCGCTGATTCCAGTTGAGAAGGGCTTTTCAAACAGCCAGAGTGCCGCACCCACTTGGAAACCTCACCCCCTTCTAACTGCCCGGATGCCACCCGTGACTCCTGAATAGGGCCAAATGAGCCCAGTAGGCCTCTTGGGCAGTGGACCAGGCATGGACTGGAACACAGGAGATCTGGGTTCTCTCCCCAGCTCTGCCACTGAGCTGCTGGGTGACCTTGGGTGAGACACTTCCCCTCTCTGGGCCTCTATCTTCTCTCCTGCCCTTGGTCTGTTTAGATTTTAAGCTCTTCGGGACAGGAACTCTTACTCCGGGTTTGCATCTGCACCTGGTGCAATGGGACCCTGGTCTCCGCTGGGGCCACCTGGCACTGACATAGCACAAAGCGTTAGAAGAAAACAATAATTTGGAGATGATTGAGAATGCCACAAAATTGTATGGGACTGAGCTGCTCACTGATCCAAGATCACCCTAGTATCTGATCTCCAATCAGAGCTCCTCTTCCCATCCTAAGACTCCCTTAATTTCTGCTTTGCATGCAGCCCAGCTCTCAAAACTCCACCAATGAACAGTCGCAGAGGAGTTCTGATGTATGGAGATTGTATGTTAACTTTTCCTGGTAGTTCCAATCCCACATAATTACAGGATGGGCAGAGGCCTGGAGCCAGGCAGTTCCGGATCTGTCACACTGTTGTAAATCCAGAGTGACTTCACAGAAGTGGGTGAAGTTCCTCCCGGGGAAGCAGTGATTAGAATCTGGCCCTTATCCTTGTAGCGTCTGCCTGTGGTTAGCAGGTGTCACTCCCTTCATCTCCACGGGGTCAGACAGAAAGAAAAAAAGAATCACCTAGTTATTCATGGGGCTACCAAAACTAAGCTCCACGCCTGATCCCAGTGTGACACTGAGTGACCATATACCGCCCCAGTCACTCTAAAACACTCTCACAAATATCGGCTTCGCTTGGCTTCACACAGGTTTGTAGTTGCTTCTTCAACCACTTTCTTAGACCCAGAAAGAGCGTCACTGTTAGTTACAATAGCTCCCTTTGAATCAAGCGGAGTAACACCCTGAAAAGCTCTTTGCTCAATTAAATGAGGTGCAAGTTCCTACTGAGAAGCGGTTTGCAGCAATTATTACCCTCTTCCCTACCCCAATTGTCAGCAAACCATGAGGCTAGTCCATGGCCACCTATCAGCCCAGATAGCATCACTCTGACAGGAATCTGGCAAGGATTTTTTTCACCCTCTTAAATTGGGCTTGTACCTTTTTTCCTTCTTTATGTGGGAGGAAAGAAGTCTGAAAGAGTGATTGGCTTTAAAGTGTTTTTCTTTTCCTGTTTGGTTTTTAACCTTTAAAATATCAGGAGTGATAAAGAAAACACCACCTAGCACATTTAGTCAATAGATCTCAAAGCAGTTTACCAAAGAAGATCAGTTTCATTATCTCTATTTTACAGATGGGGAAACAGAGAGTGTGGCAGAGGCACCCAAGTCTCCTGAGTCACAGTTCAGGGCTCTATCTATTAGACCATACTGCTTGGCTCACTGTGGGGATTTGTTGTGGGTTTCAGAGGATGTATGTTATGAGCTCTCACACTAACTGAAGGCCAGCAGTGTTAAATCTTAGCAAAGAGTTCCTTTCTCCAATGTACTGATAAGTCATTGAAGTTAAATATGCACTAAAATACATCTGAAGCAAGCCAACAAATACTTTCCTCTCCCCATTGCTCAATTTCCTTGCTTGGCTCTTGCAATGGTCTCCTTTTATTCTCACCGCCATTGTCTTCCCATCTAGATGGGACCTGAATTTCTAATTAATTTTATACATAGATAGATAGATAAAAAAATCAAATAAAAAAAAATCAAAAAACAAAAAATAAAAACCCACACCACCCATGCAAAGCGAAAACACAAACCCATCTTCCAGCCTTCCTTCTCCACCATAAACCAGCTAAAAAAGACAAAACCCATTTTTAAATCTCTAGTTTGTAACTCATCTTTAAAAAGGGCCCTAAAATGACCACATTTCCCTTTCAGCACCAGCTCCCTACAAATCTCCCCCCCCCCCCCCCCCCCCGTTATGCACCACGATCTGTTGGGGGACAATGGGACCTTAATTAATTTCCCCACCCCCTACAAACCACACACACACACACACACACCAGGGAAATTATCTTTCACTTTCCATTTAGAACACACACAGCCAGAGAGAAATCATTAACTCAGCAATTGCTTACCATGTTTGTCTATTTTTGTCCATTTTACAAATTGTAAAATTAGCAACTTCTCTGTCACCTGACCTACCTGTCACCACTTCAGCTATTCACCCCCAGCAGCAATGTACATTAAGCTGCAGGCAGCAGGGAAAAGAGAGAAGCTAGCTGTAAAGCAGCAAGATTTGGAGGGAGGGAGTTAGCCAACAGGTCCCCAGGACTGCCCATGTGGTTACAGCAAACTGGTGACAAAGGTATTCTTTCCCCCCAGATGTGAAACTTTGAGTTATGCCAGAGAAATCACCTGTGAACGGTTGTTTTGTAACAATGGCTTAGGCTAGGTCTACACTACCCGCCTGAATGGGCGGGTAGAAATTGATCTCTCGGGGATCGATTTATCGATCCCCGAATCGACGCTCTTACTCCACCAGCGGAGGTGGGAGTAAGCGCCGTCGACAGGAAGCCGCAGAAGTCGATTTTGCCGCTGTCCCTACAGCGGGGTAAGTCGGCTGCAATACGTCGAATTCTGCTACGCTATTCATGTAGCTGAATTTGCGTATCTTAAATCGACCCCTCCCTGTAGTGTAGATGTAGCCTAAGTCTGAGGCACTGGTAGATTGGAGCTGAAGTAGCATATCTAATTAACAACTTCTAACACTCCAGTCAAGCTAAAGCCAGGGTACTTTAGTCACAGCCAGGTTAAGAGTTCACATCTACATGGGAGGTACACTGGTGTAACCTAGCTTTTTCCAGCAGAAGCTGTGCTGAGCCCATCCACAAATTGTCTTGTTTGTGGTTTATCTTGTGCCTCGTACCAGAATCGTTAAACCACTTTGGAAGCAGCTTTGCTGTTTCAGTAGGTGTCCTATTGTTGGAAGGTTTGTGTGGATGCATTCTCATGCCAATTTGACCACACTGCTTCAGTGAGTCCTCCCACCGCTATCCCACACTACACTGGTTCATATCTGGATTGGCCTCTCTAGTGACCCTGGGCCAGATGTTCCCACTGTTTAAATGCTTCAGGTACACCCCTACGGGCATTGATTTGCAACTCAAACTCATGACAAGAACATAGATTCATAGTCTATTACGTCACTCACACTCCTTATTTCCTCATGGCACAGTCTTCTAAGCCATCCCTCATTTAGGGGCCAGTCGAAGGCGCAAAGACACAGACCTTGCCCAAGCTGGGATTCGCCCAGATTTCAGCCACTAGTGCAGACAGGCAAAGCGCTGCTATGCTGCAATTACTGGCACAGCTTACCCTAGCTCCCAGCAGGGGTGCGCACCAGGGTAGCTACAACGGTGGTTGGAATATGGACAGCTGCCCAGTGCAATCTCAGGATTTTAAGAAGGGCCGGGCTCATGGTTTGTGAACGCTTGAGGTTGGGAATACCGCTGACAGCGCAAAGGGCCCTGACAGTGCAGTGAAGCCCCGGCAGCCTGTCAGAGCGGTGTAAAGGGGCCCTAGCGTATGAGGATCCTGCCCGAACGGATTCACTGAAGGTGGCTGGGGGCACTGGCTTTGGGGAGGGAAGTCAGGAAATTCTGGCTCCTGAATCGCAAAGCCTCTAAAGACTCCACCCAGAAAAACTGACGACCCCAGGAAAGCTGTCCCAGATCCCTAAACCCTCCAGAGTTTGCAGCCTCTCCTTTAGCACTGGTCACTGTTGATCAGTAACCGTTTGGCAGACTGAGACGTCTGTTCCAGCTGCACTCCAACTAGCTTGAGACACACGCAGCGAGGCCTTGCCCACTGACTCTGGCTTGGCACCTTCAAGTGCCAGGGTCCCCGGGGGGAAGAGTGCACGAGCTAGATCAGAGGCCCTGCATGCCAGAATCGGCAGGGGGCAGTCAGGTCACTGCGGATTCACCCCCAGCGATGCTGGCAGGCCATTCACAGCAACCGACAGGTAGCCAGCTCCACAGAAGGAACCCAAGGCACTAACCTGGCTTTTACAGGCAACAGGCCTAGTCATCCCACCATGGCAAGAAGCTTAAACGGAAACAGGATCAGGCACCGCGTGTCCACAGAGCGGAATCCCTTTGAGCAACACTGGGGCAGAAAGCAGCAGCTGCTTTCTCTCCTAGCGCCAGGCACAGCAGCTCCAGACCAGACTCCTATCTCCAGCTAGAACAGCAGGAGTGAGGACGGGACATATAGGGAGGCAGAATATCCTTGTCTAATTGCCCAGGACTCAACTCTGCCACGCACCCATGTGTCGGTCCCCCCTCAGGACATACATAAGTGTTTTTCTGGCCCTGAGATGAGGCTCCCCCAGTGCTGCCCTTGGGGCGGTCAATCGCCACTGAGGCAGAGAGGTTTTCGCACAGTTGCCATTTTACAGTGTTGGCTGTGAAGACACCAGCTGCTGCTTTATAGTCCTGGAACCAGCAGCTCAGCCTGGAACCGGGATTCCGTCTGAGCCCGTAGCTAATGCACAGTGGAAAAAAGCCCTGCAAAGAGAGCACCTAACACCTTGCTAAATACGCTGCCAGGCCTTTTCCATGGGATACTGATCAAGTCACAGCACTTAAAGGAGACTCAGGATTCCAGAAACACAGGCACGTATTTCAGTACTGTAGAGTTAAACTCTAGTGCATTTTATGGAGGCAGGGATATTTCTACAATGACATTTGGATCAAGTATTTCCAGATGTCATGCTGGCCAGCATGCAGAAGGGACAGGCGAAGTCAGAGCCCTAAGCCATCTCTGCCAAGCTTACACTAGCCCAAAGCTGTAGGACCAGTTATTCACCCCTAGCTCACCCCAACCTCAAATGCACAGGAGTCACAAGCAGATATTCGGGTTACGCTGGGTGTTGAGACAGCCCATCCTTTCCAGGAGCATTTCAGACATCCCACTTCATGACCAAACACACAAAAGGATGTACCCAAGTGACCAGAGAGGAGACAATCCAGCTGCCCAAGGAACAATGATTAGAATCATCATGTCGTTTGATGGTAGCAGTAGAACAATGCCCGAGAAAAATAAATCCCCCCCCCTGACCCTTTTCATGCCTCGGATGCCAGACTTGAGCTCGGATCCACCTCTGAAGACTTTCAAAGCTGCATTTGGACCCCCAGCGCCTGTTTAAATTAAATGGGAACTTGGTATCTGAATCCCCTAGGCATCTTTGAAAGACCGAGTCCAAATACTTTTATCCACAATAAACCCATTGGAATAGATCACGACCTAGGGTGTGCAGGGGATTTGAACGTTACAATGGCCCTGATCTCCTTGGCATTTGAGACACTTTTGCCACGAGCTAGCTACTGTACATTGGTGCTGCTCCTTAGTGGCACGAACAGTTTGCTGCTCTGAAGTGCAGCAGCAGCAGGTCATTTGTGCAAATCATTCCTGAAGGATTCCAGTAGCTCAGGTTTCCAGCCTTGGAAGACTGGGAATTGGAAAAAGTAGACTCTGGATCTGTCCAAGGTCAGAATGCACGAGGGGACCTCCCACCCTCCGCATCCAGGATGACAAGTCAGAGAAAGGAACCGTTATCAAGCTTGAAAGGAAATCACCTCACTGCACTTGAATAGCAGGACTGGCTGTTGAGTTACTTTCCTGCCTCCATCAGAGAGCAGCTTGTGGTCATCTTGTGCTGAAATTCACACTATTTCTGTCTGAGCTTTTATAGTTGCTCTTCTGCCTATTAAAACGGTCTCTGTTTCTGATACCAGTAATTTACAAGCGACATATTCCTGCCTGGTGTTTCGCCTGCCTAACAATGAGCTTCCTTGGAAGAAAGAACTAAGCAGAGGGTTTGCGCTACAGTGCTCTGGTGAAGCCAACTCACGCCAGCTCAACTTTGACTTGGTCCAAAACGAGCTTTCATTTGACATCGGATGGCTTCAGTGAAAAGAGCTAAGGAGCTTAGTTCAGGAGACAGGTGCCCATAGATTCTAGGACTGGAAGGGACCTCGAGAGGTCATCGAGTCCAGTCCCCTGCCCGCATGGCAGGACCAAATACTGTCTAGACCATCCCTGACAGACATTTATCTAACCTACTCTTAAATATCTCCAGAGATGGAGATTCCACAACCTCCCTAGGCAATTTATTCCAGTGTTTAGCCACCCTGACAGTTAGGAACTTTTTCCTAATGTCCAACCGAAACCTCCCTTGCTGCAGTTTAAGCCCATTGCTTCTTGTTCTATCCTTAGAGGCTGAGGTGAACAAGTTTTCTCCCTCCTCCTTATGACACCCTTTTAGATACCTGAAAACTGCTATCATGTCCCCTCTCAGTCTTCTCTTTTCCAAACTAAACAAACATATACTATACGAGTAGCAAGGCAGCTCACAAAGCACACACCACTATGAATGCGGGTCTTCGCTGGAAGGCAAAGGGCTAAATGAGCCACAGAGTCTGAAATCTCTTCTGTAGAGATGGTTCTCCCAAGCTACAGGCTAAGGCACAATTAGCAAGAAAGCTTCACCGCCACTTGGCATGTACAAATACACCTCTACCCTGAGATAACAAGACCCGATATAACATGAATTCGGATAGAACGCGGTAAGGCAGTGCTCGGGGGGGGGGGGAGGGGGAGGGAGGGCCTGCACAGTCCGGCGAATCAAAGCAAGTTCGATATAACGCGGTTTCACCTATAACGCAGTAAGATTTTTTGGCTCCTGAGGACAGTGCTATATCAGGGTAGAGGTGTTTAGGAGTGTGTGGCAAGTAGTGTCCATGGGACACTGTTCTCCAACACACTGCGTTCACTGATAAGAGAGGGGGCCCTTCAGAAGGACGTGCCTTCCAATAAATGCTGGCTTGCTGTGGGATCATCCTTAAAGCAAGATATTTCCCCACTGTCACTTTAAGGGATTTCCTTATTTCACGTCACTCTACACTGCTGTTTGCTTTTCAGTTATGAAAGTTTAGGAACAGAGTAAAATTTTCAAGTGATTTAGGAACATAAGTCCCATTTTTAAAATGGATGTAGGCACTTAGGAGCCTGAGGCCAGGTCTAAACTACAGACTGTTGCTGGCGTAGCTACATTGATTATGGGTGTGATGAGGTGTGATTTGTGACTGACATACCTGAACTAGGGGCATTTTCCAGCACAGATGTAGTTACATTATTTTGCTAGAACAGTGTATTTCACTCAAGGAGTCTGGAATAAGCTATGCTAGAAAAGCACAAAATGTCATTGGTAGAACCATGTCCTCACAAGCAGCACTCTGCCAGTATAGCCGAGGTAGCTACACCAGCAAAGCCTTCAAAGTGTAGAAGTGGCCTAAGTCTCAATGAAAGGCAACAGGACCGGCTACTAACTCCCTGTTTGCCTTCTGGAAATGGGACTTTGATGCCTTTGAAAATTTCACCTCCAACATAAAAAAAAAGTAAATAAGAGTTTAGCATTACTGGTAACCCTCTGCAATTCCGGCATATTTACCACATTCGAACAATCAGTGGCCACTTTACGTTAAGGATTTAAAGATAAGGAAGGTAAAACCATCTTTGTGGTGCAATGGGTGAAAATAAAGAGATGCCATCTCCCAGTACACCACACCTGGTTAAAATGTACCACAACCAGAATTTCTGTTGTGATGTCTACAGCACAGTCACACAAAATATACCACACTACACCAGGTCAGCAGCATGACCACTTTTCTCTAGCATAATAAATTAGATCAAATCTCATGAAACAGACCATCCGTAGAATATCAATGAAAGGTCAGGTATAACACCTAATCTTGGGATTCTCCTGCAACACAGCTGTAGCTTTCTGTGGTAATCAAAAGTCACAATGTGCTTTCTACATTTTATCTTGTCTGCTTGTCAGAGTTTTGCATCCAGACAGAGCAGCAAACATGCATTTTGTGCTTCCTGTTCAAAGACAGACCCAGAGTCCAAAGCTTAGTTCACACATGTAAATCACATCAGAGTTCTGAGGTGCAGGGAATATGTAAAATTTCCATCCCCAGGCCATAGTCATTACAGAGAAAACTTTAAACAAAAAACAAATGTTTTCAAATGTATATGGCAGGTGAAAACACCAGAGGATGTTTTGTAAATGAAGCTATAAATGCTAAATATTGCAATTATAAAGCATCTTGGGGAACTACTGAGGAAACCCACTAAATCCCAGCTTCCAGGTCCGTTTCCTACAGCTGCATTTCAGGTTACAAAATATCCTGTCCTCACGCACCCCCTCCCCCCCCTCCCAGGGCACAGTTTGCTTTCACTCAGTAAAATCAAGCAAACAGCAATAAAGCAGCAGATGCTTCACTCCTTGTTCCCAATTTCCTTCTGTTAGTCACGGTGTCAAGGCATGTTCAGAGACACCCAAATCATACACCCAAAATGACCCAAGTCTCAAGTTATTCTCTTACCTTCTCTGGCTTTCAGCAGGACTGTGTTGGCTACAATATTCTCCAGCTCCATAGTGATCCAGATTTGAATATGTTGCAGGGGGGAGAAGAGGAAAGAGATGGAAAAAGGAAGGAGCAGCTGTGTCCTCGAGAGCAGTCTACGAGGTGGCTAACCTCCCCCCCCACCCAAAATGAATGTAGCAAACACCCCCCCCCCAAACAAACAAACAAACAATCAAAACCCTCCTGTCTTCTTGTAGAGGAGTCACTCAGAGTCACAGAGGCCAGGATCCGGAGTCTTTGGTGGTAAAGAGGCAGCAGCACAAACCCCAAAAGAGGAAAGGATCCTTCCTAGAACGACTGCAATCCAGGATACAGGACTCCCCGTGGCTCCTTCCCCTCCACCTCTTCCCCAGCCCCCCCCGCACCCCGGGAACGGGATCTCCGGCTCGTAAGAACAGCCCCCTGAACGGAGTTTGGGAGCACGGGGGTCATCAACGCTGGGGAAAAAACACCCCGCACCCCCAGGGGAGGATGCTGGGGTCCAGTCCCTTGAGTCCAGGGCAGGTTAGAAGCTCAAGATTTCCCCCCCCAGTGTAAATCCAGCTCCCCACGAAGGGGAAGGAGAAGACTGGGATCCTTTATCCCCTAGCAGCAGGAAATAGCATGGAATAGAACAGACTATAGCAATCTGAAACTGACTGGCTACAAAACGTTCCATGGGGGCGGGGCTTAGCACCGCTGACGTTACATTGGGCGGGGCCAGCTGACCAACGCACAAGGATTTATGTAACTCCCCCCTCCCCCCAGAAATATAAAGCCTGGAATCACAAATGCACCCTGGGTAACGTAGTTCAACTACCTCCCCCCCTTATTTGCACTTTTGCATCCCCAGCGCTGTGATTTATTTTGGGGATAAGGCAGAAACCTCTCCCCCTCTACAGGCTGGCTCTAGTAGCTAACCACCCCAGGCTGGGAATGGCTTTTCCCCTCGCCTACATTTGTCTGTGGTTTGCATACAGGATGACCCCATTCCAGCCAGGGCTGGCTGTCCCAGGGTGGCGGGTGAGGGGAGGTTCCAGCTGTACTGGACACAGTACTGGAGTGTGGGTGGGGACTGTGCAGTGCACACCCAGATCGTGTCACCTGACAACGTACCCGGGCAGGCCCAAAATCTTCTCACCCAGCCTTCTCAGGGCAGCGGGGAAAGAAATGCCCAACTGCCAGATCAGTTCCTCATGTCTAAGGCAGACCATTTTGAAAGGGTGCTTTAGGCTGTGTGCTGTGCGGGGCCAGGAATTCCGATATGTACTAACAGGGCCAGCATGTGGCATCCCCTCACAGCAAGAGAACAGACAGCATTCCCCTGTAATCAATACTATGGGGAAGTTTCTATTTGTTTTAATGAAGGCAGCTGGACACACAGACAGACCTAGTGGCTTTGCCACGTTCCCTAGCTCTCAGTCTAACCCAGCTGGTACTGCCTATCATCCCCAAACTTGCATCTGAAGAAGTGAGGTTCTTATCCACGAAAGCTTATGCTCCCAATACTTCTGTTAGTCTTAAAGGTGCCACAGGACCCTCTGTTGCATCCCCAAACTGGCTCCTCCTAAGTGGGGGAGTTTAGGAGCCATGGAAAAGGCTGCACGCAGTACCCGTGATACACTGTTCACCTCCACAGGCAGCTCTAAGGTCTTCGCTTGTCCTCTGGAGGCACAATAGCCAAACCAAGACCACTGAGACAGGATTGCTTAGGATGGCACACGAGGATGTAAACAGGGCTGACAAGGGGAAGGGAAGAGAATTAATGCTGAATAGGAAGCTTTAGTACGGGTGAAATATATAGAGTGGCATGAAGAAATAAAGGCAGCAGTGAACACAAAGGTGCCTGGGATATGTGATTTACTTGGTCTTCTCCACCTTCATTGCCTATGACCCCAGGAATCTCACACACAAGATTTAGCATATGGCACACAGTGCAGAAAGGGGTTTGATATGCTCATAGGAGCTCATTTCAAAACCTGCCTATTAAAGAGGCTATGGCATTTTTCACAGGACTCGAGGTGTTAAATCCTAGCATCATGGCCAAATTGTAATAGCAATTCTTTGGACCTCAGAAGGATGGTGTTAGCCACAATTATAGAGCTATATTTATTTTATTCCCAAAGTCCACCTGAACTCTAGAGTCTCCTGATAGGTGATATCTGCCATAAACAAATTATATGTAAAGTGTATCCAACGAGAACCAAATTTACTTTAAGCACACTGTTAATCTGTTCCTAGGGAACTGGAAAGAACACTTGCAACTTAAAAAGATACATCATCTAAAGCTTTGTGCATTTGGGGAAGTGTTTTGGGTATAACATCAGTTGTGAATCTAAACCAATATAGTTGTACCAGTCTGGACACACCTAATTTTGAAAGAAGAGTGCCTATTTTCAGTTTAGCTTGTCTTGTTTGGGAACAGGTTTAATCTACACAGAAAAAGCCACTCTTCTACCACAGTAAATGGGCTGTTATACCCATATAATCCATGGAGATGCATAAATCCACAGAAATGTTTCCACAATATATTCCAAACAAAACAGCTATTTATTTGAAAACATTTCCCTGCAGTGTTTGAGACCTAAGCCAGGAAGCACTATGGAACATGCAAATAAAACCTACTTCATGGATTTTTCCTTTGCCAAGATGACAGAATTGCAATAAAATAAGCCCCGGCGGGTGTGACAACCATGTGATTTTTTGAATTCTCACTGTTCACCATGCAGGTAGATAAGTAACACAAGTAAAGAAATGTATCAAATGCTATAATTTGCCTCATCCTTTCTTAAATTTTCTTCCACCTCAGTGCGCAACGGCCTGGAGTGCCACAGAATAATTGAGCATCTACAAAACAGTAGGAAAACGATCCTTAGCGCTCTCCAAAGCGGGAACTGTTACGCCCATGGAAAGCAATGGTTAGGCCCTACTGGAAGGGGAAAATAGGCTATTTCCTCTTTGTAGAATTGTACTTCACAGGCTGCAGAATTCACTGAAAGTCCCCAAAGCTGGAAGAACTTTTTCCCACTGGTTAAGCATGGTTTAGAATTGATGCAGTCCCTGTTGAGTTTGTGTATGGTGCATAGCTTACTACTACAGCCTCAGTAGTGCTGCCCAAGCTCTGAGATGTAGATAAAGAAAATGTTTATTAAAAAAAAACAACCTGCAGTTGCATGTGTCTGACGAAGTGGGTATTCACCCATGAAAGCTTATGCTCCAATACATCTGTTAGTCTATAAGGTGCCACAGGACTCGTCACTTTTTATAGATCCAGACTAACACAGCTACCCCTCTGATACTTGCATTTGCTTAAGTAATTTATACTTTTAATATCTCCCATACCTATTATTTTCCCTAGAGCATTTTCAGAGGTTGGACAGTAGCCACAGAGAGTGGTTCAGGTGTCATCTATACAGGTTGATAAGGTCACTTGGCTGAACACCTGATGCTGCTGGATTGTTCTAGCACAAGCACTGGGAGAGGGGCAGAGTGGCAACTACAGTAACTCTCATGGCCAGACTGATTTTAACACGATACCATGAAGTCCTCTCACGGGAAGCTCTGTGCACAGTGCCTACACAAAAGCAACAGAGGGGCCTGGGGCACCTTTAAGACTAACAGAAGTATTGGGAGCATAAGCTTTCGTGGGTAAGAACCTCACTTCTTCAGATGCAAGAAGAAGTGCAGCTGAAGAAGTGAGGTTCTTACCCACAAAAGCTTATGCTCCCAATGCTTCTGTTAGTCTTAAAGGTGCCACAGGACCCTCTGTTGCTTTTTTACAGATTCAGACTATCACGGCTACCCCTCTGATACTCAGTACTTACACAGTTCCCAGGGAAGGGGATGAGAATCAGTTTGCATCACACATTTACCTCCATGAATAAAATAAGTCTTCCAGCTCTAATGCCCCTCCAGAGGCAGAGCACATAAGCCTCTGAGAAGCAGCTCAAGGGGGAGGCAAGAACGGATAGTTTCACTGCACTAGAAGCTGGTTTTACCTTTATGGAGATCACAGTAAAGAGCCTTACAAGCTGGCCCCAGCTTACTCTTGCTGTCAAGTTACCATTTGCTGCAGGGTGGATGAGGTCTTATAACATCACTGACATGCTGAGTGATACAACCTGAGATATCTAAGAGCATTCTGGCCAATTCAGCATCAAGACAGGTGTCCTCTCTACCATTGCAAGCTAATTCTAGTGCCTGCTCTGGGCAGGTATGCATCATGTGTAGCAAAACCTATTCCAGTTTCTTGTTAAGAGGAAAGAAGTAGGGTGGACCCAGCAGAACCAGGTTAGAGGGAGCTAATGGAGAGAGCTAGTGGATTCTTTGTCATTAAATCAGGCTCTGTAACAGACAAGACAAAGGGATGGTTCATACTTGCAAGGGCACAGTCAGAGACAAGGAGGATTAGCTGGACAGCCACTCCCACTGGAGTCACTTGTCCACTAATACCCTAGGATCAGACACATTTATGCTACCACCAGCCATTCGCCTGACTGCAGTGAAAGCAGACTCCTGCTCTTCCCTCTAGAAATTCACAGAGCAACAGGCTCCAGCTTTCTGCTGATAACCAGGAAGTGCCCCACTCCCACCCCCTCCACTAAGCCAGAAGGAAACATGCTCCAATTTGCATTGGTTCCTCAGCCCTTCCTGGACTTTGATACGAGAAACCCTCTAGGTCAGAAGGGAGCAGTGGGGGCGTAAGATCCCCTTTGTGATCAGTACCATGTTCTGTTTGTTCCATATAGATACAGCCCAGAAAAAGCAGATTCCAGTACAGGTCACTATTGATTACATTGTCAGGATCCAGGTTTTATTTACATGTTGAGGAGCAGTTTCCCCCAAAATCACTGGGGGGGGGAGGAGGGGGGAGGGAAGAAAAGAAAAAAGATTTCTCTCCATGCACACACGCTTTAAACTGCGCCATCGCATGTGGGTATGTTAAAGGCTATTCAGACACCTTCATTCTTCATAAACAATGATTTTGTGAAAACAATGACATGATTTTAATAGTGTATCTGTGCCATGGAAAACAGATAAGCCAAAATTAAAATAAAACAACAAAAAACAGCCTTTCCAAACAGACCTACATAGCCTCTGGCCAAGTGTGGTCTAAATGCAAACCGCTCTGCTTGCTCGGACAGAGCGAATTGTCCGATGGGCAGAACACCTAATACTCATCTAGAGTGTCTGCCCGCGGGATTGAAAGGCCCCGCTCCTTAAGTGCCTGCACTTTCAGCTTCTCTGATTCCTGCTTGGCTTGCTGTTCTACTCGCTGTTCCTCCAGGATCTCCTCGATTGACACCTGCTGCAAAGGCGTATCACTCTCCTTCTCCAGGTCCTGCAAAAGAAGCACCATTCAGGGTTGCCAGGAGGGAGCTAGCAGTGAGATCTGAGGCTCTGCTTGCCCTGATCACCGGTGACATTACTGAAAGCGCTTAACACAGCACTGCCTGGACCACAAGCAGCACATTAACAACCCTGGTCAAGAATCCATGTGTCCCCAGGCAGCTCCTCCGTTGAGCAGCACTTCACAATGCAGATGCACGGGACAGGATATGAGTCCCAGGATTTCCAGCACTGCCCTAGAGCAGGGTCAGCAGCCTTCAGCATGTGGCCCATCAGGGTAACGTGCTGGCGGGCTGCGAGAAGTTTGTTTACGTTGACTGTCCGCAAGCACAGCCCGGAGTTGCGGAAAGCGGCAGCCAGCACGTCCATGTGGCCCCAGCTCCCTAGCTTACACAATCACCTCAGGTCAGAGAGGAGACATGATCCCAAAGGGGATGGAGGGATTCAATTTATGAGAAGCAGGAGCGCTCTACTTTCATTCAGTACGAACATTGTGCTGGAGGGCATGAACCCAGTGCACTCAATGTGGTACATCACTGAAGTTTCGTTTTAATTGGTCCTTAGCAGCTTTACAATTAATCTATTACGTTCTGCTCTCATAACAAAAGCAGAAAAGTGTCATAGCTGAGGTCACAGCGCTCGGGATCTGCTCACACTCCAAGAATCCCACTGGGCTTGCTGGATGTCTCAAGTACTCACCCCTCTCCTCTTCTCAATTCGAGGCATTTGATGCAGGACCCACTGTGTCCCTAGTACTGGGGTTAACATTTCCCAAGGAGGGGGAAAATGCTGCAGCTGACACTGTCTCCTTAGAATGGAGCACAGGAAAGGAGGGAAACAAACAATCCATGCTCCACCTTTGCAGACTGCAAATTTGTTGGAGCAACACTGTTCAAAGGTGCCACTAGCTGGGAAGGATCAGATGTATGATTTGTCGATGCTCTCAATGGTCAGGGCAGACCCACACCCGAGAGGTTTTTGGGAAGACGTGTCTGCAATCAGAGTCATAAGGGTACGAACAGAAATCTTACACACTTGCACTTTAGAGATGCCTGGGCATATGCTATGGACTCTGAAGAGGGCTTTATGCTCACAGACCCCAGAGGAGCTGCTAGATATTTCTGGCTGGGATAACCTAGCATTGCCCATTGATAGGTTCATTGGCCTGCTCTATCAGAGAAGCCGAGCCGTGGCAGGATCTGTCTCCCAGGATACACCCAACTCCCCCCATGCCGAGGGCAGATGGGAGCCAGCTCAATGTTTCATCCCACCTCTGGGATGCTGATTCTTAAATGCCCAAGTTTCACTCGAGAAAGCCACAAGGGGTAAAGAGTACGTATGAATCACAATGGGATTTGGGCGCCTACTCCTTCAGTTTCCTTGAAGACCCCAGCCTGAAATCACAGGCAATGCAGAGCTCGGAGGTGTTGCAAACACCCGTAAAGACAAGGATGCATGTGGGAAATTGCAAAAGGATATCTGACCTGGAAAAAGGCAATTTTGTTGAGTTTTTTTGAGGGGGAAGGGGAGGGAGATGACAGCTGCTCTGCATGGCACTGACCATGCTGCACCTAGAATACTGCCTTCAGGCTGAGACCACTACAGATTCCTCCAAACATATCCTGTGCTGCAGGCTCACTTTACCCTTGGAGTTGGTGGGAAACGTCTCAAAGCTTCTGTGGGTGCCCACTTTCCCACTTGGCTCTGATGAACTAACCTGCACCAAAATCTCTGCATTACCCCACCCCCAGGAGCAGCTAGAGGAAGGCACCATGTTGCTCCTTACAGTACTGAAGGGACAATAAAAGCTCAGGACCCTCGATCGCAGGGTCGGCCCTTTTGCCTACGTAACGGCACATTCCATGAGCCAGGGTAAAAGGTTACATAATTCCCGCTGTGCTTGCTTCTCTGGCACTGTGACCATTTCACAGCACACATATATCATCACTGACACGGAAGGGACCCGCACACTGCCAATTGTTGACGAGACCTGGCTCCAGCGTCAGGTTTGTTGGCAACGCTGCTCAGAGTAACTGAGATTACACTCTCGGGCAGCAAGGGAGCCCGCGCTCCAGCACAGTGACAGACGAGAGGTTTACTTACTATTTCCCCCAGCAGGACAACGTTCTCGCCTCGCACGACAAAGATGCCTCGAGGGATGTCGCCATATTTTTTGCCCACGTGAATGCGCTCCACCGTCTGGTGTAACACCAAGTTCGCTGCAGTTTTCAAGGGAGGAAGAAAACAGACTCCTTTGTGACTGTCTGAATGAGGCTAAAGTGTTGTGGTCCCAACCCAAAGCAGAGAGGCTGCAAATGCACTGCAAAACTGCCCTAATGCTCATGCTTCAGTAGCATCCAGGATCTCTGAACATTTTAGCAAAGGGCAGTTGAGTTTCACTCACCACTTCAGTGCAGTTGCTGCTGGAGTGGAATCGATTTAGCACAATACTGCATCCATTTGCAGTACTGCATAGCACCTAGAGGCCCCACCTGAGATTGGAGCTCCATTGGGCTAGGTAGTGTCCAGATAGAATGGGAGGTTGTCCCTGCCCTGAAAAGCTTACAGATTAAGTCTTATCTATAAGGGGATTTCTTCCTGATTAACTCCATAAAAGGACATACTATCAGAATTAGCTAATCACACTCCAGAATAAGAGAGTGTTCACACAAAGTTAATTAGGAATAGTTAATCTACTTTAAATTCACACCCTACCTTAATTTGAATTTACTTTCACGTGTGCATGAGACCTTGATAGACAAGACAAGGGCTGGGAGGAGAAACAGGCACAGGGAGGGGAAGTGTCAGTGGTAGAAACAGAACAGAATGCAGGGCACCTGACATCCAGTCCCTTAGGTTAGGCACCAGACCCCCTCGGCAAGGGAACCGAAATAGGCTGCGAGGGCTCTGGGCTCAAGACCTTCTCTTACAAGAAGCACCACAACTCTTTAATGAGCACAAGTCTCATGTACCGAAGTCCGACCCAAGAGCACTGCACTACGAGCAGTACAGCACCACGAGGGAAGCTAGTCACTGGCTCCACTTCCTGAAGCTATGACATGTATCTTGGTTAGAGGTTTCCCACCCTAATCCTACTTTTCCTGAAATACTGAACTTCACGTTCCACATTTTCAGGGTCAAATGTGACGGAAGTCAGTCAGAATCCGAAAGGGAAAAACGTTGCAAAGTCTCAATATTTTAATTGGTAAATCTACGGATCGCTGTGAAGTTGAAGACACTGTTTGTATTCTTATGGCTTGTACAAACACCACTGTGCTCCATCTGCAGCAGCAATTAAATGTCACACGGTCCCTGGATCTGTACTGACTCAATTGTTGATTCTGGGGCAAAGACCAAGATGTTTCATCTTAAGTGGCTATTTAAATTGCAGTTGTCCTAGACTCAATACAATTGTTCAGTCAACATCCACAGAAAGAGAAAAGAGGTCAGCATTTGCCAGTTAAAAGCAGGCCAAAAATCTCTCTCTCTTTCTCTCTATCAGTAAGGGATGATAAATTAGCCAGCTTTTAAAAGAGGCTTTAACAAACCATAGAAAGTAAGAACATCTTGACATGTTCTTTTAAATTAATCAGTTTATTAAAGGGTTGTGTTTTTTTTTTTTATTACCAATCAAATGCTGCATATATAAAACCCAGAATCTGGTAAACTAAATCTTAAACTATCTTATCTTGAAGAAAACCAGACACCACCATGCGTATAAATTCAAGGGGAAAGATTATGCAGATAAGAATGTTTATAATGCCAGCTCTTAACCATGAGGAGTACACACACACACACACACACACACAGTTATTTAAAAACCATAACACAAACAAGGTTTAAATTCAGACTTCAAGTCACACCACTTTATACCCATCAGTGCTTTTAAACCTTGATTGTTTGGAATTGAGGAAATGTGCAATACTGTTTATGACAGGCACATGACAAGAAATCAGCACTATTATTCTAGATTATGCATCTATTACACCCAACAAGATCACACAGGAAACAAATGAAACAGGAAACTCCTCAGATCCAAACTTGGTGATTACAATTAAGTCACGGTCTTTAACCGAAGTGGAGATTTTCTGTTTCACTGCTTTTGCTCAGAGATCTTGCAGTAAAATGGTCTCCTGGTTGCTCTTTGTGATAAAATGTAATTTCAGCACCCTAAACCTATGCATTCCTAATCCCTCGCTCTGCCCACCATTATGATTGTGGATTGCTACGTGTAATTAACAGCCATCACTGTATCTAAGCACCATTCGGGTGATCATGCTCCATTTACGTCAACAGAAGGATCAGGCTCTGCACACATAACCAAGCCTGGCACTGAATTCTGTACAAAATTTAATCCAAACTCTCCACTACTCCCTCGTTTCAGCCAAACATACAAACAGGGTCAACTTGGCTGATTGCCTTCCACGTCCCATCTGTCGTAGCCCAACTTGGAGAGCAATGCAGGGGTGGGAGCCAAGCCCTTGGGTGAGTCACGTCCCCTGTGTGCTTCAGTGAAGTGGGGATAAAGATCCTCCCCAGCTAACCTGCACAGTGCTGTTGTGTCTGCACAGCGCTTTGCCACTGCTGGGCAGACCTACAGACCTTGCACTGCACCCTCAAAGTAGTGAGACTGACTCATCTTGATTTCCATTGGCAGAAAACTCTGCAGCCTTCAACAGAGACTGCCCGGCCCCCTACCCCAAAGAGTTCCACCTTGGGAACCACTCCAGCTGCAGCACACCTGTCAATTCTCTCTGCCAGGGCTGGACGTGGGGGACAGCATGGACCTTAAAGATCAGGCGCAATATCCTGAAAATCTCTTGACTCACAAGCCTGGCAAAGCAGGAATGGGCACGGTGCGTGATGTCATCTCAGCAGTGTGCACCCTCCCCCCCCGCTCCCCGGGAGTCACCTCATGTCCCATGCTATAGCACTCACACGGCTCTAAACTCATTCTAAACCAATATTGCTAAAGGCCCTGTCCACACTGCAAAAATAACCAGGTGTGGGGAGGGTTGGGGCAGAACCGTTTTATACCACATCTTTGCCCTTGCCTCTGTGACCGAAGAGCCTGTTATAGTACTAGAGAACCATATTTTAGCCTAGGAATCTACCTGAGTTAAGAGATGGCAACAGCCTGTATTTTCCAGTCTATACACGGATTAAAATCTGCCACAGCCATGTCATACAGCTTTGTCTACACATGGGAAGATAGCATAGATCCTGTTATACTGCTCCTATTACTGGAAAGCTCAAGTAACACATCAGTTACCTTGCTTAAAGCACCAGGGTCCGAGCCCTATTGCTTTGCAGTGTAGATGCAACACCACTTGATGTGGGCCCCAGGAGTCAGCTGGAAGTATCCCACAATTCCATAGGACAACTTCCTTAGTCCTCTATCCCAACAATCTGCAATTCACTCTATTGAAAAGGAAAGCCCCTACAGCGGCTCAGGACTCAGCGTTAACCCATTCTCTTCTAATCTCTAATCTGCAAGCACGCTGTCAGAGAGCCTCCGGAGAGCAAATGGATCAAGCCTTTTGCAAAGTGAGCTCCTTCCTGGTACATGCAGGGTGGGCAGTAAACTTTTCTCACAGTGCACCACAGTCCTAGGGCTAGAGCAGACGCATTTCGGCAGGGAGGGGGAGGGGGGAAGAGAGGAGGGGAGGAGAGGAGAAAGGGGACACTAGGGACTCTGGGACATGGTTACTTTGACTCAGGTCTGCATGTGGATGCCATAGCATGGGTTAGAAAAAAGACTTACCATGAGGTTAAAATACAACGTAGACACAAACCCAGGGTTCCCTAACACAGGTTAGCTGGCTCGAGTCCCACTAACCCTGAGCTTAAATTGCAGTGTAGACATATCCAAAGAGGCCACAGAACAGCTAAATTTCTGACATCAGCTGGACATACAGCCCAGACTCACCACCACTGTATCTTCTACACATTTACACAATGCTGGAACCCATGGATTATTCCCAATCTTTATCAAGTTACTATCTTTATAAGCCCTCTTCCCCTCCAAAATGTACACCAAGAGACCTATCCAAGGCATTTCCTCTTTCCTGCCAACGGCATCATTGGGTAGATATTTATGATGCTGGTGAAAACTATTTATGTGCCACTTGGCTCCTCTCCATTCTTAAACCACTGTTTGGGAGGTGTCTGGCTCCCCCTAGCGGTGAGCTAAGAAAGTCTTGAAACGATAAAACATTTTAACAGACAACTTGAAAGCTAGAAGCATTTTCAGAGCTATCAAGTTCTGATGCAAGATGCATGTCTTTGCGATTGAGAAGGGGTGGCCACATACCAAAATAGAGCTGGAAAATATCTGAGCACACAGGGGGAATTAAAAGTCAAACACACACAGTGAAATTTCCTCCCTTTTCCCTCTACAGGACTTAAGAATAATAGCTGCTTTAAAATCAGTCAGCAAGCTTCTCCATGGAAACCAATGCTGATTACTAACAATGAGCATTCCTCACCTCCCTCCACACCTCATGGACTGGATTTGGCAAATATAACTTTTCCAAGAATGTTTCTATTTGTCACAGGTCAAAGCCTTGTGACGCACATGCATCGCACATGGAATACTAGCTTTCTGCACTGTCTACTGGAGAATTTTAAACAGTGGATTTATGGTAAAGTAGACATTTTAAAAATACCATAATTGAAGATGTAGATAATGGGAAGGAAAACCTGCTGAAGGAGGCAGAGAGGGCTCAGAGCAAAGCCATGTGATCACATACCAAACTGATCGATGCTTCGTAAATATCCTATCAGTGTTCTACCATCTCGAAGGAGGACCAAGTGTTTTTCTGGAAGAGATGTTAAATCAGCATTAGTGGTTACAGAAAATATCAAACACTGGTTACAATTAATACATAGGCCAAATTCAAAAGAGCAACTAAAATGCTGAACAAGAATGTTTTAATCAGCGTTAAATAGCATTAGTTGTATTGTGGTAGTGCTTTGGAGCCTATGCCCCATCATGCTGCGTGCTGTACAAACACGTAAGGGCTCTGCTCTGAAGACTTTACAATAGTTTTTATAGCCGGATTTTCTGAGCTGCTGGGCATATGCAGCTGCCACTGAAATCAAGGGGAGCTGCCTGCAGGTGAGACACTGCTGAAAAAACA
Source organism: Malaclemys terrapin pileata (assembly GCF_027887155.1). Taxonomy (NCBI): domain Eukaryota; kingdom Metazoa; phylum Chordata; order Testudines; family Emydidae; genus Malaclemys; species Malaclemys terrapin. Next base: position 128,350,025 of record NC_071506.1, on the reverse strand, counting down.
GGCCATTCGTTTGTAAGTGCCATCCAGATTTGAAATGAAGATATCGAGACCCTCTACAACTCACAGCACTAGAGATCTGGAAACATCAACACCAGGAGATGATTGAAAATGTACATTTATGAAGCACCTGGCAGCACCCTGGAGGATGCTGAAGCCCTTCACAAACTACACACAGCACCGCGGAAAGGCAGCCAAGGTGAGATGGAGCGTGGCAGCGGAGAGAGGGGGAAATATAGGATTTCCCAAAAGAAAGGGAGACTCAGCCTGCTCAGTTAACGCTGAGATGATCATTATTAACCTGAACGGACAGAAGAGCCGGGCTAATGGGAGAACCCCGTTATAGTGAGAGCAATGGGGGAAGGGGAGTCAACCGCTGAGAGAGAGACGGGGAAGCCTGTTACCCCCAGCCCAGCGCGCTCTGGCTGACGGCAGTGCTCCAGGGAGGAGCCGAGGGGTCTCCCTCAGTCTCAAGAACTTTGCAACCTGCAGCCTTTCAAAAAAGGACGTGAAGTTACAGAGCCCGGGTCGGGGGGGGGGGGGGGGAAATCCAGGAGCCGCAGCGGGGCCGGCTCTGGAGGGGTGTTTGGGGCCGGGCCGTGGGGTGTGAGGCTCGGGAACTGCAGCGGGGCGTGGCCCGGGCGGGGGTCGGCTGCGGGGCCCGGCCGGGCAGGGGGGGGGTCTGGGGCCGGCTGCGGGGCTATAGCGGGGCTGGGCCCCAAGGGGGACGGTCCGGGGCCTGCAGCGGGGCCGGGCCGTGTGTGGGGCCCGAGGGGAGGAGGGGTCCGCGGCCCAGGGAGGCGGCCCCCGGCCGGGCGCCACTCACTGTCGATGTCCTGGATGAGGCTGGCGGTGCCCGGCATGTAATTCATCCTGCGGCCCCAGCCCGGCAGGTCCCGCCCCGCTCCCACCGCCCACCACACGGAGCGGAAGCGCCGCCATCTGCCCCCGGATGGACCTGCCCCGCCCCGCCCCACCTGCCGCCTGCGGGGAGCCCCGCCCCGTGGGGTCACCGGCCCCCGCCTCTCGCCCCGGGCGCAGGGCCAGAGGCTGCGTGAGGGGCCGGGGTGATGGGGCTGTGGCACCCGCCCAGCGCTCCCCGGGTGGGGCCCGGCGGGGGGGGGGGCTGTGCTTAGTTAATGCAGGGGACTCGACGAGGGCATTGTGTGCCTGTCTCTTTAAGAAACAGTGTTAAGTATCAGAGGGGTAGCCGTGTTAGTCTGGATCTGTAAAAAGCAACAGAGGGTCCTGTGGCACCTTTAAGACTAACAGAAGTATTGGGAGCATAAGCTTTCGTGGGTAAGAACCTCACTTCTTCCGATGCAAGAGAAACGGGTGTCTTGTGACCACCCCAGGTTTCCACTGATTGGTGGATCGGGAGGTGATGGAAGGAAAGTTGACTGACTGATTGGCTAAAATTTAGTTTGCGTCATTAGATGCGGAACGCTAAGGCTGATTGGCTGATATGCACGGCATGGGCGGTACCATCTCAGTGATTGGCTAAGGCTGCAGGGGCTGTAGCGTTGAGGGCCATTGGCTGAGCTGGTCACAATGCGGGTAAAGGTTGTATCCCTGGTGGGGATTGGCTGTAGCGGGCGGGCTTCGCGCAGGCGCGGTGGCGTGGCAGCGAGCCGGCAGCGGCGCTGGTAATGTCTGCCCTGCGGCGGCTGCTCTACGGCCCCGAGGCGGAGCGGGCTCGGCCGGAGCCGGAGCCGCCCCCGGGTCCCTGGGGCATGGAAGCCCGGGCGTGCCCGCAGCACCGCGCGGCCGGGCCAGCCTGGCCCGGGGGCAGCTACTGCCCCGTGGGGGGGAGCGGCTGGGACAGGCCCGGCCGGGGCGGCCCCCAGGTAACTGGGATCCCCTGGGGGGGGTGGGCCTGCCCCAGGAGGTGGTGCGGGTGGAGCGAGATCTGTGGGGGGTGATCCTGCCCCGGGGGTAGGGGCTGGAGTGGGATCTGAGGCGGGTGGTCCTGCCCCAGGGCCTGGGGCGGGGGGAGGGCTGGAGTGAGATCTGCATGGTGGTCCTGCCCCGGGAGGGGGCTTCCCAGAGGCTGGAAGGCCCCGAGGGGCTGGGAGGGGAGCGTGGCTGGGGGCATCCCTGGGCATGGTCCTGCCCTAGAGACTGGGGGTGTCCCTTATGAGCACTCTTGAAGGGAGCTGGGGAAGGATCCTGGGGTTCCGGGGTGCAGATGTCCCAGGTGTTGTGGTCTGTCACTAGCATGGTGCGGAAGAGATGGCTGGTCTGAGATGCAATTAAACTAAATTGCTGCTGTTTTCCTGAATCCTTTGAACTACTCTAATTGATTACACATTTTTCTTGCTGTTTCTGTACTCAAGCTGACTCTGCATTGGCTCGCCCTTAAGGCCAACTTGCCACAGTCACACTGGTGCACTAAGTTAGAGGCTTGAGCCTACAGCTACTGGAAAGCGCCTCTGTGTAATGCCACCTGAAAGCCCAGAGAGGGAGGAACTCTGGTTTTGACAGCTAGCCTGGAGAGACAAGAAGCCTGGAAAGGCTTGTAATTATAGTGTGTGTAAAAAGAACAGGAGTACTTGTGGCACCTTAGAGATTTATTAGAGCATAGAGTGGAACATATATCTATATGCATCCGAAGAAGTGGGCTGTAGTCCAGGAAAGCTTATGCTCTAATAAATTTGTTAGTCTCTAAGGTGCCACAAGTACTCCTGTTCTTTTTGTGGCTACAGACTAACATGGCTGCTACTCTGAAACCTGTATTGTGTGTGAGGATTTGAAAATAGGTGCCATCTTAAAATGCTTTCGGGCACTTATAGTGTGTGTTAAAGTCACAAACAGCAGACTGTTCAGACAGGCTCTTCCTTCCCTGATTTAGTTGGTGATTGGTCCCGCTTTGAGCAGCGGGTTGGACTAGATGACCTCCTGAGGTCCAACCCTGATATTCTATGATTCACAGCACTGCAACATATCTATGAATTCTCTTTAGCCAATTTTTAGTCTAATCAAAAAAATGCAATCTTCTGCTAGTTCTAGTGCTATCACTTTTCACCCCTATGGGGCAGTGAATATGCATGAATGCAAATCATGTGCTCTTTCCTAAGTCTGCACTCATCTCCTCCCCCAAACAACCTATTTTTCATGCAGTTCGAGGCAAAGAGGTAACAGACTGTGGATGTATTTTAATTTGGTCCTTTTAGCACATGGGTCACCAGGCTAAAGGGAGTCTCTCTCCTAAGGTATGTGGGTCTAGACATCATTGTGATGGTAGCCAAGTACGTATCATCTCAGAATCCACTTGCATAATTCTTCAGGCCTGCAAAGGGGTGATGAAGTGTGGCTGGTGCAGTGGAGTTATCCCAGGTAGTGGGATCCAGTAACTCACTCTTTATGTGACTTGGGACAGGAAGAACTGTAGAAGGAAAAAATACATCAGAAAAACAGAATGAGGTCTGAATTTTCCTATCCTAAGCAACATGGAACCAGTGGATCAAATGGTGGTTTCTAAAGTCAACACTGCTTGTTGGACTCCAAAGGTTAATTCATCTACTTTAGAGTCTAGAACAAGCAGGGTTTTATTCATGGTCAAAAGTGAAATTACCGAGAGCATCCAACTTCTGTAAATTGCATGCTGCCAGCACCCTGCCCTGGTCTGAGAGTTGGGGATAACAAGCTTGGGAGCTTGTCCTCCTGTAAGCTGTGAGAGGTATGCTGAGAGCAGAGCTTGCTTGAAGACTTGTTAAAACATGCTTTTAGAAAGGGGTTGTGTCTCTTTCAATTCCTTCCTCTGTACAGACCCCCACAATATGTGCTCAGTGGAACAAAGCAGGTTGGCGATCTCATTGCATCCTGTACAATTAGAGGAGTAACTTCTTCCCAGGGGAACTGTGAGGCTCATTTGTTTAGTAAGGCAATTTAGGATCCCCTGATGGAAGGTGCTAGAGAAGGACTGTGGGTTACAGTTCAGTGCTGAAAAGGGTCAGATAAGAACTATTTCCTAGCTTTGTTGTCACAGTAAGATGTGAACAGTCTGATTCACAACCAGGTTCCTGGAAATTAAGATTGCAGCAGTGGCTGTGTTGCTATGTGTACAGTTCAGAGCAAGGCTTGCCAGTGTTTCACATCAATTCCTGACATCAGGCTGATCCTGGCTGCCAGCATCCAGCTCTCACAATGAAAGGCACCCCGTAAGCTTGAATATAGCAAAGGCAAGGACGGCAGTGGGGAGGGGTGTCTGTAAAAGTGTTGTTTGTAGCAGTACCTAGCATGAATGTCAGTGAGCGCATTCCAAGAGGAGCACGTTCGTGATGAGGAGTTAAGTGCATCTGTGTATCACTAATAGCAAATGGGCAGCATGAGTTCTTGTGGCTGTTTGTGGCCACTGTATCTTTAATGAGCTTAGGCTGCTGTTCCTTGTTATACACCGGAAAGAACTTTTCCCCTTTCTTTCCTGAATGGGGAGATTTCTATTCATTACTGTGACCGATATGGCAGTTTCCTGGGCAAATCTCACTTAAATGAAGTTTAAGTATCTTAGGAGTTGATGGTATAAAAAATGCTAATGTTTATGTGCAGTATTATTGTGGGATTATATGCAGCTTCTTTCATGGGGGGGACAGGATTAATGTAAACCCTGGGAAGTGCTATGAGCTTCAGAGGACTCTTTGGAACCGTGTGCTAGACTAGGGTTACCATACGTCCGTTTTTTCCCGGACATGTCCGGCTTTTTGGTAATCAAACCCCTTTCCAGGGGGAATTGCCAAAAAGCTGAACATGTCGGGGAAAAATACCGCCGGCCGGGCACTTTCTCTCCCGTGGCTGCTGTGCTCCCTACCTTGACTCTTCTGCTCTGTTTAAAGCCGAGCTGCCCGAGCGCTACCGGCTTCGGGCAGCCCCGATGCCTCCGGACCCTGAGCTGCCGGCCGGGCATTTCCCCTCCCGGGCTCCGGGGGCGCAGGGTCCGGAGGCATGGGGGCTGCCCGAAGCCCGAGCGCTACCGGCTTCACGGTTTGCTGGGCAGCCTCCAGACCCTGCGCCCCCGGCTGGGCGATTCCCCTCCCGGGCTCCAGCTGCTCTGGGGAAGCGCCGGCCGGGGGCGCAGGGTCTGGGGGCTGCCCAGCAAAGTGTGAAGCCGGTAGCGCTCAAGCAGCCCTTTTCGCATGGCTGGGAGGGAGGAGGGGGAATGCGGGGTGCTCAGGGGAGGGGGTGGAGTTAGGGTGGGGACTTTGGGGAATGGGCGGAGTTGGGGCAGGGAAGGGGCGGAGTTGGGACGGGGTCAGGGTGAGAAAGGGGCGGGGCCAGGGCCCCGTGGAGTGTCCTCTTTTTTTATTTTTTAAATATGGTAACCCTATGCTAGACAAACCAAGGGCTTGCTAGGAAATACTTGGGAGGAGGGGAAGGTGCCTTCTCACCCAATTTTTAGAGGCTGTGCCCTGAGGAGGAGGAGAAGTGCATTGTCTACTGATCGCCTGTTACATGAGGACAAGCTCAGAATCCCAAACTGGATACAAGACTGACTCTCAGATTTGCAGGCGGGGGAAGGGGGGGGCGCGCTTTTTTCTGAGCAAAAGCAGTTATGAACTTGTGGCTACAGAAAAACTCCTGTGTTGTGGTTGGAAGGACTGTTTATCTGCCAGAAGCCTTGTTGGAGTTAGGGGGACATCTCTGTTAAGCTTATTAGCATGCGTGTAGGTTCTTTTATTATTTTTATATCTTTTCTCTGGAATGATTTTTACCTTAAGAATAAAATCTGCTTGCTTAGAGCTGTGTGATAACTTTATTGTGAGCAATTACACTGTTTAAAGCCTCTGAGGAGAAAAGTAAAGCAGGCCTGCTTAGGCAGTCTCACTTTGCTGGGGAAATCACAGTGTAGGCAGGCATCTGTGCAGCCTGGAAGTACTCCAGTAAGGGGGGAGAGACGTGTGTCTCTGCTCAAGAGAGGTGATGGCTGAGGAGCCAGAAGTCTGAGAGTAGATGCCCTTGTTGGATCATGGAGGAGGAATAAAGGTGCAGTTGCCCTTGGACTGTGACCATTGCTATCCAAAAATGAGTTGTTTTATTTTCCTTCTTAGGAGCAGCCTCCTTATCCTGGATATGGTTCCAACTACTGGAACTCTGCGGTGCAGCCTAGAGTTCCCTACCCAAGTCCGTACCCTGCTGGACCTGAGTTACAAAGCCAGGTATAGTAGAAGGGCAACTCTTTCTCCTCTTGTTTCATTTGAAACTGAAAAGTTTGTTTTGTTGGGGTGAGGTTCAAGCCAATACCCCAGTACTAAAGGGCTGGTTTCCCTTGAAAAGAAAGGACCCAAGAATCCCACATAGGCGATATTACTAAGCACTTGGTTCCTTTGCCCTTTTCTCCTGACTGCATTAGCCTCAGGAATTCCTACACACTGATGTGAAAATATTAAATTGGGTTTAAACTGGAAATTGAAACTTTAAACTACTTTAGCATCCATGCCTGAAACTCCTTAGTTAATTGTTGAAGCTCAGTGCAAATGTATTAATCTCCTTCGCTGTCAGTGTTGGTGACTTCCAGCTGCTTGATATGAAATGCACTGTGTCCTGTTGCCAATGAACTGACAGTAATTTGGGTAATTATTTTTATATCAGTGGTCCAACTAAATGAATAATCCCAAATGACTCTTCTAGTGTCTTTCAGTCAAAGATCCCAAAATGCTTTACAGACTCTTAAAACAGTCATGTGGTAGGCAGGTTTCTATTCTGTTTTATAAATAGGGAAACTGAGGAACAAACAGATAAAGTGACTTGCCTGCAGTCACACAGTGCGTCAGTGGTGGAAGTAGGAATAGAACCCACTCTAACCATTAGATCACCCTAGAAACTCCCAAAAGCTGTGGGCAGAGTAGATTCTTCCTTGCCCTCTTCTCCCTGCCCATCCGTGATGCATGTCTGAAATTCTTGCCCCCGGTACTGGGCAAAATTCTTCTGGTTTCTTTATTCTGCCAGCTGAAGAAATTAGCTCTGATCTTACCACTAAAGCAGATACAACATTGGTAAGGCTGGAGACCCTGTTTAAAAAGCCCTACTCTGTACAATAGCAATCTGGTATGTTCTTTTTGAACACTCCTCTCACTGGAAAATGTTACTTAGCTAATTACAAAGCACATGCTGCTTTAGAGTTTCGTACTTGCATCCAGGGCCGGCATTAGGAAGTGCGGGGCCCAATTCGAACATTTTCGGCAGAGCCCCGGCAGGGATGACTAAAAAAAAACCCATGTAAAAAAACCCCTTTCATTTCTTAGCAACCGGTTCCCTATAAAAAGTTCTGATTTAAGAGATGTGCCACAGTATGTATTTTTTTGTACCAATAGGGTTAACATATGTCAGTATTTTCCTGGGAACATTTAAATTTTAAATTTAAAAATTCCTCTCGGATGGCGATTTAAGAACCAAAAAGCCTGACATGTCTGGGAAAATACAGATGTATGATAACCCTACCTAAAGTTCTTTTCTTTTTTAAAAAGACGGGCCTGAACGAGAAATGAGCTCCGTTTCACATGTGTGGGTCCCCGCCACTCCCTGGGGGTGTGCTAGGGTGACCAGATGTCCCAATTTTATAGGGACAGTCCTGATTTTGGGGTCTTTTTCTTATATAGGAGCCTATTACCCCCGCCCACCCCCTGTCCCGATTTTTCACACTTGCTGTCTGGTCACCCTAGGGTGTGCACATGTGTGGGTCCCAGCTGCGCCCTGCCCCCCTCATTGAAGCAGATGTGCAGGGTTACTGCCCTGGGAACTGCAGGGCATAAGTGGACATGAGGCTGACTGGAGGTAGGGTTTGGCTGCAGGCAGGGCAAGGGGTGCGGGGCTGGCTGGAGACGGGGGGTGTGGGGTGGGCTGGCTGGCTTCAGGCAGGGCCGCAGGGGGGTGCGGCAGGGGTTGGCAGGGCTGGAGACAGAGGAGTGTGGGATTGGCTGGCTACAGGCAGGGCAGGGGGGTGCAGGGCTGGCTACAGGCAGGGCAGGGGGGTGCAGGGCTGGCTACAGGCAGGGCAGGGGGGTGCAGGGCTGGCTACAGGCAGGGCAGGGGGGTGCAGGGCTGGTGCAGGCAGGGGTGTGTGTGGGGCTGGCTGGAGACAGGGGGTGTGGGGTGGGCTGGCTGGCTTCAGGCAGGCCCGCAGAGGGGTGCAGCAGGGGTTGGCAGGGCTGGAGACAGAGGAGTGTGGGACTGGCTGGCTTCAGGCATGGGGGGCAGCAGGTGCTGGCTGCAGGTGGGGCAGGGGGTGCGGGGCTGGCTGCAGGTGGGGCAGGGGGTGTAGGGCTGGCTGGAGACAGGAGCTGGTTCGGGCAGGGTAGGGGGCGCGGGGCTGGAGGCAGGGCAGGGGGTGCGGGGCTGGCTGGAGACAGGGGCTGGTGCAGGCAGAGGGTGCGGGTACAGCCCACCCTGTACGGTAAGTGCCCCCTCCTCCTTCCTCTCCCACCGGGGTAGCAGCAGCAGCCTGGGGGCTATTTAAAGAGCCTGGAGCTCCCCTGCTTCCACCCCCCTGGCCCTGTAAATAGCCGCGGGAGCCCTGGGGAAGCGGTGGGACTCCAGTGGCTATTTAAAGGGCTGGGGCGGTAGAAGCAACGAAAGCCCCGGACTTTTTAAATAGCCCCCAGAGCCCTGCAGCCCTACCCCAGGGCTCCAGCAGTGGGGCTCTGGTGGCAATTTAAAGGGCCTGGGGCTCCAGGGGAACCCCAGGCCCTTTAAATTGCCCCCTGGGGAAGCCGGGCCATCCCGGTACCAGGACTTGGGCGCGGGGCCCTCTTAGGGGCGGGGCCCGATTCAGAGGAATTGATTGAATTGGCCTAAAGCTGGCCCTGCTTTAATCTCATCTGCTTAAAGTATAACAGTAAAATCTCATCTTACGCTCTTGTAGGATGAGATGTGCTAGGGTTTGTGTTACAATATGAATTTGGTTTCCCATTGTGATTGTGCTTGGAGCAGCCATTCTCTAAGGACTTAACACTTTTTTTTTAAAGAACCAGTGTGACCGTGTTTCTTACCTGACAGTGTTAGTGCATTTTTTATTTCGTTGAGGAAAGAGCTTTTTCTGTTTTGGGAAGACTAACGCCCTCACCCCGGTGACTATGGATAAGGTGTGATTCATGCTCCTTGGATGTACAGTAAAAACACAAGCCATGTAGGAAAAGCAACTTGGATATGCACAGGTCAAACGGTTGCTATTTGGAAATAGTATAAATGCAATGGCAAGTGTGGATGTGTAGTGCCTCACACAATGGGCCCTTTGATGCTAATGCACTACAAATAAGATATATTTCTAAGGAGGAATATTGGAATAATAACACTCAGTCATAGGCAAAGTCAGTATTAGCACTAGTAAAAGATGACAAACATTTTTGCAGAAGATTTGTCATTTTAATTCCCAGCTTTTGAAAAGGAGCAACTTCATTTATTCAACATTTTACACAAAAAATGGATAGCAGTTTCCTCCCCGCCTTCCTTATTCATTGGCAAAATGGAAAAAGGTTGGGATAGGAAAAACAAAATGAAAAGTAGTTAATTTTTTCTTCCAGCTAAGAGAATTTTTTGCAAAAAATTTCCTCTTCAAATAGGCCTTTTTTTTTTAAATTGGGATAAATTGTTTGAAAAATGTCAGCCAGCTGTAGTCGTTACAAATGACAGGACTTGCATCAGGCATGAGATTATGGAAAGTGTTTAGCAAACCTCACGCTTGGGAATGCACATGTGATGTGCATGTAGGGAAAGAGTCTGATCCCTGCTGCTAGTTGCATTACAGCCAGCGCAGTCTAGGAACTCAGTGCATTCTCCAATGGAGTGGAAGAGGATGGGAATTTAGTACTTGAGAACGACTCCTATGACTTTCCTCCTTTTTAAAGAGAGTAACAAAATAAAAGGCCCCAGCTGTGTAGGTAGAGAAATGCCTGCCCAGCAAATTTACCAACAGAGAGACACTGATAATCTGTAAGAATGGCTGATGCTTTAAATAATTAAAAAGAATGGTCTAATCCTCAGTAGAGGGCAAGCACTATTCATTGTACTCCCGCTTGCCTGCAGAAGAAAAGGAACTGACAGAGCACAGTACTTTCTCTCTACTCTCTGGTCCCATGACTCACTCTTCTTGGGCTGTTAGTATTATTTATTATTGGTATTCTAGTAGTGCCAAGGAGCCTGAGTCACAGACCAGGACCCCATTGTGTTCTAGCCACATCAGTAAATATTAATTCACCAGATCACATGCTTTAAGATCTTTAGTATGTTTCCAAACAAAATTTCGCTAATGCACAGTTAAGGTTGTTAGTTTATTCTCCTATCCAAAATTATCTAATTTATTCAAATATTTCTCTTGAGAATGTAACCATTATAAAGTCAGCACCTTCTTAGTTAAAGTTCTGTTGCTGTGACCGCTGTGGCCCCCTCTTCCTCTAAAGACGAAATATACTGTGAAGATGAGACAAACTAACGAATGCCCTTTTCAGTGTAGCAGATTTAGGCACAGAGACAGAGAGGGGTTAGGTTATAAACACTGCTTTTTCACAGACCGTAACTTTAGCCTCCCACATCTCAGTCCTACACCAGACTCTTCTACCAGCTTACAAAACTGACGGTCTCCAACTGTCATGTGGATGTCACTGCATTCCATTCCCTCTGTCATTGCTTCCTATGCTCCGTTGCTAAGAGCCTTGGTGTGTGTCACTGACCACCATTATTACATATGCATGTTGCATCTGACCAAGATGTATGTAGTAAGACTAGGGAGAGATTTCAAGGCTGCTGGGAGCCTTCATGATTTTAAAGGCCCCTGCGACCACTGATTGTGGGCACTCCAAAGACAGCTACAAGTTGCCAAAACTCCAATTTGGGTCAGAGAAACCTGAAGTCAAGACAGCCCATTTTGGGGGTTGAAAGAAACTTGCATATAACAGCTGAAGGCAGAGTGTACCATCCCCTTTCCCTGGGCAAGAGAAAATACACAATTACTATAGGAAAAATGCCAGATTGAGGGGGAAGGTGCCTCCCCCAAAAGCTAGCTGAGAGAGATGTACTTGAGGATGCAGGGCTGAAGAGCAAAGGCAAGTTGGAAGGTGCTGCAGCACAGTACCTGCTGCACCTGGAAGAGGTAAAGCAGGGAGACAGTCCACGGCAGGGGGAAGTAGTGATGATGGAATAAGATCATCCACTGGAGAGGGACATGGCCACAGCTCCGCAGCCAGAAGAAGAGGCGGTGGTGATGGAAGGAGAAGACTCACTGAAAGGTTTTGAATCCTCTCCACTGCATTTAGATAGGGATGTTGGAGGAGACAGTCTGACCCAGGGTGTTGCAGCTGCTTGCCCACACTCAAAACAGGATATAGACTCTCAGGAAAGAGATGATCTGGTGAAGTGGCTCCTCCTCCAGCTTCTGGAAGGGGAGAGGAGGTGCAAGGAGGCAGAGAAAAGGCGGGAGGAGGCAGAAACAAACTTTCAGCAATTTCTCCTGGAGTTGGAAAAGAGAGCTAACAAGTTGGCTCTGAGCTCCCAGGTCAGACCTGGAGAAGCACTCCACCCTCATGTAACTTCTCCAGACCACATAGAGTCATCGTGCTCATTCTGGATACACATTCAGAGAGTGTATCGGTGGCTGAAAGACCAGTGGCCCCTACGTATGAGTCTGTGTCTCCCAAGGCAAGTCCAAGAGACTCGTTGCAGTGATGTAAGTGAGGCTGAGCACTATGCAGAAATGTATCGGTACAGGTTTAGGGAGTACAGATTCCAGGAGACAAAGGGACCCCAGGAGGCTTACGCTCAATTATCCGAGCTGTGCCACAAGTGGATCCAGCCCAAAAGCAAGAGTGCAGCATGGATTGCTGACCTGCTAATCATAGAGCAGTTCCTGGAGATCCTCCCACATGATGTTCAGACATGGGTTAGGAGGAACAGGCCAGACACTGGGAGTAAGTGTGTCCTTGGCAGAGTACTTCCTGGCCATAAAGGAGCATGCTCAGTGCTCAAAACTGGTAAGGCCTCCAGGATGTCCTGTGAGGGAGAAATGTAGGGCTGGAAAAGCAGGTAGTGGGATTATGACTCCAAGGACCACAAATGCACTTTCTGAAGAGAAACTGGGCAGCTTGCACACATGGTCACATAGCCCTAGGGTGACCAGATGTCCCAATTTTATAAGGACAGTCCTGATTTGGGGGTCTTTTTCTTATATAGGCTCCTATTACCCCCCACCCCCTGTCCCGATTTTTCACACTTGCTGTCTGGTCACCCTACATAGCCCTGAGCATATGCTGCACTGTGGGTGGAGGGGTGGAGATTGGCTTAGATGCTCTCATCCCTGTGACACATGAGGCAACCCAGGGGTGACACATGAGGCAACCCAGGGTTGCCACATTTCTTGCTCCATTGTAGTCTGTTCTATGACAGCAACATCTGTGTCAATAGTTTTCTTATATGTCATCTGCTGTTCTCCTCATTTCCATCTTCCACCAAGTGGTCTCCAGTCAAGGGCTTATCTAGGAATATGTTTTTTATAGGGCTGTCAATCACAGTTAACTCACACGATTAACTCAAAAAAATTAATCTTGATTAAAAAGATTAATCGCAGTTTTAATCACACTGTTAATAGAATACCAATTGAAATTTATTAAATATTTTGGATGTTTTTCCACATTTTTATATATATTGTATTCTGGGTTGTAATTGAAATCAAAGTGTATATTTTTGATTACAAATAATTGCACTGTAAAAATTCAGTTCACCTCATACTAATACTATAGTGCAATCTCTTTATTGTGAAAATGCAACTTACAAATGTAGATTTTTTTTGTTTGTTACATAACTGCACTCAAAAATAAAACAATGTGAAACTTCAGAGCCTACAAGTCCACTCAGTCCTACTTCTCGTTCAGCCAATCGCTAAAACAAACACATTTATTTACATTTACAGGAGATAATGCTGCCCTCTTCTTCTTTACAATGTCACCAGAAAGTGAGAACATGCATTTGTATTGCACTTGTGCAGCCAGCATTGCAAGGTATTTATGTGCCAGATATGCTAAACATTTGTATGACCTTTCATGCTTCGGCCACCATTCCAGAGGACGTGCTTTCATGCTGATGATGTTCGTTGAAAAAATAATGCATTAATTAAATTTGTGAGTGAACTCCTTGGGGGAGAATTGTATGTCCCCTGCTCTGTTTTACCCACTTTCTGCCATATATTTCATGTTATAGCAGTCTCAGATGATGACCCAGCACATGTTGTTCATTTTAAGAACACTTTCACTGCAGATTTGACAAAACGCAAAGAAGGTACCAATGTGAGATTTCTAAAGATAGCTACATCACTCAACCCAAGGTATAAGAGTCGGAAGTGCCTTCCAAATCTAAGAGGGATGAGGTGTGGAGCATGCTTTCAGAAGTCTTAAAAGAGCAACACTCCTATATAGAAACTACAGAACCTGAACCACCAAAAAAGAAAATCAACCTTCTGCTTGTGGCATCTGACTCAGATGATGAAAATGAACATGCGTTGGTCCGCACTGCTTCGGATTGTTATCGAGCAGAACCCGTTATCAGTATGGATACATGTCACCTGGAATAGTGGTTGAAGCATGAAGGGACATGTGAATCTTTAGCGCATCTGGCATGTAAATATCTTGAAACGCTGCCTACAACAGTGCCATGAGAACACCTGTTCTCACTTTCAGGTGACACTGTAAACAAGAAGCAGGCAGCATTATCTCAAACTTGTTTGAGCGATTGGCTGAACAAGAAGTAGGACTGAGTGGACTTGCAGGCTCTAAAATTTTACATTGTTTTATTTTTGAATGCAGTTTTTTGGTACATAATTCTATATTTGTAAGCTCAACTTTCATGATAAAGAGATTGCACTACAGTACTTGTATTATGTGAATTGAAAAATTCTATTTCTTTTTTTATAGTACAAACATTTGTAAGAAAAAATAAATATAAAGTGAGCACTGTACACTTTGTATTCTGTGTTGTAATTGAAATCAATATATTTGAAAACGTAGAAAACATCCAAAAATATTTAAATAAATGGTTTTCTATTATTATTTAATGGTGCGATTAATCACAATTAATTTTTTTCATCGCTTGACAGCCCATGTCTTTTCACATCTGTACAGCATACCCAAACACCTTCAGCCTTATTTCTCAAATCATTGTCCCTACTGTCTGTTGGCCAGTCCTTTGTAACACATCAGCATTAGTTACTTTATCCCACCAGTGGACACCAAGTACTCTCTGTAAGCATCTCTTATGTAATGCATTAAGGTTCCTGTTGCCAAGTTTCTGAAGAATATAACCTTGTGGGTATCACAATGACACCGTATAACTTTATCTTGGTTCTTACGTGAATCTCCTTACTTTTCCAAATCCAATATCAATGTCAAATATGGGGAGTCAGTAATCAAGGTGCTTCTGTGATTGACATGACAATTCAACACAACAAACAAGTATGCTTCTGAGATAGACAATCAGTGTTGATGGCCAGCTCAACCAGGAAGCGGAAGCAAGAACTGGAAAGGCGTGTGGAGCTTTTTTTTTTTTGATAAATATGTGGAGAGGTGGGGGTTGTTCAGGGAATCAGGATGTGGGGTAGTATTTGCAAATCCTTCACTGACTGTAAGTGTTGTATAAAGGGAGGGAACGTGAGAACTAGAGAGGGGGTTGCGGAGGAAAGAGGGCTGTTGGTGCTAAGGGGTATTCTGTCACGAGGGTCTGTTGAAATGGAAAGGAGATTGACCTCTTTGATTTTTATCACCCTGACAACCAATCTTTTTCCAGGGATTCTAGGGCCATGGAGTACCAGAAACAGTTATGTGGATAAGCTTATAGAGAGCTAATCAGTATACCGGGGCACAAGGTAGGGACCAGAAGTAGTGAGCTTAGCAACACCCAACTGTTAAATAATGTTGACCTGCCTTACAGGGGTGGTGGAGAGGCTTAATGTTTGTAAAGCATTCTTGTCAGCCTCTCATTGGAATCTCTGTAATGCTTGATAATAAGACATGCCAGGAGGAAGACAATTAAATTTCTATCCTAGATTTCTTTTTTCCCCCCCAACCCACAAATTTTCAAATGCAAACCCCCTCTCCTACTTTAATGGTAAAACTTTAATCACTCAAGTGAGGAAAGAGTTATGGTTCCCACAGCAACAATATTAATATTCCATACTGGTGTGTGCACAGTTGCTATGGAAACCATAACTCTGAATTTCCTGATTTGAGACTAAAATCCCTATTTTACAGTTGCCTAAAACCTATTCCACTCTTCCCCTACACAGCTCTGTTGCTGCTCCTATTCCGGACCCTAGAGCCTTTGGCCACTCATAGAATCACAGAAATGGAGGACTGTAAGGGACCTCAGGAAGTTGTCTAATCCAGCCCCCCAACCTCCTGTCTTTCTGGGGCAGGATTTAAGTAAACCTAGACAGCAGGTTGGGAGTTTGACAGGTTAGACAATGATGGGGATTCCACAACCTCCCTTTCAACCTATTCTAGTACGCAATACTTGGTTAGAAAATTTTTCCTAATATCTCCCTTGCTGCCAATTAAGCTGATTACTTCTTGTCCTTCCCTTGATGGACATGGAAAACAATTGCGTGTTGTCCTCTTCGTAACGACCTTTCACGTATCTGAAGACTTAGCATATCCTCCCTCAGCCTTCTCGAAACGAAATATGCCCAATTGTTTCAACCTTTCCTCAGAGATCAGGTTTTCTAAACTTTTTATAATTTTTATTGCTGCCCTCTGGACTGTTCCAGTTTGTTCACATCTTTCCTAAAGTGTGGAGTCCAAAACTGGACAGAGTTTTCTGGATGAGTTTTCTGACCAGTTTTGAGTAAAGCAGAACAATTTCCTTCCATGTCTTACATCCAACATTCCTGTTAATACATCCCAAAATGACATTTGCCTTGTTCACAACAGCATCACATTGTTGACTCATATTCCATTTGTGACCCACTGTAACCTCCAGATCCTTTTCAGCAGTATTGCAGCCTACTCAGTTATTCCGTCTTGTATTTCTGCATTTGATATTTTTCCTTCCTAGGTGCAGTCCTTTGCACTTCTCTACATTGAATTTTATCTTACTTATTTCAGACCAGTTTTCAAAGTGATCTTGACAAACTGATATTCTAATCCTGTCCTCCAATGTGCTCGCAGCCCCTCCCACATTCAATCTGTGTCCATCTCTCAAATATGTTCTCTGCTTGTTTTTCAGGGACTGGAGTCTCCCTACACAAATGGAGCCTATGGGGCCCCTGCGGCTGCTCCACACTATGCTAATCTGCCACAGTCAAACACTTACTATTCTTCAGGGCACCCTCGGGCCTCCTACCCGGCAGAGTCTCCGAGCATGTACCGACCGCCATCGGCAGCCTCGCATTGGCATTATCCCCCACCAGACTGCCCCCCGGAAGGCCCCTCTCTCAGGAGGCAGGCCCCAGGATACTCCCCACCACCGGTAAGGAAGCTAGTACAAGAAATACATGCTTCCTTTGGGAATATGCTTGGGACTGGTGTGAGTACAACTCAGCTCACTATTGGATATAGCCCTTCCGGAGCAAAGGTTGGCATATGCTTGCCTAAGGGCAGCCTGCCCCTGCAGCTATCAGCCATTCAGGTCTGAGCCCTAGAAGTGCACTACTTAGCTGCTGCTCCTGGCTCCAGCACGGGAAATGTTTATCCTGAGGCTCATCTCATGCCCCAGGTCTCTCATCTCTTGCAACACAGCCTAGTATCTTGACTGACACTGTGCTGACTTAGACTGCAGCTAAACTACATAAATGGCCAAGAGATCCAGCCATGCCCACTCTTATAAAGATGTGTAACCACTCCCTTGGCCTAGGACTCATAATTAATAGGCTGACATGTCAGAGCCAAGGTAGCTGGTCTTTGTGGCTCTTAACAAGGAGTGTTTAGTAGGCGTGGAGAAGCACGTCAACAAGTATTTTCAATGGCTGAATGAACATGACTTTGAAGGTACTACCTTCATTTCCCTCTTCCTGCAGACCCCAGGTATGCCTGCCCCACACTTTCCATATGGAGGAGATACCAACCCTGGCATTCCACAGCTAGGGCCACCACCACCACCACAACCAAGACCCCAGGATGAATCGTGGGCTTCCTCTGGCATCTATGGAATGCAGCCACGTTATGCCTGGCCTGCTGCTTCGACATCCCAAGGAAGTTCATTTGTTTCAGAATCCTCTCCATCCTGGCCTGGCAATGGAGCTCCTTCTCCGCATCCTCCAGCTCATGATACAAAGGTAAAGATTTAATGCTTTCAAGATTCTTTGACACTTACTGGTGCCTATCTTAACCCAGCCATGTGGGCCACTGCACAGCAGTGCAAAAACCCCTTCACCAGAAGCTAAGTGTGCTGCTTTTACAGTGCTTCTAGCTCCCGCTGGCGCAGGGAAGAAGAGCTCTTGCTTGGAAATCCAATCCTGTTTGGTATTTACGTACTGCTTTTACAACTTCCGAACGCTGTACAATGCTAAATAATTGTAGAGTGAGTCCGTCAGTCAGGGTGAGCTCTCTGACTGCAGGTCTGTGATCAGACCACTAGACTACACTGCCTCCCTGAAAAACACATGTATTTTTCATCTCTTTGAAGTGCTTCCACTTTTCTCCCCCTCTGTTAAAGCAATGGGTTCATACTACATAGAAAAAAAACTAGGAATTCTCATAATATTTTAGATCCATTAACTTGGATATCCATAAATAATATCCAGAGTTATACTTAATGCAAAAAACTAAAGGGAGGTATTGGAGGGGATATCAGATCTCATGCTCCAGGTCTTAAAACAGTCTCTCATTAGTAGGGATTAGGATGAGACCTTTATGGGGGGCAGATCATCCCATATCTGCGTGCTGCAGGGTTTCTTGCATCTTCCTCTGAAGCATCTGGTGCTGGTCAATGGGAGCCAGGAGACTGGACTAGAAGGACCTGTCCTGAGCCACACGCAATTGCTGTGTTCCTGTCCAAGTGAACTCCTAGGCACAGGAATCCTTTACTAGAGACTTTACTAAAAATTAATGTTGTGGGAATAACAGATTCTGTTCCTTCCTAGTCTCACCATTCTCCTCTTTACAGTTAGAGGCCCTGGCTACACCAGGATCAGATCTCTGGAAGGTACAACTGTGTTGACAAAGTACTTGCTAGCAGGGTTCTAATGTGGAGGGATAGCTCAGTGGTTTGAGCATTGGCCTGCTAAACCCAGGGTTATGAGTTCAATCCTTGAGGGGGCCACTTGGGGATCTGGGGCAAAAATCAGTACTTGGTCCTGCTAGTGAAGGCAGGGGGCTGGACTCAATGACCTTTCAAGGTCCCTTCCAGTTCTAGGAGATGGGATATCTCCATTAATTATTATTTTTATTATCAATAGCATGGCCATGAATTTGTCACCTGGGAATAGTTATAAAATTGTGTAATACACTCCCTGGAAATGGAGTATCTCTCATGATCCTCTGAAATACATCCATACTTACCAGAGGAATTGGGCTAGAATCCTGCTAGCAAATATCATGGTTAAACATAGCTGTAGCAAGCATAATCCTGACCCGACTGTGGGCTATTTCACAGCTGTCGCATTGTCATTCTGCAGACACAGAGTTTTGTGAACCAGATGTGGTTCCTCTAACTAGTTTGTTCTTAAATAGGTCAAAGACTTGAGCACTAGCTGTCTCTGAGTATTCCTTCTTTGGCTTGTTTATTGGCAGCAATGCTTATGTAAGAAAGTTATGTGAGTTTCACGTTATTAGGTCACAGCATATTATGACATCAAGGTGGATGACCGTCTCAAAGTGCAGGCCTCATCCTGAGTAACTTCCATTGCCTGAACCCTTTTTGCACTGCCATCCTGGGCATGCTGCACATCTTCCAAATGAGCAGGGAGGCAGACTGGCCCTGCTGCTCAGAGATCTGCTTGCATTCCCTCTTTGATGCAGGATGTGGGATAAGAAAACTGATGTTGAAGGAAACACATTTTAAAACCTCTGCTTGTTTCTGATTTAGGATACTACTTATGACAAACCAGACCCAGGAGCAAACCACAACAACTACTTCCCAGAAGTCAATCATCAGCCCTCTGGGACAATGAATGATCATAAGTCAACTCAATTCAACACCAAACCATCCCATTTCAATCCCAAAGTGCAATACAGTGCACAGCCCCAAATGTATGATAATGTACCTAGGAAACCACCTTTGAACCAGGATGCAGGTTTTAAACCCAGCGACCAGCCTTTGTCAAAATCCCTGGGAATGCAGCCAGGGATTCAAAGAGTTATGCAAGTTATGGAGGAGGTCGAGCAGTTGGAGCAAGAGGTGGATGAATTTGTAGGAAAAAAGACAGACAAAGCATACCGGCTCCTGGAGGAAATGCTGACCAAGGAGCTGTTGGAACTGGATTCCATAGAGACTCGTGGCCAGGACAATGTTCGACAGGCTAGGAAGGAGGCTGTTCATAGAATCCAGGCCATACTGGAAAAACTGGAAAAAAAGGGATTGTGAAAGACAGATGGTAACAACTCAAGGCCTGCTATGGACATCCCAAAGCGCTCTGGTTAGGCTTAATTCTCAGCCTGCTTCTAACTACTTCGTTGACCACGAAAAGCAATAAAGTCTGACTATACTTTAATTTTTTTTAAACCCCAAAATGATAAATTGGCTGTGGACGAATGAAGGCAGGATTGAAACATCAGTCCTGAATTTTCAGGTGGTTGTTCCAGGCCAACGAATGTACATACAACTATGGAATTCTGACACTGCCAAACAAAGTGCTTTTGCCTGTGTGGGTGTCTACGTGCTTTTCATCAGCAGGAGAGGAAACCGTTGTATGGAACAGACTTTTCTGTACTAGGCCAAATGTGTGTCTGTAGATGCCACCTGCTGCCCCATGGCTTCTTAAACAGCTGGAATTTCTGTTAGTTACAAAGGCATTGCAACACACAGCAAGTACAACAAGACTTCAGGCTCTTGGACCACTATTCTTGTGTATTATTTACAGCTTCATCACTCTAGTCATTGAGATTGATGTGTATTGTTCTGTGTCTTTTTGGTGCACGCTGTAGTACTGTCTTGAAGTACTGGTGGAAGAGACCATATTAGCAACCAGTCAATATGGCAACTTCACACTGTTTTCTTCTATATATTGAAGAGCTATTCAGTGATGTTTTATGTGGGGGAGCGGTAATAAGGAACACAATTGGGAGCTTTTGAATTCTGCCTCTAAAAAGGCAGTGGTGCAAATGAGAGATGGCGGCATGATCCTAGGAAGTGAAACATTTGAAAATGATTTTTCATGGCAAATTGGGGTAAAAATCCACTTTTTAATTGTAATGTCCTTTCACATAATGCAGTTTTGTATTCCACTATAATCTGCATAACTGGTGGTTCTGTACAGTGCACTGTGGAGGGGAGAGGTAAATCATCTGCCTTTAACTGGGGGGCTACCACATCTGAAATTAAGTAGTCATTACTGTGTATGACAAGAGAAAATAAACTCTGGCAAGTTTTAAACATCATTTTGTACTGATAAGAAGTTGGAAGTGACTTTCTTTAAAGTTTGTGTGAAACTATAAATGGAACCTGTTGTAACCAAAGCACCATACCTGGAATTCTGTCCTTGTAGCAGAGCCTCATGAGACAAGGCAGCAAGTGGCATGGAAATGGTGATATTCGTGATGTTGAAAGGGGGTTGGTCCTACTTTTGAGATGGCTTGGAGCAGACCAGTTCTGTGAACCCTTTAGCCTTTTGCTCCTGGAACAATGACCCCATTTTCCTGAAGCCACCCAGCCTGGCATTCTCTATGCTGCTAGTCAGTGCAGTGGAAGATGTATGTCTGCAGATTCTACATCCTTAGCGCACCTGAATTCTGCTGGATGGTACTGACCTCTCCAAGCGTTCAGATCCATCCTCATAATCATGCATGCGGTTGGCAGTCTAGAAAATGTACTCTGGGCTAATCCAGAAGAGCAGAATAATCAGTCTGGGCCAATAAATGTTTTGGATTGGAGGACCGTGTTTAATAGCAATCAATGCCTCCTATCAGGCAGAGACCAACCAGGCCTAGCTAACGCTGTTTGGGAAATAAAGTTGAATCTGATTCCAAAGAGCAGAAGCTATGCTCTAGCTCGTCACTATATTGTAAGCAGCCTCCAGTTCTATGCTAATATAAGGGGGGAGATCTGGTTACAAGGACTGAACGTCTGCAGGAAGTAATGGTACATCATTAATGAATTAAACAATGGTTGATGCTACCAGTGCTTCTGAGAATTAATGTTATCCTAGTTTAACACCGACAGACTCCAGTCGGTGGGCAGGATCGAATCTGGGACCTCTGAAGCTTAGTGCGTGAGCCTCTACAGCATGAGCTAAAAGCCAACTAGCTGTTAGCTAAGGTTGTAGAGCAGACTCATTTGATCTCTCTCTAAGTGGTCTCGGTGCCACTAGATAGGACAGAACACCACACTCAGAAGGTGTGTGGGTTACACTAGCACTTCCTCTCACCTGCATGCTTCATGGCAGAATATTTTTTTTTTATATGTGTGAGAAGTTTACCAAGTAACTACCATTGCTGTCGCAGTTAGTTATTTTCCCTGGAGGAGCTGAGAGAGAAACACCTATTCGTTCTGGGCATTTGTGCTCTTTTAATTTAGTGCACAGTTTAAATACCCTGGTGCTAGGAATGTTAAATCCTTAGTGAAATTGCTGTTGGATCCTAGCTGTGTCTCTATAATGTGCTTAAAATTTTCCCAGAAATTACTGCTTCAGGCTCACAGAAGAAATCTTAAGATTTAGCAGAAACTTTGTTTTTGAAAGGGAACATGAGTATCGGTACAAAAGTTCCAGGAAGGAAAAGGCTTCTTTGCTAAGATGAAGTTAGCGAGACAAAAATTGTACAGAAAAATACTCCACTTGCTGTAACCTTACAAAATTAATGGCATCGCTTAGCTCCTCTTCCTCAAATTCTCTGGTGACCTAGAGTAGCGCAGTCATTGTACAGGCTGAGGAACCTGCAGCCTCCTCGCTAGAAGTAAAATGGTCAAAACAGGCTAGTGACTTATGTAAATTAATGTAACTTTGCCGAGCAACTTTTCATAGAAATGTAGGGATGGAAGGGACCTCAAGAGGTCATCAAGTCCAGCCCCTGTGCTGAGGCAGGACGAAGTAGACCTAGACCTGAGAGGTGTTTGCCTAACCTGTACTTAAAAATCTCCAGTGATGGGGATTCCACAATGTCCCTCGGAAGCCTATTCCAGTATTTAACCTCTGATAACTACTCTTTGAGTATGGACTTTCAACCACTTATATACCCACCTTATGGTAATTTCACCTAAACCATATTTCCCTAATTTCATTATGAGAATGTCATGGGGGACTGTGTTGAAAGCTTTACTAAAATCAAGGTATCACCTATATTGCTTATCCATTAGGCCAGTAAGCCTGTTAAAGAAGGAAATTAGATTGCGGGGGGGTTGCATGCTTTTGTTTGGCATATCCATGCTGATTAAATTGGTTGTTTAATAATTTGTTCCAGTATCTTTCCAGGTATCAAAGTTAAGCTGACTGGCCTAGAATTCCCCAGGGCCTCTTATGTTCCCTTTTTTAAAGATAGTACTACGTTTGCCCTTTCACCCTATGCGACGTCATCTGTCCTCCATGAGTTCTCAAAGATAATCACTAACGATAACTTTTGTTCCCTCTGACCATAGGCTTTAAAAGCTTTCTTCCATCAGCTAATTAAACACTAATTATATCAACCACTCAAAAGAAATGAAGAGTTAAGGCTGAGCTCAAACTCCTTGTGACTAATGAGGATTTAAGATGGTGGCATTCTCCTTCTTAGGTCTGAGGTTTTGCCTGTGCATCTTGCACCATTCTGACTTTGTTAAATTAACTGTGGGCAGTGGGCTTGACCATGTTCTCCTGAGCACCTGCCATCTACGCTGTGGAGTTACGCCATGTGGGCTGTTCAACGCAACATTGTTTTCTTTGCAGTGAACCCCTCCCTGTCCTGTATGTTAACACCCACCTTACTACCTTCCAAAAAGGATTATGCATGCCTGCTGAAATGTCCCCTAAAAATGATTTTTCAAAATAAAAGTCCCCATTGGACATAAGACTACCTGCTTCATTGAGTTATGCCGCTTAGACTAACAATGTGTGGCATTTATGTCTTATCAATATTAATCTTCACAGGTGCCCCATGTGAGGAAGATGAATATTATAATTATTTAAACTTGCAGAGGGCTCAGGGAGATGGGACACAATTTGAATAGATCCCAAAGAATCCCGACCCCCAGTACTGTGCTCTAACCATTCCCTTTTCATGCGTTATTTCATTTTTTTTAATTGGGGGAAAGATATTAGTCTCTAAGTTGCTCAAGTGCAGAAGCACTGTGAAGATAAGCTGGGCTTTAAAACATTCTGGCTTATGACTAGCTAGAAAACAGAAGTGCCCATTAAGTTACTTAGTGCTAGCGAACACTTTGAAAAGCAGTTTCAAAGTGATGACATCATAATGATGACAACATGGAACAGGACACTAAGTTCATCAAGAAGTCAGGGAGTGGAAATCCAAGAGACTTGCAAAGTCTATGTTTTCAGTCTCCTCTCCTGCCACTCTGTACCCTTGTGCCTGTGCTGCAAAAAGGCTCACTTTATGAACAGTGCCTGAAAGAGGAGTGATACAGAACATATCAGGAGGGGAGAACACTTATCTTTTTTCAGAATGATTTGAGCATAGAGATGGGTGAACAAGAAATGGACAGAGGATTTCTTATGTGTTACGATTATTTTAAATGTAGTTAAGCTTAGTGATGGGAGAGGAAGCCTCACTATCTCAGAGCCTTGCATATCCTCTGAGCTCAGCTTTTATTAGGCCCCAATTCAGTATAGTATTTAAGCAGATGTTTGTGCTTTACTGAATAGGGATGGAACTAAATGCACGCTTAAACCATCTGATTAAGTTTCATTAAAGTCAATGAAACTGAAGCATATGATGACTTGCTTTGCAGAATGGAGGGCCCTCATTATTCGTCTGAATCCAAATGAAAGCAGTTGGTGCATGAAGTTATAGCTCTGAAATGCATACACAGTTATGGAAATAAGACTGGATTGTTTCTCAAGAATAGGCATAGAGGGTTTTTTAATATAACATGGTTTTAGAATTGTAGCTGCACCTCAGCCTTTGTGCTGCTTTTCTCTGAGGATATTGTATTTTAAGTGTAAGCTCTATAGCAGTTAGTTATTTACAGGTAAGTGATGAGATGAAGCTGTGATTAGATTCAATAAGAATTTGAGATTCGCTGAACTTACTCTTTAGCTTCTGGTTTCCTTTTATTAAAAGCAACATTAAGAACAAAATTGCTGTGCCTCCTACAGTCCAATTTTTGTAATAGTGATTTCCAGAATTCTCTCACTTGGTATGCAACTGTTAGTCACCAGTCAGCTTTAACCGAAGATTTCTGATAACACAGAGGATCATAGAGCAATCCTGGACTGCCTCACCAGCTAATAGATAACATAACAATGTGGTGAGCCAGTGCTGAAGAACAACATGCACATTCAACTGCTTTATAATCTGCGGTGCTCTATGGACTGGGACAAAGGTTTACTACTGCTGACACGGGGCAAGAATTACATCAGTCTATACCAGGGTAGGCAACCTATGGCATGTGTGCCAAAGGCGGCACGCAAGCTGATTTTCAGTGGCACTCACACTGCCCGGGTCTTGGCCATCGGTCCGGGGGGCTCTGCATTTTAATTTAATTTTAAATGAAGCTTCTTAAACATTTTAAAAACCTTATTTACTTTACATACAACAATAGTTTAGTTATATAATATAGACTTATAGAAAGAGACCTTCTAAAAACTTTAAAATGTATTACTGACACACCAAACCTTAAATTAGAGTGAATAAATGAAGACGTGGCATACCACTTCTGAAACGTTGCCAACTCCTGGTCTATACATTCCAAGGGAACAGTCCAAGAATGTGCCTGGTATTTGGGAGTCAAAGTCGGAGGAGGAGATGGGGCTTTTTCTTTTTTAAATTAAAAAGCTGAACCACCAACAAAAATGATAGGTAATGTGGCCTGAAAACCAATATTGGTTGTAATTGCCTGTGTGAATGTGGCTGAATAGATATTAGCTAGCCTTTTAGAAGATGATGCCCTTTTCTAGGGTTGTAACCCACGGCGTGTGACTTTACAAAATTCAGTGGAAAGGTTTGGAGGAGGAGGAGTGTAGTATTCATACCGAAACACAAGTAAGGGGAATTAAAATGTCCTGTTTAAAAAAAGGGCTGAAATGTTAGTTTATCCTTTCAGCAAGCTTAGTTACTGAACAGCTCTGTGGAAAGGCATTCTTGGTAGATTACACTCTTAGCCAAATAGCAGCATGCCTTTATCCATGGGACAGATGGCAGCTTTCATTTGTTATAGTGGAAGGTGGACAACTGACAGCTCTGGTGCAGATTAAGGCATGCCCTTCTGTTTTCTGGCCTGTAGAAAATTCCGATTGTTATAATGACATTCTGCCTGCCTAAATCCCTACTGCAGTTTCTAGCCTCCACAACTCTCACAAACTAAGTGGGGTCAAACTGGGTCAGCAGTTGGATAGGAGACCTGTGAGGAATACAACAAATTGGCAATGGTGGTACAATAGAAGGTGCTTTTGGATATTGAATGAGTGGCCCACAGAAAATAGGAGTACTGTGCTATTGGAGGTAGCTATCTGTCTTTCAGACATAATGTAAGACTGTGGTCCTTCCATAGCACTTTTCAAAAGAATTATCCCCAGTGTCCTTGTCCTACTGTGGTAATTATATTCTGCTGTCTTAAATTCCTCTTCAGTTCAACCAGACTTTATTCTTCATTTCTTGCCTTAAAACTATTCGAGTGCACTGTCATGTTGCACTACAGTGGTAAGTTAAGTGATCTCTGTGTATGTGTTTGTTAGGGTTACCATATTTAAAAATTAAAAAAAGAGGACACTCCACGGGGCCCTGGCCTGGCCCCTACTCCGCCCCTTCCCAAAACTCTCCGCCCCCTCCCCTGAGCACCCCGCATTCCCCCTCTCCCTCCCAGCCATGCGAAACAGCTGCCCGAGCGCTACCGGCTTCACGGTTTGCCGGGCAGCCTCCAGACCCTGCGCCCCTGGCCGGGCGCTTCCCCAGCGCAGCCAGAGCCCAGGAGGGGAAGCGCCCGGCCGGGGGCGCAAGGTCTGGGGGGTGCCCAGCAAACTGTGAAGCTGGTAGCACTCGGGCAGCTCGGCTCTTCAGCTACACAAAGCTGAGGTGTCTGGGGGGAGCAGCAGCAGCCACTGCCGTGGGGGAATCTGCCTGCAGCTCGCAGCCTGCCAGAGCCGCTCTAAGGTAAGTAGGGGACTAGTATTTTCCCGGACATGTTCGGCTTTTTGGCAATTCCCCCCCGGACGGGGATTTGAGGACCAAAAAGCCGGACATGTCCAGGAAAATCCGGATGTATGGTAACCCTAACTGTATTTGTAAGGCACTTTGTGATCCTTCTAAATGTAAGACAGTATGGAAATGTACAATCGTTATCGCAAGGAATTCAAATAGTGGAACACTCAGTCGAGTGCTGCTGTTAAAACCACAGCCAGCAAGGCCAGAATGGGCTACTAATCTACATGAATCTCTACAGTGATGGTGCCTTTGCCACCCATACAACAAGCTTGTCTCATAAATCCACCCCTGGAAATAGAAGCTCAAGTAAAAAGCACTTTTTGTCTCTCTACAAAGACAAAACCCTTCCAATGTATTTTGTTTCAAAAAGCACCATTTGTTTAGAAATATGCACAATCCTATTCATGTTAAGCCACTAGGTTGTATTGATAAGCCACAATGCATGCAAGAGACTTTGAAAAATAAAAGTTAAAGAAATGTGTCATGGCATTGATTGGAGATCACTCTCTGAAGTGCTCATTTGCTTTGGGGGTTGCAGGCAGTTGGCATATAGAGCATGGTACCCTGTGAGGCTGCCATGCAGATTGGTTGTATGAACACAAAGAATCCATGCCATGAGCAAAGTGACTAGCTGAAACCCCGAAATCAAGCTTTGCTATGATCTCCTAAATTGCTTTGGCTTCAAAAGCTTGGACTGGCAGGCACCTTTTGAATGAATCCATGCCACCTGCTACGTGTACCCACTAGAGATGTGTGCAGATCCCCAGACTGGAACAGGAGGAGGTGCTGAGGATCAGGATTAATATGCACTGGCAAAGTTGTGTGGTAGAACCTTACACTACACCTTCCTGCTGCTATGCATGACTTTAACCAGTGCTATTCATCACTCACTTTCATGAGCACAAAGTTTCCTCACAAATGTAAAAAGCAGCATGCTATAAAGCCAGTCTGCCCACAGCACATCTCTGGGCCACACGTGGTTCTGGTGAGTGCCTAACATGTCCCACTGATCTATACTACACACAGGGCTACAACCCTTTCATGTGGCCTTCTGTGTAACAGCTACGCTGCAACACAGCAGCTGGTATGCAGTGAATGGCTTCTCTTTTCTCCTATTGTTACAGTCAGTGAATAGAGACAAAGGCAGGAGGTGGGGACAGGGGACCCAGCACCAAACCAGAAAGAGCAGAGTATTCCCCCCCAAAAGGGATTGGTGGAATGAGAAATACAATCAGCTGAGCAAGCCAGCAGAATCAGCAGCTGAAGGTACAGTACTGTCTGATGCAAGAAGGATTAACTGTTCTGGCTCAACTGCAGCAGCGCAGAGCCTCATTTTATAATAAATTGTCAGCCTCCGAGACAAAATGGTTGTTTTCCTTTGCATTGTGTCCCAGTGGGGTCGATTATTCAGGGCCTTGAGTGTCTTAATTTGAATATGTGATCACTAGGTTGTGCTTACAGCCAGGCAATGTGTAAACAACCTTTTTGTATTCTCAGACTGGCCCGCTCCCTCTAACTGGATATGTGTGGTACAAGAGAGGGACAAATTACATTTCATGTGGAAACCACAGTATTTGAATGTTGTGATGTTTGGCTGTTAGTTTAGAATTTGCATTTAGTAAGAGTGTGTTTTGCTGCTATGTACTAGCCATAGCAGTTTAACCATTGACATTTACAAATAAAACTAGGGCAGCTTTACAGTATGTAAAAATGAAAATATACAGACTCTCCCACCTCAGCCCCAAGAAAGTCTTTTTTCCCCAAAACTGTGTTTAAACGATTGGATAGCTGAGATAGAAGTTTCATGCCAGCTGATATGAAATGGAACAGCTGGGAAATACATTTATATTATAATTTTTATAATGGTCTTCTATACACAGGCCAGAAATTCTGCAATGTGTATTTTACTCTCTTTTTCCCCAGGTGTTTTGAGCTGGGTACTGGCCAAGGGTTGGTGGAGTAGATATTTATTTATGTATGCAATCCTTGATATTTTATCTTGTATATTTTATTTTATAGGATGAGTGCACAAAGCATAGGAAAGGCATTTAAAATGTTTATATATAGGACTAAATGAAATACATATTTTATCTAGTTAAATCAAGGTATTCCTAGTATCTGTATCATCCTCCCTGACATCAGCTGTATTAACATTCACAGTCTGATCCAGCAGTGCTGTATGCTCACTCGTGTGTGCGCGCACGCACATCCTCCTGGCTTTATGTCTCTCTCAGCTGTGTTTAATCAAGAGTGACACTTACATGAAATCCTGCTGGGGACCAGGATCTTCCTCCTCTTCCTCCAGCTTTCTATGGACCCTTCTCCATGAGCTCTTGCAAACAGCAGCCTGGTGCTATCACAGCAGTAGATTAGACAGCAGAACAGATCCTGCATGTCCCTACTCTGTACCCACTGCTTCTCTCTAGTCCCCCTTCTCTAATCTCTCCTCCCCTGACCCCTCTAGCCCCCTACCCAGCTGTCCCGTTTCCCCTCCCCCCGCTCATGGATATTAAAGGAGACTAGAGGGCAGAGCTGGCTCCGTGAGGGGCAACTCCCACCCTGAAAAAATGCATCCTTGGGGCCAACCCAAGCACAGCCGAAGGGCAGAGAGACAGTGCCAGGCCCCAGGGCTGTGTCGGGGGCACTGAGCACCCCCTCTAATCCCCCCCCCCCGCCTTGGGAGCGTCTAAACACCCTCTTCTCTTTTGGGGCCTGCCCCCCTTGGGGGCCTGCCTCCCAGCCCCGCCCCCTCGGGCCTAGTCCCCCCTTGGGCCTGCTCCCCCCTCCCCGCGCCCGAGGAGGAGCCAGGCCAGGCCCCGCCCCGGGAGGGCGGGCTCACGCCGCCTCCGCTGCGCCGGGGGCTGGTGGGCCCGGGTCGGGGCATCCGCGCACCGCCAGACGGAGCCGCCCGGCCGGAGGGAGAGACGCTGCGGCCGTGGGGTCAGTGCGAGGAGGGGCCCTGGGTTGAGAGGGAGGGGAAGCGGGGTCCGGGGGGGAGTGATGAGGCAGAGGGGCCTGGGGGGTGATTGAGGGGAAAGGACCTGAGTTGAGAGGGGGAACGGAGCCCCGGGGAGTGATGGGGGACGAGTCCTGGAGGGGGGGGCGAGGGGCCATGGGGGGGAGCGGGGCCTGGGGGGGTGATGGGAGGGAAGGGCCCCGGGGGGGGGCGATGGGGTGTAGCGAGGCCCCGGGGGGGGGGGGGGCGATGGGGTGTAGCGAGGCCTCGGGGAGAGAGGGGAGTGATGGGGGGGGAGCGGGGCACTGGGGGGAGGGCGATGGGGAATGATGGGGGGAAGAGCCCTGGAGGGAGGGTGAGGGGCCCGGGGGAGTAGGGCCCCGGGGGGGCAATGAGGAGTGATGGGGGGGAAGGGCCCTGGAGGAGGGAGGGGAGCATGGCCCCGGGGGGAAGGGGAATGTCTGGTGGAAATGGATAGCATCAGCAGAGAGAGATGGAGAAAAAGGGGGCAGTAGCTGCCCAGGTGCCTGAGGAGTTTAATAAGAATGGCCAGACCCAAGGTTCCTCTAGCCTAGTATCCTCTCCTCTGACAGTGATCAATGCCAGGTGCCCCAGAGGGAATGAACAGACAGGTTATCATCAAGTGATCCATCTCCTGTCACCCATTCCCCGCTTCTGGCAAACAGAGGCTAGGGACACCATCCCTGCCCAGCTCTGGGTGCCAGTTCTCCATTGTTGTACAGATTTGCTTTGTATGAGTGTGGTGTTTCCCTCTACACTCTCCTCCCACCCATACCCACACCTGTGTGGGAAGGAAGTGGGGACCTTTCACATGGGCCCTCTTTTCTGCCGGGCACCGTTGGAGTTGTTGAAATTTGGGAAACTGATTTATATGGGACTTGTTGTGGTCTGATGTTAGAGGTTGGGGTGAGTGAGGTGGTTGCCCTAGGCCCTGGGGAGTTTGGCTGATGGATCTTGCCCACATGTTCAGGGTCTAACTGATCACCATATTTTTGGTCAGGGAGGGATTTTCCCCTGGGGTCAGATTGGCAGAGATTTGGGGGATAGGGACTATGCCTTCCTCTGCAGTGTGGGGCAGAGGTCACTTGCTGGTTTGAACAAGAGTAAATGGTGGATTCTCTGTAACTTGAAGTCTTTAAATCACAATTCAAGGACTTCAGTAATTCAGGCAGAGGTGACCAGGACGGTGATAGTGATGATGAAATGCTAAGGGAAATTAGAGAGGCTATCAAAGTTAAGAACTCAATAATAGTGGGGGATTTCAATTATCCCCATATTGACTGGGAACATTTCACTTCAGGATGAAATGCAGAGATAAAATTTCTCGATACTTTAAATGACTGCATGGAGCAGTTGGTACGGGAACCCACAAGGGGAGAGGCAACTCTAGATTTAGTCCTGAGTGGAGCGCAGGATCTGGTCCAAGAGGTAACTATAGCAGGACCGCTTAGAAATAGTGACCATAATACAATAGTGTTCAACATCCCTGTGGTGGGAAGACCATCTCAACAGCCCAACACTGTGACATTTAATTTCAAAAGGGGGAACTATGCAAAAATGAGGGGGTTAGTTAAACAGAAGTTAAAAGGTACAGTGACTAAAGTGAAATCCCTGCAAGCTGCATGGGCGCTTTTTAAAGACACCATAATAGAGGCCCAACTTCAATGTATACCCCAAATTAAGAAACACAGTAAAAGAACTAAAAAAGAGTCACCGTGGCTTAACAACCATGTAAAAGAAGCAGTGAGAGATAAAAAGACTTCCTTTAAAAAGTGGAAGTCAAATCCTAGTGAGGCAAATAGAAAGGAGCATAAACGCTGCCAAATTAAGTGCAAGAATGTAATAAGAAAAGCCAAAGAGGAGTTTGAAGAATGGCTAGCCAAAAACTCCAAAGGTAATAACAAAATGTTTTTTAAGTACATCAGAAGCAGGAAGCCTGCTAAACAACCAGTGGGGCCCCTTGATGATCGAGATACAAAAGGAGCACTTAAAGACGATAAAGTCATTGCGGAGAAACTAATTGGATTCTTTGCTTCAGTCTTCACGGCTGAGGATGTTAGGGAGATTCCCAAACCTGAGCTGGCTTTTGTAGGTGACAAATCTGCGGAACTGTCACAGATTGAAGTGTCACGAGAGGAGGTTTTGGAATTAATTGATAAACTTAACATTAACAAGTCACCGGGACCAAATGACATTCACCCAAGAGTTCTGAAAGAACTCAAATGTGAAGTTGAGGAACTGTTAACTAAGGTTTGTAACCTGTCCTTTAAATCGGCTTCTGTACCCAATGACTGGAAGTTAGCTAATGTAACGCCAATATTTAAAAAGGGCTCTAGAGGTGATCCCGGCAATTACAGACCGGTAAGTCTAACGTCTGTACCGGGCAAATTAGTCGAAACAATAGTTAAGAATAAAATTGTCCGACACCTAGAAAAACATAAACTGTTGAGCAATAGTCAACATGGCTTCTGTAAAGGAAAATCGTGTCTTACTAATCTATTCGAATTCTTTGAAGGGGTCAACAAACATGTGGACAAGGGGGATCCAGTGGACATAGTGTACTTAGATTTCCAGAAAGCCTTTGACAAGGTCCCTCACCAAAGGCTCTTATGTAAATTAAGCTGCCATGGGATAAAAGGGAAGGTCCTTTCATGGATTGAGAACTGATTAAAAGACAGGGAACAAAGGATAGGAATAAATGGTAAATTCTCAGAATGGAGAGGGGTAACTAGTGGTGTTCCCCAAGGACCAATCCTATTCAACTTATTCATAAATGATCTGGAGAAAGAGGTAAACAGTGAGGTGGCAAAGTTTGCAGATGATACTAAACTGCTCAAGACAGTTAAGTCCAAAGCAGACTGTGAAGAACTTCAAAAAGATCTCACAAAACTAAGTGATTGGGCAACAAAATGGCAAATGAAATTTAATGTGGATAAATGTAAAGTAATGCACATTGGAAAAAATAACCCCAACTATACATACAATAGTTGGGGCTAATTTAGCTACAACGATGGGGGCTAATTTAGCTACAACAAGTCAGGAAAAAGATCTTTGAGTCATCGTGGATAGTTCTCTGAAAATGTCCACGCAGTGTGCAGAAGCGGTCAAAAAAGCAAACAGGATGTTAGGAGTCATTAAAAGGGGGATAGAGAATAAGACTGAGAATATATTATTGCCCTTATATAAATCGATGGTATGCCCTCATCTCGAATACTGCGTACAGATGTGGTCTCCTCATCTCAAAAAAGATATACTGGCACTAGAAAAGGTTCAGAAAAGGGCAACTAAAATGATTAAGGGTTTGGAACAGGTCCCATATGAGGAGAGATTAAAGAGGCTAGGACTCTTCAGCTTGGAAAAGAGGAGACTAAGGAGGGATATGATAGAGGTATATAAAATCATGAGTGATGTGGAGAAAGTGAATAAGGAAAAGTTATTTACTTATTCCCATAATAAAAGAACTAGGAGTCATCAAATGAAATTAATAGGCAGCAGGTTTAAAACAAATAAAAGGAAGTTCTTCTTCACGCAGCGCACAGTCAACTTGTGGAACTCCTTACTTGAGAAGGTTGTGAAGGCTAGGACTATAACAGAGTTTAAAAGAGAACTGGATAAATTCATGGTGGTTAAGTCCATTAATGGCTATTAGCCAGGACGGGTAAGGAATGGTGTCCCTAACCTCTGTCTGTCAGAGGATGGAGATGGAGGGCAGGAGAGAGATCACTTGATCATTGCCTGTTAGGGTCACTCCCTCTGGGGCACCTGGCATTGGCCACTGTTGATAGACAGGATACTGGGCTAGATGGACCTTTGGTCTGACCCGGTACGGCCTTTCTTATGTTCTTATGGGCCTACTGCAGGAGTGGGTAGGTGAGGTTCTGTGGCCTGCAATGTGTAGGAGGTCAGACTAGAAGATGATCATGAATGGTCCCTTCTTTCCTTAAGGTCCGTGAGAACATCCATCAGGAGACCAGAATCCTAACTCCAACTCTGTCACTGACTTGCTGTGTAGTTTTGAACACCTCATTTAACCTCTGTCTCTCTGTTTTCACATCTTTAAAATGTGCCTAGCATTTAATTACCTTCTAGGGTGCTGCAAGAACAAGCCAACTGTTTGTAAATGCCTTTGAGATTCTCAAGTGGAAGAGGTTATAGAAAGTTAAAGGAAATACACTTTGGAAGTAAAGAAAATGAGCAATCAGATAAGAACAGTTAATTCTGGGGTACAGGCAGACATTTGTTCTGGGCCCCTTTCCTATCACTATCAATATCCTTATGTTTCCTGTGCTCCAGTGTTACATAAGTTTCCTGACTAATTTCTTTCTACTTCAATTACCACTGTTGTAATCATGCTTTTTGTTAATTCAAAATAGGTGTTTCCGTGTATTTGGAAGTGCAAGTAGAATAAAATTGGGAAGGATAGGTGGATTTTCAGGTATATGAGACTTTTGCTATAGCAGCAGACAAGTTTTCCCCTTTGGATTTCGCATGCTGTCAAATCCCGAAATGTTTAGTGGAGTTTTCTTTCACTGTCTTTCTAAAATAGAAAACTCAAGCAGCACAAGTATCAGAAATCAGGGATGTGTGAAGCACAACTGAACCATAGTGACAAATCCTAAAGCATTAACTCCAGCTCATTGTAAAATGTCTTTGTCTAGGCATGACTCCTGAGCGTTGTTCTAGGTATGCTGCCTGGTTGTTTTTCATCAAACACTTGATTGCATTTGCTATTTTCTAACAGGTTCTCTTATTGTTTCTGCAGCTATTTTATTCCAAAGCCACTGTGGAATCCTCATCTTTCAGACTTTCCGTGGTGGAGTCGGTTGAGCCAAAATTTTATCAGACTTATCTGTTCTGGGGCTTGTCATCTCTGTCTGACAGATACATTTTGGATTACGACAATAATAAGTTTGTAACAAGTAAGTTATCTCTGCAGCTGGCGGTCTCTCATTTGTAGAAGTTTGCCATTCAGTCTGCCTTATTGTCACAGAAATATGCAGTTCTTGGGAGGGCCACGCTTATGTGTATTTGTCCTTCCGGTGTTAGTAAATAACTGAAGACATTTTAAAAATAAAAATTCAGTGTTTATTCTGTCTCCGTCTGTTTGTTCGTTTAGACGGTGCAATGTCAGCTGTAGAACAGCAACAGGCAGAACCTTCTCCATCATCCAATTCATCCAGTTCCTTTGAAGTAGTGGAGGCAGATATTGCAAATAAGTATGAGGCAGTTGTTCCTCACTGGTTTTACTGCAAAGTAATAGATTCTAGAGAGAGGTGGATCCCTTTCAGTCGACAAGACTCGGAGAAGTTAGAAGAGGCCCACAACTCAAGTAAGTTGAAAATGCCTTTTTGTCACAAGCTTCTTAGGGGTAAAGGTACATTAGGTTGTGGGATAGGGTCAGAAGGAAGCTGGCAGAATCCCCGCACATCTAGATTAGAATGGATGAAGTAGTAGCAGACATGGTCTTGAACTACCCTGCACTAGACTAGATGACCTCATGGGACAGTTCCAACTCCGACATCTCTAATTCTCTAGTTTAAATAACCCTTGGGGTAATAGAGCAAACCTTAAAATCTGCTGAGGTGAGGTGAATTAACAAGAGTGAATCATGGGTTTTGCAAGATGGGGAAATCTGCAAGAGCACTGAGTAGGCTAAGAATTTGAGATGCATTGTACTGATGATGTCTTGGGGCTAGAAGCTCCGACTAAGGGAAGTGTTCTAAACATCTTGTGCAGTTTTTGCTATGGGATTTGAAAGTGTCTTCCCTCTCTGGAATTTTAAATTTATCCCCATTTCTGTGGAAATACCTCTTCCCTAGAAGGGTGCCTATTCACGTTGCTTAAAAAAAAAGTTTCATCCAAAAGGCTTTAATGTTCAGGCCTCATTAATTTGACACTTACACTGAGTACTCTAGATTTTTTTTTTTTTTATTTGCATGAGACAGCATTTGTATACGGTAAGTAGGAATTGGTTAGGAAGCAACACTGGCTAAATTCTACCACTGTGAGACTTTCCTGCAGATTTTACTGATCTGTGGATTTATTAGTATGAAAAGAGTAGCAATGCAGATCGGAGTGTGAATGGAGCTCCCAGGTCCAGCATGGCTCAGACACTTATTTATATTATAATAGTGCCCACAGTGTGCTAGGTGCTGTCCATATATATAAAGTGATACCCCTTGCCCTGAAGAGCAGACAGTCTAAGGCTCTGCTTCTGCAATCAGATCTGCATAAGTGCAGAGCTGCAGAAGAGAAGCAGCAAAGGGTTGGGGAAGGGAATAAGGTTTTGTGAGTCTTTTGTCCTCTAGCCCCACCCCCTTCCAGTGGTTAGACTGAAGGGGGTGATCCTGATTCAAGGTGCCATGTTTTGGCGGCTCATGCAGGTAACAGGTGCTGCCTAACGCAGTGTACCTGTAATCCAACTAATAGGATCAGACCCTATAGATAGTAGAGCCAGGGCATTTAGGTGACATTTTTGCTCTGAGTAAGCGGTGAAATCTCTTGGAAGTTCTCAGTCTGTGCTGGAGGGGATTGCTTAGAGGCCTATGCCTCCACTTGGAAATGCTAAGATTTCCTGGTGCCATGAGTTCAGACTCAGGCCTTGACCATTCCAGTGCAGGGAGCTCAAATTCCAGGGAGCTTACTGTATGCAAGTACATGAATGAGACTGAAAATCTGATGTCTTGCCTGGAAATTAAAGATCCCACAGCATCTCTTTGAAGAGCAGAGGGGTGGCCTGGGGCCCCTGTCCAGTACTCTTTCTCTGCTGTTGTGGGGCATGCTGTGCACTGATTGGCTGCCATTCCCTTTCCCAAAGGGAGCTGCATCTCATTGGTACTGTCTGTATATAGTTTTAAGAGCTTTGGGATCATCTGGTCTCAAAGGGGCTAGGAAAATACAAATGAATATAAACATTTAAGGTCTTGCTGCTCTCAGTCATAGTGGGATCGATGTAAACCACCTAGCTTGCTGATCTCATAAGCTCTTTGGGGCAGGGGACTTTCTTTTGTTGTGTGTCTGTACAGCACCTAGCACATATGGGGCTACCGCAACACAGACAATAATAAACTAGCAATTGTTTGTAGCCTAGGGCCTTTCTGATGTCTCCACCCCAGTGTGGAAGCTTTGACTTTCTGGCATGATTGTCCTAGGAGGCCTTTTTAAATGGTGACTGTGTTTGTTTACACAGATCATTGTATGGATTTTCTAGGTATGCTCCATGCAGAAGCGGCTGATACCCCCATGATTTGCATAGTCTAAAACCTCTTGGTAATGTCCCCTTCTGATCTGTTTACACTTCATGGCAGTCATTGCATTCCACAGGGAAAGACGATGAACAGCTGGTTGTTCCAACGGAAGGGGGCAGGTATGACGTGCATTTGAAGAAGAGGCTGCGCTGTGCCATGTATTGGGAGGAAGAGGTATCTGAAGTGAGACGCTGCACCTGGTTTTACAAGGGAGACAAGGACAACAAGTATATTCCCTACTCGGAGAGCTTCAGCGAAGAGTTGGAGGTACTGATATCTCGCCTAATAACGCTCAGCCCTTCCAGGCTGCTCTTGAGCCCTGCTGGCATCTGCTTGTGTAACGTCCCGAATTCCATGAGGGGTCTTGGCACTGAGTTGTGTCCAAGAACGTGAACTCGAGGGAGACGTTTGGGTGACACTTCATGTTTGATTAGCACCATTGGAAATACTGCACCTCTCTTCTCTGCAGCCTCGCCCATTGTCTCTCTCCAACATGCTGCCGCTAATGCAATCTCCCCAGGCTCTCATCCTAGCTCTGCCTCCTTCCTGGCTCTTGCTAGACAATTAAACTGCTTGCCCTCATTTTCAGCATGCTGCCTGCAGTCCCAGCCCTGGCCTCTGCTTCACTCCTTGCGACCTACATTTTGCCAAATCTCCTTGCCTTGCTACTCACTCCCTCTTTCCTCCTACCTCTTTGTATGCTGCTTCCATGCCTGGGCCCTCCTCTGTCTCCCTCTTCATAAAGCCCCTCCTTAAAGCCCACTTCTTGTGGCTTGCTTCCCACAGCCAATCTCTGCTTCAGTGCTACCCGCAGCTCTTCTTGTGCCTGACCTTATTTTCATAGGCAGTAGTCGATTCTTTCAAGCTGCAGACACACTTATTTTTCGCTGTCCTTGTCTGCTGTAATGTCCATGTTTCTCTAATCTAGACCCTGATCCCACAAATGCTCTCACTTGAGAGTAACTTCACTAGTGCAAATAAATAGTGCCCCTGAAGCCAATGGAATTATCTATGTGACTAAAATTACTCATGTGTGTGAACTTTCAGGATCAGGTCCATAGTAGTAGATTACAGAAAGAGAGCCCCTATGTGAACTGAAGTGCCAGGCATATTTATGATTTCCTATGAACATTTAGTATTAATGGCCAGCGACTCTTCCTATGGAAAATGATTTTCCATAAAACTTGAATCTGATATTAGTAGAGTCTAAAGTGGAAGATATTGCCTCTATTAAAACTGGTAGCTTAAAAGGTGCTCCCAACCAACACTTTGTAACACAACATTTAACCCAGGGATAAGACTGTCACCGATTCAGACTCGTGTCTGATTTACCTCCCTTTGATCAACAATATTTTTAAGAGCTACCCTACAATAAGAGGGGAGGGGGCAAACCTCCAACTGGTGGAGTTCCTGTGGAAATGTTTGTTTGACTTGCAGAGATTTCTCTTCTCCCCAGGAAACTTACATGATTGCCATAACTCTGGACGAGTGGAAAAAGAAACTTGAGTCCCCTACTAGAGAAATCATTATATTGCATAACCCAAAGGTAAAACCTGATGGTTTACTGTTTGTAGCACAGACAGACTTGTGTTTTCCCCTTTAATTCTGCTTTCAGTGCTGGTCTACACTCAGTTTTTAGAGACCAATATACTTAGTGATACGCTCTTGTAGTGTGGATGCAGTTCTACCTGTATAAAGGTCCTTATAGAGCTACATTTATGGGAATAAGGTATTGTGGTGTAAGGCACCTTTATACTGATATCACTGCAGTCATGCCAGAGGGTTGTGCCACTTGAACTATATCAGAATCTAGCTTAGGTACTTCTGTTCCGCCGTTAGCATTGTATCTGAGTGACTTGCCCATGGTCATACAAGCCAGTCTGTGGTGAAGCAGGGAATTTAAGGTGGGTTTCTCACTTCCCAGGCTAGTGCCCTAATCACTGACCCATCTTTCCTCAGGTATAAAATCATGCTGCAAACCAAACAGTTAAATTGGCTCAGTGGCTGAAGACATCATTCCATTCTGTTTTCTAACTGATGCACAGTGAAATACTGGCACCCAAAGACAGGTGGGGTGTGGAATAGGTACACCTGTCTTTCCCAGATGATGTTTATTGTAACAAGGAAAATGCAGTGCAGAATTATGCATTGAACTGTGTATAAAGTAGCTCAAGTGCTGAGACTGCAGAGGAGCAGAACATACAAGTACATTTTAAAAAGTACAGTGAACTCCATCTAATCCAGTGTCAGTGTCCATCTGTGTCCTCACTAGTGTAGTGTCTAGACAGGTTTGCTCTTTGCTCCCTGCAATGGTATAGGTGTGCTCCATTAATTCCTGACAGATGTATGATGAGTTGCTTATCCCCCTTTATAGGAGATGCTTAAATGTGTTGCATGTACCACGAGTTCTAACACGCTTCTCTTCCGGTTTTTAAGCTGATGGTGCACTACCATCCAGTGACATCCTCTGATGACTGGGGCGCAACCCCTACAGAACAAGGTCGACCAAGAACTGTTAAGAGAGGAGTGGAGAACATCTCCGCTGACATCCCCTGCGGTAAGTTAATGTTCTTCACATCCATCGAAGTTGAGGAAAACGTTTCCCAGCTCATTTTCTCAGACCCTATCTGACTTGCTTGTTGTGATATGGCTTCAGAGAATTTAAAACACTTTTTTTTTTTTTTTGCTTGAGACTTAAATATGGGCTTATGGATGGGTCATCTCATCTTGCTGACAAATATCCTTATGTGCTAAATTCAAATATTACAGTAGTTTCTACAGCATGCAACTGAGATCAGGGCCCCACTGTGCTGGGCGCTACACAGACCTAGAGACAGTCCCTGCCCCAAAGCACTCACAGCCTGAACAAACAGGAAAGGCGGAAGAGGAAGTGCTCAGCACCTGCCCTCTGAAAATCAGGCATAGTCACTTGAGCCCTTCAAATCACAA
Source organism: Malaclemys terrapin pileata (assembly GCF_027887155.1). NCBI lineage: Eukaryota > Metazoa > Chordata > Testudines > Emydidae > Malaclemys > Malaclemys terrapin. Next base: position 128,310,447 of record NC_071506.1, on the reverse strand, counting down.
GTCACTTGAGCCCTTCAAATCACTAGTCACTTCTGAAAATCGTGGCTGGTGTACTATTGTTATTAAAAACATAACCAAACCCACGTCTTGGTATGTACATATGTCTATATCACACAGACATCCATGCTCTCTCTTGTGTACACTTTACAGAATGTAAATCATAACTGTGGGCCAAATTTGATGCTTTTGAATAGCAAATGAACTTTACCACCAACCTAACCACTTGTCAGCACTAGCTTTTGCCTGTCAAAACCCTTCATTATCCACCTACAGGCTCTTCTAAAAAGATCTTATGTAAACTAAAGGAGGTGGGAGAGAAGAGAATGAAAATCAAACATTGCCTGATGCCTGCTTTAGTCAGAGAGGCCTCTGCAGAAAGGCCTGCTCCTCCAAGCTGCTGAGCCATAAATCTTTAATTAAAGACATACCTCATTGGTGGATCAGTGGGGCAACATGGAGTACGGTTGAGTGATGGGAACATGTCTTCCTACCTTGATGATAGCCTCTTAATCTAATTGGCAAGGGCTACAACAACACATTATTGTACTTGGGTGTAAAGTCTCTACCTCTGCACAGCCACATGAATATGTCTCTAAGAAGCTGAGGGTGATTTTTTTTTTATAACTCGGAAGTACATTATCCTTGACACCCAACCTGTCGCACTGAAATGGTTGTGGTGACTGGGAGGGGAGAATGTCTAGTCTTTGGGTTTGACTGCAGAAGCTTCACCTCACCTGCATAGCCTCTCAGTGACGTTTCACAAGGCAGTCTGGTGTGGAGGAACCAGTGCAGCATTGGGAGTTCTAATCCTGGTCATGTGCCCAAATCGCTTCACCTTCCTTCATTTCACTCAGCTGTAAAATGGGGATAATGCCACTTACCACCCGCCATGTGCATGTATGTTGGTGAGGGTGTGTGGAAATTATTTGATGAGTAGGTAGTACTTTAAATATGAAGTACTCTACTGAGCACTACTATTGCTCTTGACATACAAACCAGGGACCAAACTTTATAATATTCTCGGACCTGGAACTTTCTTAGCATTATCCCTTACCCGACCCCTTGAGGGTTTCACACATCTGCCTCAGAGGTTGAGATCTCAAAGGAATGTTGCGTCAGGTAAACAATTAGCTGCTGTAATAAATGGTTCTCTCTTTCCTCCTCTTAGGGGAGCCTCTGCAAATAGATCACTTGGTTTTTGTAGTTCATGGAATTGGGCCAGCATGTGATATCCGGTTCCGGTCCATCGTCCAATGTGGTAGGTGTGCACAGGAGATGATCCCGTTTCACATGCATCACCCCTCAGAGAGCGCAAATAAACACAGGTCTGATGGGAAAACACATGAGGTGCTGTCATCACACCTTGAAAGAATTTGACACTAATCTTGGCAAATGGTAAGACAGAACTTGCTGACTGCAATGAAGATGCGTAGTTTGAATATACGAGCAATGAAAGCTGGTTATCTGGATAGAGTTGGACAGATGTGGACAATCTTTTTTATCAGAATGATCACTGTGTCCTAATCCTTTGAATAGTGAGCTTCCCAAATCAGATACAGATTCTTCAAGTAACTGAATAAATCTGTCCTCTACTCAGTCTATTGTAGGTGGTAAACTTGTCCAGTAAAGTCTAACACAAGTTAATGTCCCATCCAAGGGTCTTTAGAAATGTGACAATTTCAGAGAGTACTTCTATTGTCATTGTAACTGCCTGAGTCTTGGAGAGGAGTTCTGTTGATAAGCTGTGTGTACCATAAACAGGAAAGTTAAGATGAGGTAAATTTCTATAATCAAACCAAAGCTGTTGCATACTTCAACAATTTGTGGGGTCAAATGTCTTTAATTCTGGCAAAGTGTCCCTTTTTTTTTTCCTCATGCAGTCAAGCCTTTTGATACTGCAGTCTGTCTTACAGTATGCATCTAATGGAGCTACTTTTTAAAAGGTTACTGTCAACTTGAAATCAGTCAGTGAACTAAAATGAGTGAGAAGTAATTTAAAACCCAGCCCCTAGCCCTAAGTTTCCGTACCGACATGTGAGACTTTTACAGTAGGTTTTATAGCTCTTTGAAAAGTTTCTCTCTCCTTGGTTGCTGTGTGTAAGCTCCAGCAATCAGGGGAAACAGACTTGCTACGGAGCAAACGGTGACATCCAGTTTATGCTTCAGCTGAGAAGTAGAGTGTTTTTGTCTGATCCCTCAATTAGTGATCTGCGGTGTTACTTGTAATAACAGTAGGTTAAAAAACTTCAGAATGATGTGGGCTGTTTTGTCGTAAGCTGACAATGTCCCTTCAACTCAGCTTGTTCAGCATAGTAAACGCTTTTCCTAGCAAACTCTTTGTTTTTTCTAGGCCTTGATACAGAGCTCATATTCTCTTTCCAGTGAACGACTTCCGTAACGTTTCCTTGAGCATGCTGCAAACACACTTCAAGAAAGCCCAGGAGCAGCAACAAATTGGCCGGGTAGAGTTCTTGCCTGTGAACTGGCACAGCCCTTTGCATTCTACGGGGGTGGACGTGTAAGTAAATTCTAGAACCTTAGAGGTAAATCTACTGTGGTGACTGAGTGAGTGAAATCCAGGAGTGCCTTGCTCTTTTGTAAAATGCCTTGCCTTTGCTGCAGTGGGTGAGAGATGAAAGAAGAGCTTTCAGCGCAATCTCTGCTGCTGCTACTTTACATCAGGAAACACACAGGTGAACATAAAAAAGGAACCCGGAACTGTTTGTAGCACCAGTTTTCTCATGAAGCCAGATTGATGTCTAGTTTAAATTGCACCATAAGTAGTCTATTGGCATGTAAAGCCAGAAGTGCAGACTGGTGTTTCCAGTTGCTGTAAGAACACAGAGCAGGGGCTTTGAGTATCCAGCCCACTGGGAGTCAATGAGGCATCCCACTGCACAGGGGAACAGCATGTCAGCTGCACAAGTGGGGAGCGATTTTAAATGCTCCTGGAGCAGGGAAGGTTGGCTCTTTGCATCCACACCTCAGAGGACCCTGTTCTGTTTCTGAGAAAAGGTGGTTTTGAAGTCCTTTCTGTTACTATGTTCTGTTAACGTGAATTAAGAATTCAGGTGAAATCCTCAATGGCATAACTGCCATGGACTTCGAGAGCCAGGATTTCACCCTGGAAACCTACTAGGAAATAGCTACCGGAGCCGTGGGTGAAATCTCTGTCCCTCATAACAATCCCTTGTTTCATGTTTAGCGATTTGGAGCGAATTACCTTGCCGAGCATCAACCGCCTGCGGCACTTCATAAACGACACCATACTGGATGTTTTCTTCTACAACAGCTCCACCTACTGCCAGACCATAGTGGATACTGTTGCTTCAGAAATGAACCGTCTGTATCTGCTCTTCCTGCAGAGGAACCCTGACTTTAAAGGGGGTGTTTCCATTGCGGGCCATAGCTTAGGTAAAGGGTTTAGTCTTGGGTATCCCAGTATTGGTGTGTAATACTGTAGAATCTATAGAATGTCTGTATGCACATGGCACAGAACCTTGGACTGCAGTTTAGTGCTGAAGTCCCATTTCCATACCATGGGACACTTGAGTGTGAGAGAGGAGGAGGGAAGCCCTCCCCTCCCCCCTTTACCAAACAGAGGGATATGGGCATGTAAGTATATTTATTCTAGCATAAGATCTCACGTTCTGCTCAGAGACTGTGTATGTGGCTATTTTTTTAGGGTCGCTGATATTGTTTGATCTCCTAACAAATCAGAAAGATTCCTCTGAGGATGAAGACGGCAATAAAGAGGTAAATTCCCCATGGCTTGTGCGTGTTAAGCATCTCACTGATTCAGGATGGAATCTGTAGGCTACATCCACACTCCAGCATTTCCATAACTGCTGCAATGCAGAACACTGCTGTTGTCTCCTGCTTCTGTAGCAGAATAGCTTTGAATTCTCAACGCTATCCTGCCAGGAAAACAGAACAAAACAATCCCACACCTACTACCACTACTGTAGCCAGAACATAAAGGAAGAAGGAGACCAGCTCTGTAAGTATGACCCATGTGGCTGTACTTGCAGGGATCCCAGATGGGTGCCTATGAACAGGGAGACATTGGGGGAGTGAAAGAAATCCTGAAGAAGCTTGAGCTGTCTGAGTACTACAGCTTCTTTGAGAAGGAGAGAATGGACACGCAAGCACTGGTAAAACAGCTCTCCCAGCAGAGTGGCTACTGTTCTTGTATGTTTCACTGCTTGCCTGCAGATCTATTAGAGTTCACATTTTTCTTCTCTGTGCCCATCACCCTGGTATTGGGTCATGTTCACACAGGTATTTCTTGCATATGTCGTGCCCTCTGGTTAGAGTAAAGCCCACGTGGCCTAATGTACCCTGTTTTTTAATGGTAAGGCTGAGTGACTAATACCTCTGCAGGCTCTTGATTCTGCCCGTGCTAGCAACAGCCCTGGTTTCCTGTGTGTGGCGGATAGGCTGGCAGCGTGCTGAACTGTACACTGGAGACCGAAAATGAGACGCGCGTTTGTGTGGGAGGCATTTCTGCACTTGAGGCTAAGTTCAGAGATTGCTGCCTCTCTCCAGAGCAGAGTGATTCCCATGCAATCTGTGCTCCCTCCCTTCCAGAGGGGCACACTGAAATCAGAGCAGTTCGCTCCCAGGATCCCTGGCTTCTGTAATGCTGAGAATGGAATATCCTTTGAGTGCACAGTTTCCTGTACTGTAGTAGTAATGGGTTGTAACTTACTGTCCAGGCTCTGTGTACGGAGAAGGATCTTAAAGACATGGGAATTCCCTTGGGACCAAGAACAAAGATCCTTCATTACGTAAGAACCAAAGACGAAACACAGGTATGGTTTGTTTTGTTTTTTTTTCTAGGGGGGATGGTCCAGTCCCAAGTAGCGGCTTATTTGGAGTCAGTGGGAAGCAGCTGTCTGAACCATTGTTGCCAGCACAGATTCTTACGTATGTTGCACTGGCATAAGGCATGGCAGATGCAGCTGCACGCACTGTTGCTCTGGTCATTTTGGGGTCATACCTAAGAGAACACTAGCATTTTCTAGACACCATTGCAGCATCAGTTGTATTGTGGCCTCTGGGGTGCAAGCGGAAACCTGCGGCCGCCAGTCTGAGCCCAGGTCTAAAAACTGAGTCTTGTGGGGCTTGCACAACAGTGCAAAAATAGCTGTGTAGACGCTTGGGCTCTAAAATGCACCCTCCTCCCTAGGTTTCAGAGCCTGAGCTCCAGCCCAAGCCCAAAGGTCTACACAGCTGGTTTTGGTCACTGTGAGAGCCCAAAGCTGTAGATCTGGGCTCTTAAGAATTGTTGCCGTGGGAACTCTGGGAAAGGGGGGCTATTACTTGGGGTTTAGGTATGGAGTGGTCTGTGGTAGCTCCTGCAGCTGGAGCCATGCTGGTCTCTCTCTGGAGGGTGTTTCTGCCAGGGTGGCAGCTGTTCAAAGCTTTGCAGCTCAGCGGAGTGGACATGTCCAGAACACCAGAGCCTCCCACCCTCTTGTGCTGTATGAACAGAGCCATTCCCAGTAAATGCTCAATGACCTCAGCATGTCCGCACTGGGGAGCCAGTCAGTGCACTAGCTCAGGCTTGTTCCCAGGTAACGTCTCCTTGGCTCCCCCATGGCCATGGACCCGCATGAGTTTGCGGCTGTGTGGAATCCCAGTCTCTCCCATTCTTGTTGGTACAGGATGCTCGGCAGCAGGCCCAGGTCCCTGCTGGGAATGATGACGAGAGCGAAGATGCTCCCAAACCTGAGTCAGGGTCATCCCCGCATCTGAGCACCCGGAGCAGCAGCACTAATGGTGGGGGGAAGTGTCAATATTTGGATGTCGGGCTAGGACAGGTAACAACTCACGTTTGTTGATGTGGCCTGGTAGAGCCAGTGCATGTGTAATATGCAGCATTCAGACTAATGGGGACTTACTTAATGCCAACAGAGCTCTGGGGGGGATGGCTGCTAACTGAGGGTCATTTCACCATGCTTCTGACAGTCTCTAATTCTGAGGGCAGCGCTACCGTCATGGTGGTCACCAGGTCCCAGCTCACTGTCCCCTTCTCTCCCCCAGCCTTGCAGGTAATGTATTGGCCTCAGCTGCCTGGAGACTCTCAGTTGGAGACTCTTGTAAGTAGCTCAATGCTGGAGCCAGGCTGAGGTGCACCCCATGCAGGGTGCCATTACCAGGTGCCTCTGAAGTCCTGTTTAAGTGGCTCCTAGGCCTCATGCTGGCCCTCTGCCCGGAGCAGGCTCCTCCCACGGTGCAGATCTCTCCTGGCCCTGGTTTAGAATACTGCCATATTCACCCCTCTCTGTGTTTGCCCTAAAGATGCAGCCGAGACTCCTGAGCTGGTCTCGTGTGACCGCTTTAACCCTTTTGCTCAGGCAGGATGGAAGAACATGTTGGCCAGGATATGTGCCTTCAGTGTAGTGACCAGGAGAGCCTGGCTCTGCCGTGGGCCTGTTGTGTGACCATGGGCAAGTCCCTGCCCCTCTCAGTGCCCAGACTCTTCAGGGTGTGGATAGCACAGTGGGGCTCCAATCTCTGGTGGAACCCCTAGGTGCTACTTTGATACAAACAATATCCTCTGGGGGAACTTCCCACATGGCCATCTCTGGTATTGTCTGACGGTGGCAGGGACATCAGCATGGAGTCTAAACACTTCTGTTGTGTCTTAACTCTGTTAGGTCTCAGCAAATTACCCTCAGCTAATCTACAAACCTGACATCTTCTTTGCTTTTGGGTCTCCCATTGGGATGTTTCTCACTGTACGAGGTGTGAAAAGGATCGATCCAACCTACAGCCTTCCTACCTGCAAAGGCTTCTTCAATATCTTCCATCCTGTATGTATGATCAATTGACATAATGCTCGTAAGCTAGATCTGCTGTAGCTAGCAGGCTCTTACACCTACGCACTCTGAGCAGCGCTCACATCATGGCCTGGGCCCTTTTGCTCTCCTACTGTGGAATAGCAACTAGCAATGATTTTGCTGTCAGTACAATGCTTAGGGGCTAGGAAACGAGAGCGCCTCGAGTCTGTATTAGAACTCTCCGCTTTAATCATGTAGCTTCCATTTTGGTCTCATGTTGGGGGTGCCTGATTTCCCACACGGGGCAGGGATTAGGTGGGTGTAGAGCTGAAGTCAGTGCTGCTGTTCTCCTTCTGTGCAGTTTGACCCGGTGGCATACAGGATTGAGCCCATGATCGTTCCAGACCTGGAGTTCGAGCCCATGCTGCTCCCTCATCACAAGGGCAGGAAGAGAATGCATTTAGGTAAAGCACAGAGCCGGCCTTCCTCATGGCTCGATGCAGGTCTGTAACACTGTTGCTTTATGCAATGCATGTTACTGCTCAAATGCCTCACCTCAGGCACCTGTGTTTTTCAGAACTGAAAGAGGGCCTGACCCGCATGGGTATGGATCTCAAGAACAACCTGCTGGGGTCACTGAGGATAGCCTGGCAGTCTTTCACCAGATCCCCACTGCTGGCCGTGGAAGCAGCAGCCACTGAAAACGAAGCTGAAACTAGTTTGGAGAAACAGACAGGTGAAAAAAAATGACAAGGGAAGAATGGGTTTCAGGACCAAGCCACAGCTCAGCGCTGCTAGTTCTCCTGGTGTGGGAAGGAAAGGAGGATGCGAATGAATTGTCCCAGAACAACCTGGACACCTACTCCTGGGTTCTCGTTATTGCTGTGGTCTTCCCATTCTCACTGCCTACCAACCCCACTGTGCCTGATGATAGATGACCTCTACCTAAGGAGCTTGCACTCCCTTCTGCTGCTGCCTGGGTGGGGGAGGCAGGCCTGGTGTTTAGGGTGCAGAATCCCAGTGTGTGAATCTTAATGCCAACAATCTCCTCCCTGTAATGTCATTCTGCAACCTGCTGCGTTCGTTATATTACCAGGGAGGGAGACCAAGTGCAGTCTATGCTAACTCACGCATGTGCCACTGTGTGTTTACTTTTCACAGCAGCTGCCTTAAACCCAAGCCCCTTTTCCCCCATTCTTAAAGTAGAACGCAGGCCTTGGAGTTGTGGGAGTTCCATTCCTGCTGCTAGCATTGGACAGGCTTGGCATGCTCTTGCTGCTAAGGGTCCTGAGGCTGTGCTGTTGCTGAAGCATGTTATTTTGGTTAAGTCCATTCAGATGCGAAGCCCGAAGAGCCTGCTGCTACAGGGAAGGAAGACGCCTCTTCTATTAATGTGGGAATGTTAAATGGAGGGCACCGGATTGACTACGTGCTGCAAGAGAAGCCTATCGAGAGTTTTAATGAATATTTATTTGCACTACAAGGCCATCTCTGCTACTGGTGAGCATCTCCTTAGCCTACTCTCTTCAAACTCTCATTCTGGTCCCTGGCACCTTCATACTCTTGTAATGTTCATTTTTAAAGCTGGCATGGCAAAAGCAAGTAGATTCCAGTCACTTAAAAGGCAAACAGCTTATGTATGATTCTTGCCTATAGTAGCTCATGCCTCAGCAATGAAGGGGTTGCCGTGTGCTCTCTGTAAGAATGTTAATTACCCTGTGGGTGTCGGTGTAGTTCTAACACTCTTCTCTTCCAGGGAGTCCGAAGATACTGTTCTCTTGATTCTGAAAGAGATCTACCAAACACAGGGCATTACATTAGATCAGCCTCTACAATGAAGTCAGATGACCAGCTGCACTGTTCTGGCGACATGATGTAAGTTACCTTGTCTTTCTGAGACACCTCATGGTGAAACTGACAGCTGTTAACATGCTTACTGTGAAATAACTTCTTGCTTCATTTGGGAATGGGTGTTAAGGACGTAGCTGTCTCACCTAGGAGCATTCCATTTTATAGCACTGTGCTTTAGACAAGTCCAATGCTACTGTCTGTCAGGTTATGAATGTTCCCAAGGGCTGCAACTACAACTGAAGAAACTTTTAAAATCTAACTCCTGAGCATTCATGCTCTTCGCTGTGCTTGGGCAGTGAGAAAGCTGAGTAACTTGTGCTTTAATGGAGTCATTCAGCTGAGAGGCCCAGGGATTCTCCCATGTGTTCAATGTCACTGTCTCTGGTCAGTGTCAATTTCATAGCTTAAAGCCAGAAGGTCCCATCTCCTCCAAATCACAGCTCAGAGCATTTAATTCAGTGATTCCTGCATTAAGACCCATAACTTGTGGCTAAGCTAGAGGATGTCTTTATAAAAAGATACAAGCTTGATTGAAAGACTCCAAGTGATGGAGGCTCTATCACCTTCTTTGGGAAGCTGTTCCAGTCCATGAACCCTCACTCTTTAAAAAATAAATAAATGGGCCTTCTTTTTGGAATTTGTCCAGCTTTTACTCCCAGCCAATGGATCTGGTTATGCTTACTCTGCTAGCTTAAAAAGCCCTCTAGTATCCACTGTCTCCTCCCCAGGAAGGTACTTGTGACTTGATCACAGTCTACTTCTTAACCTTTTCTTTGATTAAACTACATTGAGATGTTTTCCAGTCATTGAATCATTCGTAGAGCTCTTCTCTGAACACTCCCAATTTTTCAACATCCTTTTTTAAAGTGTGGACACCATGGCTAGAAAGAATATCCAGTAATGGTCTCACCAGTGCCATACAGAGAGAAAATCATTTCCCTAGGAATAGACCCCAAGGTGTTAAGAGAATGAATCTGGACTTTTTCTCTGCCCAATTGTGCTCTCTTTCCTCAGCCTCTAGAACTTCATTATTTACTCAGGAAGGTGTTTAAGTGAACTTGGTTCTGAATGAACATTACTGGAGACACAAATCCTGTGTTAGAACCCTGACTAGGCTGGCACAGCTAATGGCACTTGGTGATGAGACTCGTCTGCATTAGGAAATGGCTTGAGGTGTGCTACTGGCTTACGTGGGGGTGAACTCACTTACATGGAAAATCCCCTTGTGCGTTCAGGCTTTAATGCTGCATAAACCCTGTTTCCTTGTAAGCTGTGTGCCCTTTCCTGTTGCTTCCCTAGATGCACACCAAGTGACTACTAACCTGGAAAGCCCGGAGTTTCCTCTGCCTTCCTATCCTCTGCTGCTACTGTATCCTGCATGCTGCTTCCCACGTACCTGCTGCTGCCTGGAGCACTGGGAGATTTTTCTCATTTTTTGGGGGGAAAATCAAGGCAACACACTCTTCTCCTAAAATACCCACTATGGATTTGTCCCTGTACCCATTGACACACCCATGGGATCATTCACTCCAACACCATTCCCCTTGGTGTCCACCCACAGCGTGGTCTCACTGTATTAGGGGCAAAAAGTGTTTGCTATGGAAGCAGGTGGGAATTGGTCTCCTAAGCTCCTTGCTTTATACTAGCTGAAGTCAGGACAGGTGTTTGCACCAGATCATGAAGATGTCTGGTTGCTGCTTATTTACTATTAACAGAACTAACTCAAGGCTTAGGAATAAACCCAAGTATGGCTTCATGTCAGAGTTCAGGCTGCCTGGCCAATTGCAGTTTATTTCTAACACAGACCCAGAGCCCTGGGCTACTTGAGGCTGGCACATCAATGAAGGGATGAAGCCTGAACCAGCCTGGATTCTAGCTCTAATTCCATTCTCCTTCACAGGCAAAACCCCTCTGCAGTAGGAGTGGGATCTGTCCAAGGAAGAGGGGCTTAAGCCCTCTAACTAGTGGGAGAAGCTGTGCAATAACTGCAGCAGGGGGCTGAGGACAGACCAACTCCATGTCCGGTTCCTTAGCAAAGCATTCAATCTGGATTCAGTCAAGACCTCATTAGAAGGATGAATAGCTGTGGTGGTAGAGACTTTCAGTGCAATTCATGGGCCAAACGCTCTCCTTCACCACACCCATTCCACACTGCTGAGTTCAAAGTGGCTACATTGGTACAACTGAGGGGAGCATCTGGCACCATCAACCAACCTCTACTATGTAAATAAACAGGTGCTGTGACACTAGATCCACGTTCACAAAATGTGGATGACCCTGCTGGTGAACCCATAGCAACCTTTTGTACACAGCCATGTCTTATGCTGTATTAACCAGGAGCTGCTGAACGATTGCTGTTAGAAGCACTGTAAAGGTAACTTATGGGGCAGAGATACTAAAATGATAAATCCCTTGTAACCAAAGATGTACAGGGTAAACAACGGACTAAACTAACCCCTTAGCGTGTGGATTCCTTTGAGCAAGGGAGAGCAAATGCTGTGAGGGTGTGAGATAGTGTCTCTGGCCGGGGGTCTGGAAGTGGCCACTCCCACGTTCCCCCTCCTGCTGTACAGTGCAATAGGCCTTTTCCTAGTGCAATGAGCTTGTTTGTTTTTCTTCTGTGTATTATTTGCACTATTTAAATGCATTTTGTATTCCCCAACCCTGCCCCCTCCAAAAGAACTAAGAGAAGCTGTATTCACATCTGACTGTGGGCAGTGATGTTCTGCACAGCTAAGCTCCTGGATTCCTATCACATCTCCTGGAGGTATGTAAGAAGGAACTGTTTATAACAGGACACAGTCATGATCAGCTCTCCAAGTTATGCACTTTGGGTAAAAAATTTAAATGCATTTAAAATTATTTAATGTCTTTTTCCAGTCAATACAAAAGTAAATCTATGGTTGCAGTGGTTGTGTTTGTGTGAGGGAGAGTTGGGGGGGGGGGGGGGGGGAGGGAGTGGAATGTGAGAACCTATTATTTTGGGATCTAACTTCATGGCAAAGTAAAGCTGTTGTTAAAATTCCCAAGAGGAGCCCTTGGCATTTTACAAAAGGCCACTGCAGTGGACAAGCATTACAGGAGAAAACAGAACCAAGTAGTAGCACCAATTAGAAGCACCTTTGTTCATAGGCAGGGAGAGCTGCTTATAAAATGAGTGTATTGCTGTAAGGATAAGAGTTTTTCAGCAAAGCCCATGATTCAGCCTCTTGTTCGCATCTTGCTTCTGTGCTTGGGAGAAGAGAACATGAAACAAAGGAGATGCCCAATTCTAAAAGTGGCAGAGCTCACTTTGTTACTGTCCTTGAGCTTTGTATGAAACAGCCTCAACACTGCCTGCTCACCTCCAGCCAGCAAAACAGGTGCTTTTGAAGTTTATCTTAAAGAAATTACTGCTACTTTCTTTTATGGGTAGACTTGGGAGAGCTGTAACCCTCAACAGTAGAACAAACCAAACCCTGTGACAGAATACACTTTACCAGTCACCCTTTCAACAACTGTGAAGACAAATGTCATTTGCTACTGACTGTCATCTCTGATTGTTATTAGTGTACATTGAGGAGGGAGGAAACAAACCTTGCCTAGAATTGCTAATAATGGACAGACAAAACTGACTTACTTTATATAAAATGAGCCAGCTACATAAAGACAGATGATGATCTTTAGTCCAAAAAGTAATAGAACTCGTTTCACTGAATTTAAACCAGCTTTTTATTTGACATTTAAAAACCCAGTAAATGACATAATTCAGGTACTAGGCTGCTTTTCCTCCCCCAAAAACCACAACAAGGCTGAGCTCTTGCATACTCTGAACTAGTTTAGGTGTGATTAACAGGATGTACTTCACAGGCCTTAGCTTGGCACAGTCAATAGTTCCAGTACATTTGAAATTAACATATTTCCTATGAAACAAATGCAAATTGCTAAATTGGTCTACAGGGAAACATCCTACAAGGAAAGATGCTGCATCCTTTAACAGTTACAGACAGAGCAACACATCCTCCCTACAAAGCAGTGAGCCCATGGACTGTGCTGTACAAACAGATGCCATCTCACTGCCCTGCTGCTTCTAGGTTGAAATTGAATATAAACACCACAGCATCTCCCCAGCCAGCTTAGCTTTAATTCTTAACAATGGGACGATGAGTGACAGCCCCTTATGGTATTAGTTAGTCATGCCCATCAGATGGCTCCCCAGCACTACAGTGCTGATGATGGCCTTTCCTTGGGAGGATGTGGGAACACAAGACCTGATTAAAACCGAGCAGGGTGATGAGGACACAGCCCAGCTATCCTCAGGTGTGAGTTGGGGCAGGATTCTGGAAGCAAATGGGCTGAAAGCGTTCTGTGCAGTGTCCAACAATATGGCATGGAGAGATTCCAAAGCCAGCCAGGGTGCCACACCAGGACATCAGCCCAGCATCTGTTTGGTTGGACCCGCTGTAGGACAGAGCGTTTTCACCAAAACTACACCTAGTGTGCCCAGGCTGCGGGAGGTGTTATCTCTAAATGCACACAGTAAATGCTGCGTACTCACGATACAGCACAGACCGGCTCTTCCTCGGTGCATGCTGTCCTTTCATAAAATGATATTCTCCATTGGAGAGGGCTAACTTCCCCGCACATTATTACATGGCCCCAGGCACCTACAGGATTTCCACCAAGCCGTCCCCACAGAGAGCCAGTTCTTGCTTTAGATGTTGGCGTAGCCAGCCTGCTCCCCTCCCTCCTGCAGGCTGGCATACAGTCACTTACACAGCTTCCTCCAGGGCTGGCCTGAAAGAGGGGAGTGTCTCACACATGAGAATGGTACGAGCACAGGCCTGCTGAGCAGGACCACTTACCACATGTTCAGGGGAGCAATTCCTATTCCTCCTTTGGGTTACTCAGTTACTTCACCAAGTAGGCAGTAAGCGATGGTCCCAAAGCCTGTACCCTTCCCCACCCTGTGGGCTGAAGAGTGGAAGGAATGATTACCCAGGGGCCAGTCCCAGCAAAGTGGATCCCATCATTATATTTCCACGTGGAAGCTGGAGTTGGCCAGCTTTTGCTCCCGTGCTGGTGGTAGTTTCGATTTACACTGCAATGGTTTATGGCACTCTGCGTCAGTCAGGGAAGGGTAATGCTGCCTGTAGCATAGGTATGCAAATGTGAAACCAATCGCTGAGCCAACCAGCACATCTGTGGGGTGGAAACAAAAGGGTTATTCACCCCCAGCTCGCTGCACTGTCTCACTGAACCCCAAGGAGCTATGCTCTAACACCACAATGATATGCAACGCGGGGCCTGGCAAATCCACTGCTGTTCAGAGCTCTTACTGAGACCAGGCAAGGATCCCCAAAGACACTTTTCCATTCATAAGTCCCCATCCCATGGCACAGCTTCAGGTACTACACACTGTGAGGACCATGCCTGCCCTCCTCAAGCCTGCTCATGGTGCTCCAGTTAGAGCTGCCACTTAATCTTCAGCTCTAGTGCTGAGCAGAACACACATTTCACAGTGAGCTCTCTGCCTCCGCTACTTACAGCCCAAAGAGTATGAGAGATCACGACCCTGGAAATTACTTTTTCTTTCACCAACATTCCCTTGTCCCACTTAGAGCCCTGAACATCAGTGCCCCATGCTACCTATCCAGGGTCTTCTATGGTGCCCATCACTATGGTCACTGAGCATGCCCCAATTACTTAACCCTGTTCCCACAGATCACAACCCACAGCCCCTGCTCTCCTCTCCCCTGGGCCAGCATGCTCACCTTGCCAGTGGTGTTTGTAATCGCAGGTGCGGGACAGAGCGATGAGGAGAGCGCAGAGCAGTGGTGATAAGAAGGCACAGAGCCGCCAGGATTTTCCACGCCCACCAGGGGTGAAGCAGTGCAGCTTTCCTGCCAGGTAGAAGGCAGAGAAGGCAAGACCAGCAAATGCAACTGGGCAAAAGGGGGAAATTCACGTCACTTAAGAACCCGAGCCCAGCAGGCACACAAACCCCAGCTCAAGGGCCATCCATTGCCAGGAGTGATTTAAGAGTATAAAGGCCCCCTCTGAGCTTGTCCTGAAAGGACACTAGGCAGAAAGCAGGGACAGGGAGCCTGGGCTGGGGAGGTAGTACTGATACCTGGCACTCGGGAGCTCTGCAAATAGCAGTGAACTTCGTGCATCGCCATTTTACAGAGGGAAAAGTGAGGCCTGGCAAGAAGTCAATGAACATGCCCCAGGCCATGTGGCAAGGCAGTGGCAAAGTTGATCCCACCTCCCAGGCACCTGCTCACCCTTGTTTGGTTCTCCCATGATGCATTGCAAAGAGGAAAACAAACGCTTACAAGAGGAATGCCCACTCGGGAAGCTCTTGCGTCCCTCAGTCACCACGTCCAGGTCACCAGTGCACACCAGCTTGGTGTTTGCCCGTCCATCCGGAAAGCAGCGGTAGAAGAAATCTGGCCGTGGCCTAATGGGCAGAGAAGCAAAGCATGTGACCCTGCACCATGCAGAGGAGGAGACACTTAGCTGCTGGCATGGTTTGACTGGATGCTCCCCAGCTCAGGCTAAAGCACCAGAGGGCATCCTTGCCCACCTGCTCCAGAATCCCCCCAGCACAGCACAGCCCTCTAGGAACCTTCAAAACACCCAGCCTGTCCACACAGCACCCAAACCCACGGGTCCATTCCAGGAACCACACAGAGTTCTGAAAAGGGTCCTGGGGAAGGAAAGGGCTTCGGGTAGAGAATAGGGTATGGAGTCCTTCACCCCCAGGTGGCTGGCAGCTCTGGAAGTGAGAGCGCCTGACTACAACAGATAGTCATTGCCCTCCAACAGCTGCTCAGCAGCCTAGGTGGTGGTGGGGGGGGTCCCAATCCCAGGCCCTGACCAGTAGCCACACCTCAACTGGCAGAAGAGTGAATGTGCTACAGTGACTCAATTCCCCACAGAGCCTGGTAGAGACCCTCCAAGAATAGGCTAGTGCACTGGTGAGAGGATGCAGGGAAAGCTCACCTTGCCACTGCTGCTTTGTGGAGAGACACTGCCATTCCCCATCGGGCCTGTCCCCACACTAAATTCACTGAGGGTGGGTGGTTAAGAGAATGCCCCCTGTCTGTCCCCGCACTCCCCCCAAAAGGGTCTGGGAAAATATAGCCCGTCTCAGGCAGCGCACTGCTGACTGCCACATAAAAGACTGCCTGGGTCTGCGGGCGCAGGGGTTGGCAATGAATGGACTTTCTTACCTTCCCACGACTAGCTTCACAGCATTTGTGAAGACCCCATTCAGGGCAAGAGCAAGGCTGGCAGCTGGAAAAGAGCAAAGAGCCCATATCAGCACCAAATGCACGTTAAAATTTAACCAGCCCACACCCGCAGCAGCGGTTGGAGAAACTTTGCAGGTGGAGTCGGCCAAGCCCCTAATCAGTAGCCTCTATCAGAGGGATGCTTCAGCTGGTGCTGATGCTGCACTGGCCTGTGTCTCTGACTTGACTTGAGAGGTGGCACTTTCATCTTACATGACACCTGGCACACAGGCAGCAGGGAAGAACGTCCCTTGCCCAGCAACATTGAGCATTCCCTGCAGGTGTTTGCCTTAAGGTTGAAGGGAAGGGCTGGATTCTGAGTCAGACAAGAGGGGACCATGGTCTGAGAGCGGTTAAGCCCACAGAGTTTTTTAAGAACAATGTGTGAAATCCTGGCCCCATAGAAGCCAATGTTTTGCGACTGACTTCAGTGGAGCCAAGATGTTGCCAAGTAAGTGAAAGGCACACAGTGGGAGACAGTCCAGCGAATAGGCCCCAAGCAGGAGGAAGTTCCCAATTCCCATGTTGCACCCTGGCCAACATGCTGTGTCTAACCAGCAATGGATTCAAGAGACCCCTCCTCCCCCCAGGCCCACTCTCCATCACACGGAGGTTCCTGAACCGTAACAAGGACATGCTCCCACCCTAAGCTGTGACATTAGCCACAGTTCTAAAGAACCACTGCATGAGTACAATGATGCTCCCTGTATCCCATGTGCTGGGTGCTGATCTACCCATTGGGCATTACTGCTGCTACAAGGAAGAACTTGTTTACCCCAAGGATGCCCTCAGTTCAGCATAATGTTGTCGGTGTGAGTATCGGGGGGGGGGGGGGGGAGGGAAGCTCACCCAAAAAGGCCTCCTGCGTGTCTCTGCGGTCAACTTTCATGAGGAATTTTGCCAGAAGGATGAACGTCAGGGGACACAAAAACGAAATTAACTGCAACGACACAAGACAGCACAGTAACAACATTGCACGTTTGTTCCTGGAGCTCCCTCGGCTTCCCAACCAAAAATCAATGCATGAGCTGTTAAAGGAGGCTAAAAACCTTCACCCCTAAACCAAAGAGTACTCCCCCCTTCACTCTTTACAAACTGAAAGCTGATCCCAGCTATTAGCGTCGGAAGCTAATACTGAATAAGCGTAGGTACCAGTAGCATGGCTTCCTCTCTGTTGTCTGCCATCCAGCTCTCACTAATGCCCTAACCTGCAGGGGTCAAAGTCCATCAATAGGGAGCTCTCCAGATACAAGGACAACAAAGGTAAAGAACAGCAGCCAAAAATTCTCCCTGCTAAAAAGTCCATCTCCAGTCCGTGTAATATCCTTGCCCTGCTGCTGCTTCTGTTTAGGTGAGCTCTTAAGGGGGCTTATATTCATATACGTCTGTAAAATGCCAAACACCTCGTAGGAGCTGTATAAATAATCACACTGACATAGGGGCCTGCAGCCTCAGCTTGCTTTCATACATCACTTCTGCTGTGGTGCTCCCTCGCTGCTGCTCATTCGGACGTTGCTTCCTGAGAACAGTAAGGCCCTCGACATGTTTCACTTTCTAGGCACTTTGCAAATATTAACTAATTAATCCATCAGCTGTAGCATCCAAATTGTTTGCTAGGGAGAAAAACAAGAGCAGCTGTAATGAGACAGCAGTTGTTATTGCTGATATCTCAGGGACAAGGGACTCTTGGGGATTGTGTCACAACATCCAGTGATCCAGGGAATGCTCTTGTCATTTGCGGTCACTTTGGGAGTCTAACATGGCACTTGACCTAAAGTCAACTCACCAAATCCAAATGCCATGCAAGAGTTTTCTCCTTTAGCATTTCCTACATGCTGTACCTGCCTCTTCAACAAAAAGGAACTGTAGTTCTTTGCCTCCAAAGCCACAACCAATCCAAGAACTGTAGCATCTCGCCAGGAATGCCACTTCCCCAAATCAAGGGACACAGCCCATCAACGAAACACTGTCTACCTGAAAGCTGGTGAGTTTACTTTGAACACATTTTTTTAATCTCACTTTTTTAAATCACCCCTGCACTGGGGTCCAGTTTTTGCAGTTTTATAATCACATTTTCCTACTTTAAATGTTTTTTCTCCTCCGTTGCTATGTGAAACCCCACACAAACAGCAGGGGAAGCTGTGTCTGGGCAGCACTGTACCTGCAGTAAGCTTCACTATACAAACTGATAGAGAATTAAAATTCTCTCTTCCAGTTATAATGATCTTAAGTGCTACGTTAAGGCTTTGTGGCCTGCATCATGCAGGGGGTCAGACCAGATGATCATAATGGTCCCTTCTGACCTTAAAGTCTATGAGTCTACCTGCAGATGTAGTAGGTAAACAGTTTTCAGAGAGGAGCCTGTTTTTTTCTGAGGGTGTCCCTATAATCCTCTATGTCACACTTCCATTCTTCTTGAGCTTCATTCAGGTTCTGAGTCATCACAGCACTTAAGCATGTGCTGAACTCTGATCACAAGCTAACGTGCTTTGCTGGATCAGCACCCAGTAACCACTCATCCAATCGATCATCACTTCTCCCTCTCTTCCCATCTCATCTTTCCCCTGCCTCCTCTTTCTCTAGGGAGCTACATTCCCTCTTCTTTGGCTTGCTTGTACAGTTATACTCCTACCTCCAATAAAAACTTCTAACTCACCAAAAGGTGAGGTTTTGTTAAAAACAATTTCTAATAAAACTTAGACCAACAGAAACAATTTCACATTTAATACAATAAAATTCCACTGAAAACAGTTGATTTGAAACAATATTCCCTGGCAGCGTGTGAAATGCAAAGCTCTGCAGCACTGAGAACCTGACAGTAAAAGTGACTCGAACAAACATGAAACTGATTTTCAGTGTCCAAGCTCAAATGCAAAAAATGATCTCAGAGCATCGGTAAGGATAGGTAAGTCAGATTTTAAAAATTCTTTCATTTCTAATCATCTAAAATATCATTAGTATCGTAAATTAAGAAGAGTGTTTGTTTCCATGATTTTTTAGCTGATAGCTAGTATTTCAAGAAAAAAAACTAAAAAGAGTGTAGTGACCTGGGCGAATACTTACAAACATGAGCTTGGTGGGTACATGGTCCACTTCTATGTATGGGTTTTTATAAAGCCACATCTCTTCAGGCTGTATGACACGTTCAAATGGAGGCAGAAGTTCCATGATCCTAGAGAAAAAACAAGAGAGTTTGGAAAGATGCATGCTAGTGCTGGGATTTGGGTAGTTCTAAGGAGATGGTCAGTTGAGTGACTCCTACTTACTCTCTCACACAATACAAGAACAAGGAGACACTAATGAAATTAGAAGGCAACAAAGGCTGAAACTGATGAAACACTTTGCACGCACCTATTGCCACAAGGCATTGTTAGAAACACTCAAATCACCCTGCCAGCACAGTGATTCTGTTTTATTACCAGAGGATCCAAGAGGTTGGTCGAATTCAAAAAGGCACTAGCTAATTTACATGACTAATATGAATTCCTCTCTCATATATACTAGCTATGATTAAAATATATATGAGATAAAACAATATGCTTCAGGGCACAAGCCAACCACTGACTGCTTGGGGCTAGGAGAAAACTTTCCCAATTAGCAGGTTATTGTGTGATTGTCCATGACGCATCTGTTACAGGATACAGTCAGAGGCTGGGTACTGAAATAGATGGGTCATTGGTATTCTCAGATATGTCCAATCCTATCTTCCTAATGAGTAGTCAGGTTGCATCTTGGGCTTGTCTACATGAGAAAGCTACACTGGTTCAAGGGATAAATTTAAACCAATATAGTTAAACCAATGCAAAAAGCTGTGTGGACACTGATTCTGGTTTAAGAGTGGCTTATCTCACAGGAATTGCCAGACTGGATCAGACCCAAGGGTGAGGTCCCTCTAGTCCTGTACCATATCTTAACAGTGGCCATCACCAGATGCCTCAGAGGAAGGTCCAAGAACTCTGCAGTAGGTAAATGTGGGATACTCCCCTGTCAGCCTTAGGGCTCCTTCTGATCTCTTGTAGTTAGAGATTGGCTTAAACCCTGAAGCACGAGGTTTAATATCCTGTTTAGCATTAATTATTACTCTGGATATTCTTTTTATCCATATAACTATCCAGTCCTTTTTTGACTCTTGCAAAGTTTTTGGTCTCAGTGACATCCCATGGCAATGAGTCCCACAGCTCAATTGACATTTCAGTCAGTTTATCAGGTATAGACGTGAGGCACACCAGTCTGTAATTCCCAGGATCCAGAGCCATTCTTAAATATAGCCACATTTGTTACCTTCCAATCTCTACTTTAGTCAACAGGTTTAAACTAAAGTGTCATGCACCAGTTTAACAGTATCAATTTAAGAACCACTTTGAGTTAAAGGGGCAACTTTCCTACACAGTCAAGGCCTCTATCTCCATGAAGGGAACCTCCTCTGTTTTGAAAGTGATCTGAAAGAGGAAATATCACAGCCAAGTCAGCCACATACCTCTGTGCTGAATCCCTCCAGGCTGGCTACACTAGGGGAGGAAACGGGGCATTCCACACCAGTACAGGTTTAACCTAACCTCTAAAAAATAAAACCAGGTTCTCTGAAGCTGCCATCCAGTTCCTTGGTTCTGGGGTGTCACAGATACCACTAGGGCTGTCTGACTCCAGAGTTTCCCATCATGAAGTCATAGTGCAGCCCAGACCACCGGTAACAATAGTTACCACTTGGCAGCCGGTAGCCAAGTGCAATGAGTGGGTTGGCTCTCAGTCCAGTGTCCAGCTGGCACAGAAGGATCACATCAACAGAACCAGGGGGGTGGGAGTGGGCTGTTCTGGGAGACCCCCATGTGTGCTAAGTTGGGGGGTTCCCCCACCCTGTCCCTAACGGGGGGTGTTTCCCAGGGGGATCCCCATGTGCGCTATATGGGAGGGGGGGCTGCCCCAGGGTCCCCATGTGCGCTAAAGGTGGGGGGTTCCCCCGCCTTGTCCCTAACGGGGGGGGGTGTTTCCCAGGGGATCCCCAGTTGCGCTATATGGGGGTGGGGGCCGCCCCGGCGATCCCCGCCTGCTCTGGGGGGTTCCCCAGCCGTATCCCAGACCGGGTGCGGGTGCTTCCCAAGGGGAACCCCCGCCTGCGCGACGTGTCCCCCCGGCCAGACCCCACTCACAGGAAGGCCCCTACGAGCAGGCCCCGCACGCCCACTTCGGCCACCAGCCGTGGACCCTCCATGGCCCGGGAGAGGAGCACGGCGCGGCCGCACCCTGCAGCGAGACGCGCCGGGGCTGGCGGCTCCTCCCCGCCCGGGCCCGGCCACGTGGCTGCAGCCGGAGCCACCCGAGCCCGCCCTCTGCCGTGAGCCGCCCGCTGCTGCGGCCCCGCTACGGGAAAACCCGGACACCCGCCCCCCCCCGGCCCCGGCCAAACGTTACACAAACCCCATCACCGAGCAACCCAACCACTACGGACACCTAGCTAACCCGCAACCCCTCCCCCCGGGAAAAACACACACAACACAACACAGGCACTGGTGCAATGCAGGTAACTCCCACGCGTTTCCAGGGGGTAGTAAAGAGATTGGACCTGAACTGTCAAAACAGCTTGGCCATTCTGCCCCGAGGAGCTTTCCCTAACAGCTACGCACTAGCTACTTAGAATGTCTTTCAAAATAAAATCACAGGAGGGAGAATTCATGTTTTACTTTTTAAACATGTGGGAGTAGAAGGAATTCCCCAAATAATCCCTTTTACAAATGAAGCAAGATTTAAAGATACACCCAAGAGGAATTGGCAGAGGTCATAGAGCAAGCAGTAAACCAAGGGTTTAAAAACAAAAGATTTAATAAGGAAGCATATTCTGAACGTCAGCCTCGGGGCTGTGTTACCTTTTTGTGCTGAAATCTCTGAGATTAAGCTGCCTCCTCTAAGGTGTCTGTAAAATGTTCAGTACACTTTGGGTGCTATATAAATAAGACCAACAGGAAACATTTAAGCCACTTGCCAGAGTATCCATAGATCAGTTAAAGATTACCAAACAAAAACCCCTTCCTACTGAACCAGTCCTTCTTTTAGACATACAGAAAAAGCACC
Organism: Malaclemys terrapin pileata; assembly: GCF_027887155.1. NCBI lineage: Eukaryota > Metazoa > Chordata > Testudines > Emydidae > Malaclemys > Malaclemys terrapin. Next base: position 128,288,465 of record NC_071506.1, on the reverse strand, counting down.
TGCTACAAATAATGAGCAACACTAGAATTCACAGTGGTACTGCATTAGTCTCTTCGGTCCGCCGCTACTTCTACAATCCCCTTTGAAGCACAGTTACTAGTATAAATGTCAACTGACAATATTTTATAAAGGACAATCAATATGTAAGATCACAACCCAGTTGCGCATAAATTTAGAAAAGCACAAACATTAAATTACACTAAAGATCTAAGAAATAGATGCTAGATTAATGCTCCAGTTCAACTAGGATGACAGCACCAGAGAACGAGTATGAAAGAATCAGGCCTGACTTATTTTTCAAAGCAACTGACTCTGTTGACTCTAGAGGCTTTGAAATATAAATGTAAAAGCTCTTTCTTCCGGTTGTACAAAGTTCCTTTTGATGTGCTTTGTAAAACTGAGCTGCAGAATGCTTCCCATCGATTCCAGGCCTTCCCTCTGTGATCATCCATGTTAAAGAGGCTCTATTATAAATATATAGCGGCTCTCTCTACAGAGATTTTCAAATAGACCACATTTGTAACTTTTTTATTCAGTTGAATTCACACATGAGCGTCAATAAATATTTTACATTATATCTGTTTATTGGTCACTTTGCTTGCTGTGTGTTTTTGTTGCAGCTAGATAGTTCAGAGGTTCTCTGTCCATAGATTGAAAGTTACAATATGAAAAAATTCACATTCTTAATTGGAACATTCAGAACAATTTATTGAAGTCAACCTCAAGCAAAATTTTAAATCAGTGGAATGTCATTAAAAACCTTTCCAAATTAATCCTCACAGAAGCAAAAACACATCTGAATTCCAAAGTATTTGTAAAATAAAAAAGGCAACATCTCAGTAAATATAATGTACAAAAATTATATGATCCTACCATCACAACATTCAGTAAGAAGCTAAAATATTACAGGCCATTCTAAATACACTATAACTAGTTGACAATAAGCTATCTATATACAGGTTAACCAAGCTTTACAGGTTTCACACTATGCAAGAGAACATAGGCCAAACAACAACCCCCCTCCCCAATATTGTATATCTCAAAGTCTATGCGGCAACATCAAGTCATAATACAGTAATGCCCCAGTGGAACATCCCCAGGGAAAATTAACACTACTTCGTTAGTGTCAAGAGCTTCTAGCCAAGTTCTAGAAACTCTTAAGATATTGACTTTAGTGAATATTGATGCTTTGCTATTAAAGACTCAAGTGATTTAGTTAAAATAACATTTCACAGAATCTACAAAGTTTGTTACAGATAAACAAAGTCTACAGAAATAACGACTCTACAAAGGTCATTGTTACAGATAAAGATTACATGGAAATGAAAACAGAATCTGTAGGTATCTGTGTTTGTTGTGCAATATCACTTGTGTAGGTACAAATGGGTTAAATTTTAATAGCAACCCCAAATATGCACATACCCTTATACAAAAAGGACAATTATTACTAGCCAGTTGTAATAGTTATTGTATCGTCTTGGTTTTCAGTGGCAATGATTAGTTTGCTTATAAATTAAAAAATATGACACTAGAAATGAGATACGGATCAATATTAATTAATAGGAAGCAAATGTATTTCCTCCAGTCTGTTTGTAAATCAAAAGTGAACAAGAATTCCTTAAAAACGTCCAGTGCTAGGCTATGGGACAAATGTTTGGGAGAGGATCAAACATATAGCCATAGTTGCTTTTCAAGCTAGAAGCGACACCATTAAAAATGGTATCTCTCACTCTTGTGCACAAATGCAATCAGTACCACATGACAAACAGTGAATGCATGGCTTTGGCAAATTCATATCTATTGTCCCTTTTTGTTTTTATATTGTCCTATACGAAGTACAGACAGTTTCAGTTTTATAATCCTCCCACCCTCACTAGGGTAAAAGTACCTGAGTTTGCCACTCAGGAGTAGAATAGAATAAGAAACAAGCATTTTTTTCTTTTTCTGAATGACATCTTGAATACATCCAGAATTTCAGGAGTGTATCATAAGTGCAAATGTCTTTTACTATACAAAAATAAGTGGTGTGGGGTGAGGGAGTTGATACAATATTATGAAGTAAAGGACATCAAAAAGTTGCTGGTGTCTCATGCAATACACTTCTCATTAAGAGCATACATAAGTCTGAGACATCTGCTTTGAAAAAAATCTCTCCATTTTGCCTTGAATACACTGTACACTGGGAGTGGAAAGTAATTTTTAATTCAAGTTAAGGGGGGAGGTAAAGAGACTTTTGATGTCGCATATAAAAATGTTATCTATGTATAAATAAAATAGCTGTAAAAATAATGAACTGCAGAGCTTCAAGTACATTAAACCCTGAATTCAATGAGGCAGAGGTTTCAATGTTAAAGTGACTACTTCGTACCAGCGGCAGACATTCTCATTCCCCTACCCCACCTCCCTAACCCAACCCAGATAACTTTTTTTTCTAAAGTTCAGTATATACATATTTTACGTCTAGACGTTCACTTTCTATTATGTCTAGTAAGTGTGTCTGTCTGATTCCACCTGGAAACTAAGATATAACAAGTTTTTAGTGGAAAGGCCAAACAAAACATTCTAACCCTCTCACTCCATGTTAGACTCTCTAAGCCTCTGGTGGTAAATGTAGTGAAGATAAATTCATCCAGAAAAAGTTGCCCTTACAATTAGTTGTCCTGAGCTGCCAACGCCTTCCACTCTTACGTCCTACTGACATGACGACAAGCCAATTTTACAGACTATCGGAAAACTGCAGTAATTAATCCTTACATCATTAAGGCATGGTCCACAGAACCTCTGATCTGAAGTAAGATGCATACTCTATAATAAAAGGGGTCCAGTAAAGTAAACCAGAAACATCTGTGCAGGGCAGCTCAGGTATTGCATTACTGTGTAGCCAGCATAATAATATCATCTAGAGTCAGGTGTTTGCTGAAAGTTTGACCCTATTTTAAAACTAAACAGACAAAAAATCCAAATGAGGGGCAAAAACAATGTGATTAGCACCTCCTTCACTTAAGAAAGGGCTGCCAGATTATTATATACAGTCAATTAGAGCACTTTATTTTCCAGCCAGGAAGTACCAACCAACCACAGCATTCTCTTCTTTGCAGCAAATTGTAGGACTCTGGACTAAAACTTCCAAACAAACAAAAAACGCCTCTCTCGCATTCTTCCTACAGCTCAATTCAGAGACACTGAAAGTTGAATTCAACAGCCCAAAATACACAGAAATACTGATAAATCAAAATGTTAATATTTACAGTAACAAATTTATAGCAACAAATTTCTGCTTTACTACAAAAGTTATGTTATTCCTCCATTCACTTTAAATAATGTTACAAAAACATGGTTAAAATTTGTTTTCAGCATATTCTGTGTTCTGCATACAAAACCATCACCTAAATAAAGATAATCCCCAGTTGTCACCAATTTATTTCAACCCAATGGTCTCTTATTTCACTAAAAAGCTTCCTGATGCTTTGGAAATTCTCCCTCTGTCGCAGTTAGAAAACCAATTCAAGTTTTATATTCATAATTATACATATTTAAAAGCTATCCTTGTCTTCACACCATTAATGTCTCAGCCCAGCTGTTGGCTGCTTTCAGTTACAGTTTTCTTATGTAAAGGATTAGATAAGAGAGGACAATCAGCAAGAACTTTGAAACAGAAGATATAAAGTGACATGGCAGAGGAGTGACAACTGACTCCATGACCCTTCCAGCATTATATGATTAGCTAAACTTTCAGAGTACCTTCATATACTTAGTTACGCCCAACATGCTGATATGTCATAGAATATATTTTGATAATTTCACATGGCAATTAATATTTTTAAACCGCTGTCAGCTCATTGACATCTCAAATGCTTAAGGCATTTTGACATAGCCATTCCTCCCCAGTCAATGACAACACAGTGTTGACATACTATAGAAGAAAGCACCTGGGAACACTTTATCATACAATATTTTAAAAGTTCAGCACTTTCTGGCTTACCATATCCTAAAATCATCTGAACAACAGAAAACCTAACATTTTATTATGCAATGTAAACGGATCAGGTCTTATGGACACTACCAAGGAAAGAGTTGTGTTTGGAATTTTAGAAAAGGGTGAAAACCTTCTCCATTAAGAGCTTCTTTTTTATTTATCACAAAAAAGCTAAGAAAAATAAAAGCCTATTTTGTTTAAATATTTTTTTTTTTTTAAATACCAAAATATAGCACTGCTTACAAGCAAGATTAGTGTTTTAGACATTCACTTCCGTTTTGGCCATAACAGGACAAGTGATCTGAATTTTCCATCAGCACTCTGAACTATAAACTGACCCAAAGATCACATGAGAGATCTATACTATGTAATAAAACAAAAAAACCCAAACAAACTGAGTTTTCTGGAAAGGGATCTGTAAATTGTTCCAAGAGGAATAGCTGCCAGGTCAGTGAAGTGGCATTTCAGGTGCTTCAACGGCTGTAGTGTATTTTGTTAATTTTGCAATTGCACAAAAAAAGAAAAAAAAGTACAAATCTCTCACACACACACACACACACACACACACACACACTCACTCCCCAGATTAGAAATAATTTGAAAATGCAAAAGGAAACCTGGTACAAAGGCGAGCCATATTCCAAAGCCCCATGGTATTATTTTCCACTCCTTTATTAGTCACTTTCTGGAACTGAGATGCCACCTTGTACCTGCAGGTCTATGCAGACATTTTCCCAGAGACAATGTTGAATGTTCTTCAGAATGAATAAAGAATTATCTCTCTGCCATCTGCCAGCCATGCCTTGTATTAATTCCTTCCAGGTGGGGGTGCTCCAGAACACCCAGTGGCAGAAAGTTAGTGTAAAGGTAGCTAGCAATATCAGTACACCAGCCATTGCCTACAAATTAAAGGATTATTGTTGACTATGCTAACTATACTGGGATATACACAGTATTTTGTAAGATTGAGTGCCTTAGTATAGGCCCAATATACACCCTGTTAATTCAGGAAGTGCTTTTAAGAACTGATTTTTCACTATTGGATAAAAACCAAAGAAGATAAATTCAATTGGCAGATTTATCCCCACGCCCGCAAATCTAAACACCCCTGCTCCCCAAAACTCTTTTAAAAACACATAATACACACATGGGGCTGATCCCCTATTCCTTTAACACTCAAGAACTCCCTCTGAAACCTATGGGAGTTTGTGAGGAAGGTAACAAAGGATCAGGCTCTAAGAGAATCACCATGAAACAAGCACAGACTAAATATCTGATAAATACATCGAAAAGGGCTTAATCCTGCACCCACTGAAGTCAATGACAAAGCTTGCAATGACTCCGACAAAAGCAGGATCAGGGCTTTCGCTACGATGAATGTAGTGCAATGTTCAGATGACTAGGCTGCCCATGAATCCTCTCCACCCAAAACTGCCCTCCAAATGAAGGGAGGCAGAAAAATGACCACTGCACAATTAAGCTCTTTCTATGCTTGCTTTGTCAGCTAACACCGCTCATTTAACAATGAGGGACTGTAATTGCTTCCCTCCCCCTTTTTGTTAAAATATCTAGTGAAATAAAAAGCACTTCAAGAAAAAATACAAAACTGGATATACTCCTAATTTCCTATGTGAAAATCTTTACAACATTATTCATAATAAGTTAAGCATGATGAGATGAAATCCATCTTCTCAAAAGACCTTTAAAGATGACCAGCTGGAATGAAGGCATTTCACTGTCCACTGCTCTGAAACCCACATCACTCCTCATGGTGTTATGTGAAAGCTGTTTGTAGATTGGGGAGGGTTGGTCCTCTCCCTTTTTTAATAACTAGACATACACGTTATACCGGATTGGTTTTGCTACTCAATTATTTTTTTAGACACGCTGACTGATCAGGACCAGAATCCTCAACATCCTTTAAAATTAAATAAATAAATATGCTATGTTTTCCTTTCTACACTCAAAGAACATATTTTAACACAATATTCTTTTCAACGTCAACAGGTTTGCTTTTTTTGACCTTTTTTCCTTAAGAAAGCCAAGACATTTCTGTTTTCCAACAGTAAGAGCTGCTGAAGCACATTCAAGGGTAAGGTAAGAAAAGGACAAGAACAGAAAAAAAAAAAAAAAAAAAACCCCAAAAAATGGACACGACTGACTGCTTCCGCCTGCCAAGATTAGATGGTCCCTTTCCCAGTTCCAGCAAGGCGGCGCTGAAGATGAAGACTGAATGTGCCATAGCGGTCTCTTCAAGTTCATCATCTATTTGCCATTTGTTGTTTGAATAAATTTATTCCTTTGCTTCTTCTCCAGGGTTCTGGGGTTGCAATTTGCATTTGATCTTGCTCCAATACTCTGGTGCCACAGGAGATTTGGGGTTATGTTCGGAGCAGCAGAAACGGCCATCCAATGCTGATGCCACTAGGGCTCCCTTCTCATGATCTTTACAGAATGAACGAGGGCAAAACTCGCAGAATGAAACTGCAGGATTGCTACAGATGTCACACTGGTGCCATGGACATTCCCACTTTCCTGAAGATGAAAGAAGGGAGGGAGAGAAAAGAAAGACAGGAAGTTGAAGTTAGTCTTTATCTGGGATAGATATTGGAATTGGTCTTTGTCATTCCATGTAGCACAGAGTCATTCAACTCTATGCAAAAAAGGAACTTCTCAAAAGCCAGTTTTTATTAAAGTTCCTGCGTCTGTCTTTCACAAGGATTGGATTGGAAGCCGTTATCATTGACAAATTTACATTTTTGAGCCTCGGGTTGACTGTAAGCAAAACATTACTGCACTGTAGAGCCAAATATAACCAGATCCACCTGCCTTGGCATCAGAACACCCTGTGTACTTGCAAGATAGAGCATTGGCTTCTATGCACGTCTGACTTGTGAAATTCACTGTTTTCTGGATCTGAACATAGTAATAATTTGGATACACTGACTGAAATGGGTATCCTAAATCAATCTTTATAACAGATTGACACTGCATTATATTATTAAAAACACCGAATGGCTGAGTTCTGAGTCATAAATGAGAAGGAGGCTCAGACAAGAATGGGCTAGGGCAATGCCATATTTAAGTACACCTCTACCTTGATATAACGCTGTCCTCAGGAGCCAAAAAATCTTACCATGTTATAGGTGAAACCGCGTTATATTGAACTTGCTTTGATCCGCCGGAGCGCGCAGCCCCGCTCTCCCCCCGCCCCCCCCCCTGCTGCTTTACCGCGTTATATCCAAATTCATGTTATATCGGGTCGGTTATATCGAGGTAGAGGTGTACAAGCAAACAGAGACCACCACAAAAACATGCAGGCAGGCATTAGCATAACCACATGCCCAACTATCAGGTTGTAAAATTAGCCTGAGCATGTCAAAAAGGAAAGTTAACAGCTTCTCCTTTCCCTCACGCTGAAATCATGCTATATTCCTTTAAACTGCATTGCTGTAGAGAAAACAGGAAGCACTCTCCTTCTTCGGGACATAACGCACTGCATCCACAGCATGCCCAGACTCTTAACCCAGAGAGTAAGAACAGCACCAAGACAGGACTCCAGATCTCTAGCATGGCTGTCTGCCTCCACCAGGCCAGGTAAAAAACAAATTTTACTTCTTGAAGTCGTTCACCAGCATTTTCTTGCTGATCAAATGTAATAATTTATGTCGCTAGTAAAGAAAATTTGGAGGGAAGCTTTCTGTACTTCCATATATTGCTGTCCTGAAAAGGCACATCTCAGATTGAACTCCATTCATAGCACAAAATCGTCCACTTAATTCAGTCATGGACTAATGTGAGCCTCCAGTTAATTTGATCAAGGCCTCTAGAAATAGATAGTTTAAAAACCAGGATAAAGTGTTTTTGTTTTGTTTTTAAATACAATTTGCTATTGTTGGTTATCACTGGATAATTTGAGCCTAGGCTACAAAGAGCTGCCTTTTTAATTAATAAGGAAAAAGACAAAAAATAAGAGACCCAAAGAAAACCCACATGATTAGAAGATAAGAGATTTAGAGACACTATTAAAATTTAAGCACTACCATGTGCTGTGCATAGCTGTTGTCATAAGCATTACCATGTGATATGAACTTGGGAGCCATATGAGACCAAGACTGACTAATTATTTCAATCAAAATAAAATAAGCAAATGTGATCCAAACAGGAGAAAGGCTCTACAATTAAATGATAGCTTTATAACTGTTTGCTGGTGATCTATGTCTCCACACAGATCTTTCTTTAGAAATATTGCTACCCAAAGAGATTTCTCAATACAGAAGAGCATTGCAAAAGCAAACCTGTCACATTTACAGTAGGGGGACATCACAGTTCGGATTAAGCTACAACTTTATATGCAGCATGATATCCACGAAGCAAGCAAAGAATCTGGTGGCCATGGGAAAGCACTTACCAAATGGTGGTTGAGTCAGGTTAAGGCATAGGAGGTGGTATGCTTTGGGGCAGTCCTTTTTGTCACACATGACTAGTTCTCCTCCATCTCCACACTGGAAACAGTTGTCCTCATGCATCTGCTTCTGCTCTGTTTTTATTTTCCGTTTCTTCTGCTTTAGCTTGGCATTCTTTGCCTTCTCTTCATTCGCTGTTGCAAATGCCGTCTGGCCATTAAAAGTCACAGCAGTAACAATTTTAGTCAATAACAGTCACTTTAAAAAGCCACATGGCACCCCAAAAGTCAACTGTGGGTTATTATTTCTACAAATCATGCTCAACGAAGTCTATTCTACCCAGTGACTCCCATCTCCATTTCCCCTGCCACACACGTTTGAAACAAGTTAGAATGTTGCCAGATTACTATTAGTGAGCTGTAATATGATGGTAATATCCAAAGGCCCAAGGAGGATTGGTCCCTACTGCAGTAGGATTTGTATTCCTCAGAGAGCTTATGCATAATAGCTATGTGAGCAGAGACTTCAGTCACTTCTCTGCCCCTACAGAGATGCTACTTCATAAGAAGCTGACTAAGGTCAGCACTCTGGGCTGGGACCAGAATGAAGCACATCTGCAAGACAAGTTTCCAGATCCTCAAACAAGCAGGGGAATTTCACAATGCTTTCCATATAGAAAGGGCAAATACAGAAGTAAAACATGTGATAAAAAAAAAAAAAAATTCTTAAGTCAGGCACCCTACACATGATGGGACTGTTCCATGCCACACCTGGACAGCATACTGGCTGGTTGCTCTCTTCCATCCTAGAAATGGGTATGTTTACAGTAGTACAAACTTGTAAAGCCTTTGGGGGAACCTTCAAGGTACTAAACAGATATAAGATATTACATTAAATGAAACAGACCTCTATTCACTCTCCTCCCTCACAAAGAGCTTTCAATACAAGTGCACTGAGCTCAATTTTTATTTCTGTACAACTAACCTTCGGCCGTACTCCTAGGAAGCCACTGCAGTTTTCTGCTCCACAATGGCATTCAGTCCTACCATTGCCCAGACAGTCCAAATTATAATTAAATGTTAACTCCATCCCTGAAATTTAAAGAAAAACTATTCACACACAAGACGGCAATTCAGCTTTAGCATTTTCTCCCTTCATATTAACACCATTGTTTTTAAAAGGGCATAGTTACAAGATCACAATATTTATAACTACATCAAAAATACTGAGATAAACCATATTCATGAGGCAATAGCGAGAGAAGTTGTAAATAGCAAGGCAGAACAAATGATCCAGAATCCATGTTCTGAGGACGACAACTCAGTTTTGTTCTGTTCTAAAAACCAAATGATGATTCAACAACCAATAATTTTGTGGTTGTGGAACTATAAGGCTTATGAGCCTGGTTACAAACCTAGCATTGAAATAATTTCTTTTTAAAACACTCTTTTCTAGGTGAATATACTCACATAGAAGCCTCATATAGTTTTTTCCCCTATACAGATAGTGTCCATTTTCCCATTTGGATAAACACTGACTACTGTTCTTTTTAGTTTTTCTGAAAAGGAACAAAGCATCCTTCCTCTGCTTTGTTTATACAGTGCCAGCATAGCTTTGGACCAGACAGGATCACTACACATTGTTTTTCTGCAGATCATATAGAAACATTGGCTATCATTTTAATCTCAGCTTAAAGTGGTAGATTGGTTACAAAATGTTTAGCATCTGGAGGCTGCTCCAGATCTGATGTTAGGGAACAGATCTGAAATTGGGGATCTATGCTAGCTGAAAAGGTCTATGCAGACATGGAAAAAGAGTTAACATTGAATTTCCCTGTGTTTTCAAGCGCTAGGTGAAGCCCTTGATATTTCTTGTGTGTTTGTGATAAAGCAAGTTTCATCTTTAATATTCTGCATTTCATCCTAAGTTGCTCCTAAAGAGGCTATGCATATGAAGAGCTAGAACTTCTTGATCATGCATTTTCTTTGTCCCAATAGGTGAGTTAGTAATTGTAAATGCCAATGTGGCCAAGTAACTTCAGAAGGGAAAAAGTGGGTGAGCTGGCAACTGATTTCCATTTTAAGAGAGGAGGGCACATGCAGGATGGAGGCTTCTTTTTACCTGCAGGAATATCAGAGAGAGCAAAGAGTCCAACTCTAACATCCCCATTCACTGTCCATTTCTGTGTTTCACAGTTCGGATTACAACTGTGGTTCATAAAACGAGAATAATTCCCCTTTGGACCAGCATCTATTATCCGGTCCTTCAATAAAGAGACAAAAACACAGATTTAGGATCAGACAAACAAAAGTCTTCCTTTGACAAGTCAAGTAACGACAATTGCAGATAATATATTTAGACAGGTACTTGATAAATGAGTTATAATGGATATTGGCTTTTCCTGGAAGTAACTTGTATCTAAAGCTCCTCAGCGCTTATACAGGGAGAAATGAATGGCTTATGGTACTGTTAATAAGCTCTGGATCCTTCCATCTCTGGTTCAACCCCAAACTTGGTCAATAGAGACCTAAATGAATTACCTCCCAAATACAACTGTTTGGTGACTGATCAGAAATATGTTGGAATTGCAATGCAATTCTATCAGATAGGTGCCCACATTCCACTCCGACTGACAGTCTTGTTGGCAGTATCAGCAGAAACACTATGGACTGAACAGACCTTGGGAATTCATTTTCCCACTCCCCACAGAAGCCCCACTAAGTCAAGGCTGAAGCACAATGGTCCATGAAGTACCCGCTGTATGAAAAGAGGACTTCACTCTCTGGGACCTTTCACCTGCACTAAATGCATTACATTTTAGCTAGAAGTGAAAGAAAATGTAATTCTTGTGCTTTAAACATGGACCCTGATCCTGCGATCCCAGATCTTAAGGCCTAGTCCCTTAAGCAGCAGTATATTTTATATTAGAGAGATATGGTGCTTTACCTTTGTAACAGTTAACATATAAAAATTGGTTATGCTGTTCTCATGGGCACGTTTGATCCGCAATCGGCATTCTTCTTCATCAATTAATTCACCAACATATTCATTTACAAATTCACCCTGCAAAGTCAACCAAAGAAACCCATGCTTATTGCCTGCTATCTGTATAGTTAAAGAGGGAGGAAGCATAGAAAAATGGGATGGGAAGCCCTTAGAGATCAATTTTGTCCATTGCAAGGTCTAAGTAGGGTGGCTCCTTAGGATAATTAAAGTACTGAGAACTGGTTAAAATAAAAGTACTACCACAGTGACCAGTATAGAAAAATACATATGCACACAAGTTTAGATTAAGTTACAGAACTGTGCTTCAAAATGGAAGCATCACAACTAGAACTTTTAATAAAACAGCAATTAAAAACAGTTATGCCGTTCTGAAGGACACATTTGATTAATGAGTTGTATCTTTCTTGGTCAATTACATATAGCCTGTTCAAGGCTCTGCTTGTACTTCTGTCCTTTTTAAAAAAAGATCTGTATGGTCAGTCTATAGAAAATGAGCACATATTTATAACAATATATTCAAACACCCATGAGAAAACACCACTTAGGCATTCTGTACCATTAAGTATAAGGCAATAGCAAAGCCAGAATTAAGACTGCTTCTCCATGCACTGATCCTAGTCATAGCAGCACAGCTTAGGGTGATCAGATGTCCCGATTTTATAGGGACAGTCCCAATATTTGGGGCTTTGTCTTATATAGACGCCTGTTATCCCCCACCCCCGTCCCGATTTTTCACACTTGCTGTCTGATCACCCTAGCACAGCTACAAGATTCTACATTATTTAGAGGCTCACTGGCAGTATTTTAAGTCACATGCTTTCTCTTTTTTTTTTTTTTTTTTTTTTTAATTCCAGGCTAACATACAGATGCCCACAGAATATCAACCTGATACGACAACACAACTTACTGTACTGCTAAACATTTTCACTGCATAGCATTTCAACAATTCATTTTAACGGGACTTTTAACAGTCAATAACAAACAAGAAAAGTTTGTGATAACGTTTTAATGTAGAACAGATATTACAAATCTGGCTTAAATAATTAAACCACTAAAAACAAGTTAAAAGTGAGCCTTCAGGCTGACTGTGTATTCCCAGCTTTCACATGATGGACTTTGAAATGGCCAGGAAATGATGATACCTTGATACAAGGGAGTGAACACTTAGCACATTGAGGGTCATTTTATTGTAACAGTCTCAACAGTTCTAATGCTTAAACATTTCCAAAAGTAGCTCTTTGAGATGCTCAAATTTAAGTGTCAAACAAGTGTCTGAGCAGTTTCAAGGTTTTTTTGTTTTTTTAAATAAAATAGTACCAACATGTTAGACTTTGTGGTGCCAACAGTCTGACAAAAGTCTATGAGCGCTAATTGCTCTGGTAGCTGGTTGTGGGAATGGCTCCAGAGAGACCAGAATCATGTCTGTCACATTTTGGAGCTTTGAAGGGGAAAAGGCTGTACTGCAGGAGGAGATCATCAGGATAACATTTTCAAAAGCACTTAAGTCATTCCTGGAAATGGGATTTAGATTCCAATGGACACAGGCTCCTAAGTTAACTTGGACAAACCTGTCATCTCTGGGATGAAATTTTCAAAAGTCTCTCTCTCTCTTTTCCCCACCAAAGTCCTTTTAGTTTAGCCTGTGTGTTTTGGAACAGATGGTTTAATCAAGTGCCCAGAAGGGTTTTTCTAATGGAGCCACTGACAGAATTTTTAGTAGAGCTCCTACAGGACACAAATACATTGTTTCATACTTAGTATGCGAAGAAACTTCACAGAAAATCCACCATAAAAATGCTATGAACGATATAACGTGGTAAAGCAGTGCTTGGGGGAGTGGGGGGGGCCCTGCGCACTCCGGTGGATCAAAGCAAGTTCTATATAACGCGGTTTCACTTACAACGCGGTAAGATTTTTTGGCTCCCGAAAACAGTGTTATATCGGGGTAGAGGTATACTTGGTGCAGAAAGAAACTGAAGAGAGTTAAAATGTATTCTCTGTCAATTTACTCTGGTTTCCTCTAGTTACTTGTTAGTAAGTTATTTAAGTACCCATGAGTAGAACTGTCCCAAGTCCAATCAAAGGTTTATAGTTTCAGCTGAAGCAGTGGTTAGAAACGCAGATTTGAAACTGGTTTGTTCAAACACTTCTGATATTGCCACAGGTAAGTGAATACTTGACATACCCATTTAGGCCCTGCACAACATTTCTCTATGCCAAATTTCTATGTACAGTAAACTAAGTTACTAAACAAATACACGGTAGAGACCCTAATTAGAACTGACAAAAGCAAAGAATTCACAGTTAAAAGTTGCTACTATGCCTTTGCCCAAGCCCATTTGCCTGGGTACTGCAGGGTCACTTCAGACTAGTAGATAATCCTCTACTATCTACGTGTAATATTTAAGCAGCATATAACTTAAGGATGAAAAACAGTTCAGAATCGCTTTGCTTTTGTCTAACTGTTGAGATTAGATTTTGGAGCAAAACACATCATCATCCAATAGCGCACAAATCACGTCCAGCTACAATCCAAAATGTCACATCAGAATCCTCAGTCTGGACAGCAGTCAGCTTCATTTAACAGAGAATCGCAGTGAAGACCTTACATTGAGTTTAAGTCCACCAGAACTGTGGAATGTGCCTTCGCTATGAGAAGTTCCAGGATACCTTCTTTAGCAAGATGTGTGCAAATTCAAAGTGACGAAAATATGAAGCCAATTGAAAGCAAAATAGTGCTCTGGAGTGAACTCTGAGGATGCAGGTCAAATGATAAAAACAACAACTTGTCCTGAAGTCTTAATTGTCCATTCCATCTGCAGTCATAGCTGGATCTTCCATTCTTCAGGTGTGCTCAGCCTCCTCCTTGTTCAGAAACAACGAAGCCTGCATGAGTAAGAGCAAAACATACATCTGTCCATCAAATCCAATCCTCTGCCTGGCAAGTTAAAGCAGCCGTGAAATCCAGGCCCATCATCCTCATGCTTGCCTCGAAGTAGAGCAAGACTGCAATCCAGTGTAAGATTTTGTTTTTCCATATCAACTGTTGCACATCCCACCTGAATCCCAGTGGATAATCCCAGACTGGTGTCCCCAGGAATACAGTGTGCAGCGATACAGTGTAAAGGAAAACCAAAATGATCCATTTCCAGGATCTTTATCACACAGTCAGGAAAGGTACTTTAATCCCCCACCCCACCCATCACTGCTACCCCTCCTGCTACCACTCCTCTAAGGACTCCAATCATTCTAACATTTATGTTAATCCTCAATATTTCCTGAAGCTAATCAGTTCTTGGTGCTTTCAGTTATAACAACTGCACCATGTCCATCAATAGAAATCTCTGTATCTTCATTATTCTTCTCTGCCTTCTTGAACTTTAAACAAGAACTTAAGCGTGTTGTCCAATGTAGCCTGATCACCACAAGCCTTTTATTAATCCCCTCCGAGTTCTTCTGAAATAAATCCAGTCTGTAGAGTTGAGTGTCAAGGAGGCTATGTCAGCTCCCTGGTGACCAGACGTTTGTAAGAGCAATGTTGCATCCCCTCCCACGCCCAATCCAGACAATCTGCTATTGGGAACTGCAGAGTGATCATTTTACCATGTAAGAGCTTAAAAGAAAAGGCAAAAGAAAGTACAGAAAGCTACCTTGACGTAACCCCTCGGAAAGAGGCTCACCACCTTAGGTTGCCCCATCTCCCATCCTTTGAGTTATTTCATATCATGAAGTGTGATTAATTTCATTTGCTGTGTTAACTCTGGGGTTGAGGGAAAGAGAAAATAATGGAGGTGTGTTTTATTTTTTATTCCCATCCCTCTAAGACTTTAGCATCTTCAAAAGCCAGGCTTGGTCAAAAGAGCATCTGAAGCCATCTAAAAAACTATTTTTTCCCTCTCCCTCCATGCTCAGAAGTCAATATGAGAACTTAGGTACATCACTACCTTCTAGAAGAAGTACTGATAGTCCTCATCTCCTGCCCATCACCAATGAAATTTATAATCAGTTGAATCTGACTCTTACTCTATAAGAAAGCATTGTAACTGCAAAAAAACACTTCTGCCAGATGTCTCATATTCCATGAAGTTGGATTTATTATCATTTCTTCCATTTGAGGAAGTTTCATACCTTGTAAATTTAAAGAAACAATTGTGTGTAGGATGAATTCACTTGAAAGTATTAACTTTTTGATTTATTGTTTGTACCTTGAACAAAAAAAGTAAGAGAAGCAGCACTCTCCTCAAATACTCTCTTTAATGGTTAGCTCAGTATTTGTCCTAAATTCTACCTTTTTAATGTTCCTTTTTGTCCTGAGACCCCAGCCACGTCGATCGGTTTTTATGATTTCAGCATCTGGATAGAGTCTTTTGGTGAAGCACTGGTTTTGACAGCGCTCTCCTGCTGGGCACACTTGGGGATGACACTCATACTGTAGCATCCTGTTCAGACACTCTGACTCTAGGCCACAGGGGTTCTCATCAGATGGCTTGCAATTACAGCGAGGGATTTCTGACAAATCAGCAACTTGAATCTGAACTTTCCCTATTACCTTGTTGGACTGTGGAACAAAACAAAACAAAGAGACAAGGGATAAATTTGGATTTAGGGCCATACACACAATTTAGATCAGAACCACTTAAATCAAGGCCCATGACAGTCAAGGTATTTCAAAATGTAGGCAAAAATAACAGCTATTACACACACAGCTACTAACATCAGAGGCAGTTGTATTTTTTCTATTCTTCTCTAAAAGGAAGTGTGTCAACTAAGAAAAGGCAACAAGGCAAAAATACTTCTCTGCAATCTAGGACTTTCAGAGGTTGCATCTGGCACTGCTCCACCACTAACAAGCATCTCAGGTGTTCAGAGAAACCAGCAATGAGGTATGTAGCACAGAACATGGCACAGGATTGTTTCAGACTGTATAGTACGTGTATTAGTATGACAACTCTTTTGAGGCATACAAAAATGTGCTGAAGTCCCAAGAATTTAAACTATTATGAAGTACAATGAAATAGTTAAGTACTATGGGGTACTGTGCCCCCAAGGTTGCTGGCAAAAAAAATCTAGACCATCTTTTTAGTATCCAGATTTGGAGATTAAGTTCTCACACTAACAGTTTATTATTTTTCAATGCTAATATAATTTTTTAATGGTAAGCAAGCCCCAAGATTCATTTGAGATGGGTGGGACCCACTTGCAATTATCAAAGTCCTTTGTCTTCAGTAAAACTGACCTTAAACTCAAAGTCCCTTTTACTGATGCGTACACCTTCCTTATAACAATGAAAGGACCTATGGTACTAAATGAGACAGGCCAGAAGAGATCTTTGAAGAATGGTAGACTGATTATCTGAATTTTCTTCTAAGCCACAATTTGCTTCCCTATTTAAATATATAGCTCATTCACACAAAGGAGAGGACTCACTTTAATATGTTTGTAAGGTGGGGGTTTTCTTGAATTCCTTTCAATCTCTAGTGCTTCTTTGCTTTCTCTTTGTGCTTTCAGTTCCTGGAAGCGTTTTGCAGCTTCTTCAAGTGCTGTGCAAGGGAGTCCAAAATGGGGAGGAATTAGTATTGGCTGCTGCTGCTGAGAAACATTTTTGAAAAGCTAGGAATTAGAAATCTACAAAGAACAAGCTAGCAATGAAATGTTACACTATGGCATGAATGAGTTTTAAACCAAGTAGTTTTCAGTAGGTATTTAAACACTATGGGGTGGCCATCTGCATCAGAACCCAGGTTCCACCTCATAACTTCTTTCCAAGTTAAGTGGGGAAGAATTGGGGTTGCCTACAAACAGCACAGAGAGGGAGGAAGTTAGATGCTATTAATATTTTAAGCTCTATCCAATGGCACTATACAGAGTTTGCAGCTTAACACAGACACAGAAAACTAGCCACATAATTCCCATGCAAGTTAAGTGACGATGTAGAAACAAACATATGGAAGTTTTGTTATAAACCACTATAAACTTTGTTTAATTTTACCTTTCTTGAAGGTCTTGTTAATACTAGTTTGCCCCTCAGCAAAGCTTTTATCTCCTTCAACATAAGGGAAAACTCTGCCCTGGTGTACCCAATAGTAGTCATGTGAACCAAAGAAAAATACTGGGAAGTCCCCGATATCATGTTTGAGGCCCTGTATGTTGAGAGGCACAGACCTGGGATTGCAGATCTCAGCTGGCCACCACCTGAAAATTAGAAAAGAGTAAAAACTCAAACTCTATGAAACAAAGGCAAACTCTATGAAATTGCTTGCCTTCTCAGTCTGGAATTCCAGTTCAAGTAGTAGAAGCTACATTTAGTTCCTAAGAAATGTGACTGCAGTGGGTCCTATCCCATTCTCCTTACACAAGCAAAACTGCCTTTGATTTTACTTGGGAAGCTCCACAAAAAGATATCCATCTTTACAGTTCTCATGCTCCCAAATCCGGGGTTGGCTTTGGGCCTTGTGTAGTATATGAATTTTGGGACTAGCTATCTGAAGAGAGAATCTTTAACACAACTGTCCAGCTGTACTTTACAATATTTTTACTAAAAAACAAATCATTGATAAGGCTATTTTGAAAATATAATTTGAACAGTTACAATCAAACCAAAATTTAAATGTTTGCCAGACATTCAACTTGTTTAGATCCACCGTTTAATGAAAGACTTTTAAAGTTTTCTTTTTTTTAAATGAGGTTTTACAAATCCTGGTATGAGAAGAAAAAACACTGTCACTTAATTTTTCCCCATGGAAACATTTTTTTAAAGGGGTGGGGGGAAGAGAGTTAATCCTCTTGCGGTACTGGAAATCCAAACAGCAGCATTCTGCTAATGCATAAGAACCAGAAAGTAAACTGGCCAGCATCATTTCACTGCCCAATTGAAAGCAATAAACAGCACTAGTGATGAAAGAGTAATTTGGATTTTTAAAATTCCATTTAAATATCAGGCATTCCCTTTCACAGACTCAAAATTAGACAAACATGAAAACTCCAGAACATAACATAAGAACAGCCATACTGGGTCAGACCAGTGGTCCATTTAGCCCAGTGTCCTGTCTTCTGAAGATGGCTGGTGCCAGATACTGCAGAAAGAATGTGCAGAACAGGGCAATTATTGAGTGACCCATGCCGTCATCCACTCGCAGCTTCTGGCAGTCAGAGGTTTAGGGACACCCAGAGCAGGGGGTTGCATCCCTGACCACCTTGGATAATAGCTATTAATGGACCTATCCTTCATGAACTTAATCTAATTCTTTTTTTAACCCAGTTATACTTTTGGCATTCACAACATCCCCTGGCAATGAGTTCCACAGGTTGACTGTGCATTGGGTGAAGAAGTATTTCTTTACGTCTGTTTTTTAACTTGCTGCCTATTAATTTTGTTGGGTGACCCCTTGCTCTTGTGTTACACGACGGGGTAAATAATACTTCCTTATTCTCATTCTTCAGACCAATCATGATTTTATCAACCTTTATCATATCCCTCCTTAGTCATCTCTTTTCTAAGCTGAACAGTCCTGGTCTTCTTACTCTCTCCTCATATGGAATCTGTTCCATACCCCTAATTATTTTTGTTGTCCTTCTCTGTACTTTTTCAATTCTAATAAATATTTTCTGAAATGGAGTGACCCAAGCTACACACTGCATTCAACATATAGGCATACCATGGACTGATATAGTGGCATTATAATATTTTCTGTGTTACCTACCTCTGCCCTAATGGTTCCTAACATTGTTAGCTTTTTGACTGCTGCTGCACATTGAGCAGACGTTTTCAGAGAACTATCCATAGTGACTCCAAGATCTCTTTCTGGAGTGGTAACAGCTAATTTAGACCCCAACATTTTGAATATGCACCATGAACCGAATAAAAGCATAGTTGTCTCTGGCTATGTTCACTGAACTGCCTAGGTGACAATTAACTAATACCATTTGTAGTGTCATTTGACAATTTCAAACAAATGGAGTTAGAACCAAAGATGAAGCTATGGGCCAATAGTGGGACCAATTCTGAATATTTTCACACAGCAATTCAACCTGGAAGAGAATATAAACACTGGGGGGAGGAGGGGAAACCTACTTTTAGTCTCATTTTCTTATGCTCCATTTGTCCACTGAAGCTAAGGTTTAATCACAAGATCATATTTAAATAACCAATGACATGGATGCATTTCTAGTTTTAAGTTTATCCTGCTGAACATGTGTAGCCAACCTAGGCTAAAATAATAATGTGTTGAACTTAAAGGTAACTAGGAAAGATAAGACTCCACACATTGTTTAAAAATAAATTATTATATACAGATATTTAATGTGTATGTCAGCAACCTGAAGCATATATTCCAACATTTTCAACCTCTGAGGAACTTGGACCCCTTTTGGGTTGATTCTAGGAAGAGCCAGAATTGGAGATCTGAAGATTCAAATGGTGAATATGACACTATGTCTACAAAATCTCAGATAGGGAAGGGGGTTCGTAAATTCAACTATTATTGGAAAGATAGCCCTATGCTCTGAGCACCTGTAGCAAGAGACAGGCCTTTAATTGACTGTACAATACTGTAGTTAGTCTTGGACACATTTCACTGATTTGTATCAGGGGAAGTCTGGAAATAAAAATTAAAAGCAAGATTGTCCCTTACAATAAAAAAATGGGATTTTAAAAAAGTCCTCCATGGACAACTTGAAAGTGCAGTGCCACAGGCTGTCTGATATACTTGTTTTTTGGAGGTGTTCTATAGCCAGATCTACATAAGAGGCAGAAAGCCACAGAGGCAGCAAAAAGTGTATCTGAGATGAAAACCCATGGCAACCTCCCAGCCTTCCTGGTCTTGGGAAATAGAGGACTTTTTATCACCTCCACCACCACGTGTTAGACTTGCAGCATTTTATTGATCACATTTATTCGGAGGCACAGGTGGGGACTTGCAAGAGAGAGGATCAACAACCATCTGCATTCCTGCAGACGCCTTTTATGAATGATCTCTAAACATAAAAGCAAACTAGGGAGTTTTGATGCCCTAGGTATTTCCTGATCTTCCCCATCTGCAGGGCACATTTAGGGAACCCACAGATAGAACGTGAGTAAGTATTCACCTTAATGCCTAAAAATGCATGAGTAGAATTTAATTAAAAAGCTATACAACATCTGACACCATGGGCTGCTCTGGTTGTTTACCTGCATAGCTACAGGATATAGTAAAAACTTAACCTAAAACAAAAACTTAAAACAGTTTCCAGTTGTAGTCAGTGAACTTGCCTGTAATTTCCAAGCTTGACCCAAACTATCTGCTTGTAACGTAGTTTCTTGCCAGCTTTACAGTCATTGCAATTCCAACATCCTTCTGGCATCTCTATGTTGAGACATTCAGGGTGGAAGGACGCTGGACAGGACTCGCAGCACAATAACTTCCCACCTTGAAACAAAAACTCACTCATTTTACAGAAATAAGGGTTTGAGGCTTGTGAGAGGTTTTTTTTTTTTTTAAATATTTAATTAAATGCCTTAAACTTGGATTTGCCTCACACCAAATATATGGCAAAAGGAAGTGATCAAGTCAAAGTTACAATGCTGGATTAAAAATAAGTATTTTTTGTATTATATACGTCTCTTCTCTTTAAGTGAAATCATAATTCCTGACTGCATCACAAATTGGAACAAGAAAGCCAATGAATTTAAAAAATTTAGGTTAAATCGGGCAAGTTGGCATTACATCAGATCCCCCTAAGAGAAACAGTCTTGATAACTGTATGGCTTTTTTTTTTTTTTTAAATCCAGACGGTCTGGCAGCGGCCAACACCTTTTCTTGACAATTAGACAAATTTTGCAGTTTTTTTTAAATACTTTTTAAACCAACATTGTCATGACTAAATCCCTTAGCAATCAGTTAGTGTGCATAAAAATCAGCCTATAGGTTGATCAATGTTTTTCTGCTTTCAAAGGTACAAGAGAAAAAAACATTAGAATTGTAATTATAAATCTGTGCATACTCTTCAAAATGAAGATTTACCAGTGTGAGCACTATAAATTTACTTATATAATGCAGAATGAGATATTACAGAAAGATTTCCTCCTCCCCCAGAGTTCCCTTTGAACACAAAGGGAATCTGATCTAAGAATGTGGTAAACATTACTTTAAAAAAAAAATTTAGACAAAAAAGGTTCTTTTTTGGTTGGCTTGTTTTCTAGCAGATGTGTTTATTGTGGGCACTCACGGCACATCTAAACCATTGGCAATACACAAAGAAGCTCATACAATAAACACATTTGCTACAATCTAGATAGAAATGTAATGAACTTTTTAGTCCCAGCGTAAAAAGACTGGGAGAGATTTAAAACAGCATTTTAAGCAATCATCATAATATCTGAAGTTTGAATTTTTACTTTCAAATATTCATCAGAAAATCTTGTCCACCTATAGACTTTCAAAACGGCCATTGATTTGATTGTAATATATTGCAAAAAGCATTCCTTAAACAATCAGTGACAAAATCACTTACTATATTTCCTCTGCTAAAAATGTAATAAAATCCAAGCATTTGGACTTTCCTGAGCTCCCGCCCGATGATCAAGTGTTCATTTTTTAATGATTTTTTGTAAGTGTTGTTTCAGAGGAAATACAGACCCAGCATAAATTACTGAAACAATATCCAACACGGTAAAATGCCAAGAGATGCGAAAACCAAACAAAAATAAAAAACAAAACTCTCAGAGCTAAGCAAGAAAACTTTGCTCTTAGGATGCATTAGTAAGATATTGCTCAAGCTAAGCATACAGAGGGCTCAAAATAATTTTTGTGGTCAGAAGTTACACAAAGTAAAAGCTATCTACATCTAGCAATGATCTAATTTTAAAATGACTGACTGGGAACAATTTCTGAACACCCTTTGGGAAATCAAATTTTTGTGGGGAGAGAGTATGATCTCTGAATCTTACAGACATATACAGCTGGACCTGTTTCCATAAATTCCTTTTAAAGCAATAGCATTACCAGCGTAAAACAATCAATTTTTATGCCTGAAAAAGCTTCTGTCCCAATACTATTGTAATTGCCCACCTGCCTGCCTTTCTTGACAGGGCAGAATCCCTGTTTGCTCAAGATGCAGCACTTTCTGCCACTCCAATAAGAAGCATTGTTCCAGGAAGTGAGCAGTCAGTCACATGAGGAGAGAAAGGAGCATCAGTTGGCCTGCACTAACAGAAATGAAATACAAGGCTCTGGATTGTAACAAAAATGCACAGGCAAAAAGCCATCTGCCTTCCTAAGTCTTTGGTCTTCCTCTGGAATGCCAATATACCAACAAACATTCAAACGTATAAATTCTCTATTCTGACTGTTGCAGGCTCTAAGCAGGCTCCAAAATAGGCTTCCTCAGATAAGCAATTTAAGACGTTTTAATAGTCATTGAGCTGGCACTGAACTACAACAATACTAAACTTTATTCACCTCCCCCCCTTAGTGTTATTATTATGTAGATTATTCCAATTTTATGGAGACTAC